>NC_133121.1:114787140-115134182 GCF_033568475.1 Henckelia pumila | reverse complement strand
ATATTTTTTTTACTAAATAGCTTTTTTAAGAAGTGAAAAAATATAAGGTTTATAAAGTGGAAATTAAATATTAATTTATCAAATTTTGATAAATTGGGTTTTAAGTGTTAAAACAACAATTTCAAAAGAAATGATATATAGAGTTTGTTTATATAAAAATATTGTTAATTGATTTTGAAATAATTTTCTCCAGTGCACACACACACACAATATAACTGTGTGTGAATTGATAATAAAGGTTTTTGGATGAATGGTACTTTATAAAATTTGAGAAGAAAATTTAAAATTTATGAGCAAGTAATACGAATTTATTTTGATCATTTCTGATAAAAAAAATTATACAAATTGATTATAAACATAATTATATTTCCTTTTACAACGTAAATCCCATGAAATCCTACCTATCTTGCAAGAATTTCACCTAGTTAAATGAAATCCGACCAAATTCCATCAAATACCAATCACATTTTGAAATTACATCTTTCCAAACACTACTAAAATGGTATTTTCAATTCCAAATCCCATAAAATTCCATCAAATCCTATGCTTCCAAACACACTGTAAGGAACTGCATGTATCTTATTTATTGTGAGCATATATATGTTACCTATCTTTGCCCCCAGAAATCATCCGTAGGGATGAGAATTAATCGTTTAAGTTGTTTGTCTGTGACTCTGCAGCTTCAAAAACATTTAAGTGTCAAAGATCATCCATACCACAAATTCAGCACAGGTTGACGAGTATCATTTTCATTCTCTTAATATTACACTTTAACTTATTCAATGCTCGATCCTATTGTTTATGCTTTAAAAAATTCATTGTTTTGATTAATGTTGTTACTATTCATCCTTCAAATATCACGAGAGTTTTGAAGATCATCTGCATTTTCTTATCTTATCGATGGAAACTTTTTATGTATGAACATCAATCAACTGTTGGTTAACTTTGTGAATCTACAATACCCTCCTTTCCACCCACTCTCACTGCCACCAGACACTGATCCATTGGATAAAGAATCACAATCTTGGTAAAAGACATATGTATTGAGTTTGTGAAGCTGCCATGGCACTGTGAATAGTACCAGTCAGTTTAGCTTTGAAGGAGCACACTGTTATGGCCACCAACAATAACACAATTCCAGGAAACACAAAAGCTAGACCTATGGATCAAGAGAAGCAAAATGGTATTTATATCAATTGATAAGTTCGATAGCATAGAAAAGTTATACAAAAATGAGTCCTCCCCACTCCACTCAAGAGGAAAGTTTACTCTTGTCTTAGCTAAGCTAGATCTCACGTAACAAAATTCTGGTATATCTCACTACAGCCCTCACTCCTCATTTTATTCCCTTCCCCCATGCCTAACAAACTAGTCGCTCCCTCACGTGCTATTGGATCTTCTCTGATACGCATTATGAATTGGTGGTCTTTTTCCATGGGCTGTTGACACAAACCCGATCTCTTCTGGGCTTGGGCTTAATAATATTCTTACCGTAACAATATCTCTCTCTTGAAAATTCAACCTCATCTTCAAGGTTGAAACTTGAAACTTTATCTTCTATGAATTCAGCATCCTTCCAAGTTCCAACCAACATCAAAGTCAAAGACAATCAGCTCAAAACCAAGGTTGTAGTACGTTACCAAGATACAGAAAATAAGAGGGTACCCGATGATTTAACTGTAGTAGAAATATGTCAATGGTAGAGGTAGCTTTCTGGAGGTGACTAAATACGCTCAAAGGGGGTTCAAGCAGCGCATTATTGTACTAGCGGATATGTAGGGTGGGGGTGGAAATGCTTGGCCTACCACTTGTTCAGATTTGTCCGGAATAGGAGTGTTAATGAAGCCCATCCTAGAGAAAACAGGAATCGGTTTGGGGAGTTTGCGCATAATGGTAAAGACATATCGAAGAACATTGACACTGATTCGAGGAGCATTGACGCCAAGGCTAATATCCGTCCCTGTCTAGTTAAAGAGTGGAAGGAAGCTGTTATTATCACTAAGGCAAGGGTTAATTTCTCGTGGGAGCTGTGCGTACTGTTTTGGGAAAGGCTGTTAAGAGGCAGATTGAGATTTTTCCGTTTCAAGCAAATAAAGCAGTGTGGTGGCCTATTAACGAGGAGGAGGCAGCCTATTACTTGACAATGAAGAAGTGCTTCTTCGAGAGTAGGGTTACCGTGTCTTTTGAGGCTTGGAGGCAAGAGATCAATAGGGAAGAGGAGGTGTTTGAATGTTGTAGCAGCTGGGTGAGAATTTCTGGAATTCCATGGGACTTATGGACGACAGATCTCTTTAAAATAGTGGGAGAGCAGTGTGGAGGTTTGTTGGATATTAGCGAGGACACTCTTCTGCTTAAAGACCTGTCTGCTGCCAAAATCAAAGTTGTAGGTCTTGTTGGTGGCTTCATTAATAGATTCATGCAGATTCAGACAATTCGTGGCCCCTTGGTTGTCCGTATTGCCGTAGATTCGGTCAATATAGCAGCATACGATGTATACGAGAAACGGTCTTATGCCCAGGTAGTGATTGAAGGGAAGAAGGTGATGGCAGGTTGGGGTGGTATGAAGAAGCCCGCGGCTGTTGGGAGTGGGAATGGGCTTGTATCCGAAGTGGCTCATTGCGGGAGGCAAGAAGATAAAATTGATCAAAAGGCGAGGGATGTGGGGAAGATTTATGGCCATACTCGTATCGTTGATGGTATGGAAGTTTTTGTCAATACGGGACAGGGCATCATCAAATATAAAGACGAGGAGTGTTGCAATGGTAATAGATCTTGCGGTTCGGAACCTTTGTTCGGAGGTCGACAGGTTAAGATCCTCAAAAGGATTTGTCCTAAAGGGGCTGGGGAATTCAAAAGAGGATTTGTCCAATCTTCGGCGGAGATGGAGGGGGCTATGGCAGAAACCTCTAGTCAAGGGGAGAAGAGCAGGTTAGGAGCAAAGAATTTGGCGTTCGTGTACAGCCGTAGGAAATCAAAAAAACAAGTTGATCTTTTTAGTGAGCAAGTGGTAAGGGTGAATGCACAGCTTTTCGAGATGGAAGACTATGGAATGTGGGAGGATAAGGCATTAAAGGACTTGACAGGGATGGCCTCGGAGCAGGATTCCGAGTCTACGGAACCGGAAAGTACGATTTCAGCAAGCTCGGATGTTTCAGCACCGTCTTCTATGGGGTTGGAGGACATTGGGGGCCTTTTCGCATCTTCTCCGAGCGAGGTACAATTCTCTTCTAAAATTCCTCCTTTTGATCAATCTTCTTCTTCCTTTTCCTTCGTTCCAGTGTCGATATTGTCGGAGGGCGGGTCAGAGGGGGGGTAGGGGAGGTGAGACAGCCACTGTTTGGGGAAAAGCCAGGTTTGTCAAAGAATGTTGTCCATGGTTCTGAGCATGTAAGATGGGGGCTGGACAGGAAATGGTACCGCGAATGGTGGAGTTGGAGAGTGGTGAGGCTTGTCTTTTGGAAATGGGAGTCCGGAAGGTGGATCTCCTGGTTGAGGGTTTTAAAGTTAGTTAATTAATGAAAATTTGCTCCTGGAATATTAGAGGTGGAGGATCGAGCAATCGAAGAGGTCTTATTCGAGCTATTTTGAGGAAAGAAAGACCAGATTTGGTGGTACTCCAGGAAATCAAAAGAGTGGTGGTGGATAGAAGATTTATTGCCAGCATGTGAAAATCAAGGTTTGTGGAGTGGGTCACTTTACCGGCTATTGGTCGATCAGGAGGTATTATGGTAATGTGGGATCCAAGAGTAGTCTCGGTCAAGGACAATCTGATTGGGGAATTCTCGGTTTCGGTCTGTATTGAGAAAGATAGTGACATCAAATAGTGGTTTACTGCGGTGTATGGGCCCTGTAATCCAAGATTGAGACAGAATTTTTGGGATGAATTGGCTGGTTTGAGAGTTTTATGTGGGGAGAAATGGTGTCTAGGAGGGGATTTCAATGTAGTGAGATCTTTAAGTGAAAAGCTGAATAGCACACCTATAACAACGAGCATGAACTGTTTTGACTCTCTAATACAGGAATTGGAGCTGGTTGACCCGCCTTTGTTGAATGCGAAATTCACTTGGTCTAATTTGAGGGCGGATCCTATTTGCTGCAGATTAGACAGATTCTTATTTTTGGGAGGGTGGACGGAGGTCTATCCCTTTTATAGACAGACTGTTCTTCCTCGAATGACCTCGGACCATTTTCCAGTTATTCTTGACACGGAGAAAATCAAGTGGGGACCATCTCCCTTTCGATTTGAGAATGTGTGGCTTAAAGACACAAGCTTCAAATCCTCTATCATCTCATGGTGGAACAATGCAGCATTTCAAGGTTGGGAAGGGTATAAATTTATGCAGAAACTTAAAGCCATAAAATGCGACTTTAAAAGGTGGAACATAGAGAGTTTCGGGCTGGTGGAAGTCAAATGCGCTGAATTGAGGGAAAAAATCAAAAGACTAGACGAGATGGAAAGTGAGGGATTAGGATCAGAGGAGGTGGCCTTCGACAGGAAGGAAGCCAAATGTGCTCTGGAAGAATTGGTGTGTCGAAGGAATCAGATTGACAATCAAAAAGCAAAGGTGAAGTGGGTGAGAGAAGGGGACAACAATACTAAGTTTTTTCATTCTCTTTTGAATCTGCGGAAGAGTAAGGCTACACAATCAACAAGGTGGAAAGAGATGATGGGTCAGTTACTAATGATGAAGACCAAATAGAAACAATCATAGTGAAGTTTTTCAAAGACTTGTACAGCAAATCAGAGGTGATGGGGTGGGGTGTTGAGGGAGTGGAATGGTGTCCTATTGATGAGGAGATAGCTTTAGAGATGGAGAAACCGTTCTCTGAGGAGGAGGTCAAGAAAGCAGTGTTTGATTGTGACGGTTGCAAGGCCCCGGGACCGGATGGATTTACAATGGCCTTTTATCAGGGGTGTTGGGATATTGTTAAAGGAGACTTGTTGATGGTGTTTAATGAATTCTTTGAAGGGGTGTTATCAACGGCATCACGAATGAAACTTACATCTGTCTAATACCAAAGAAGCAAGAGTCCATAAAGGTGAAAGATTTTAGGCCTATCAGTCTCACTACTAGTCTGTACAAGATAATAGCCAAGGTTCTTTCTGCTAGGCTAAAGAAATGTTTGTCTTACACAATAGCAGAGTCTCAGAATGCTTTCATAGACGGGCGACAAATTCTTGATTGTTGCCTTATAGCGAATGAGATTGTAGAGGAGAGGAGGGGGAAGAAACAGAAGGGTTTGGTCTTCAAGGTTGATTTCGAAAAAGCTTACGACAATGTGGATTGGAACTTCCTGGATTTTGTCCTAATGAAGAAAGGGTTTGGAAATAGATGGAGAAAATGGATCAAAGGTTGTGTCACGAGTGTCTATTTTTCGGTTATGATCAATGGGAGGCCTAGGGGCAAATTTCGAGGTCAGAAAGGGCTCAGGCAAGGGGATCCGTTATCACCGTTCCTGTTAAATTTGGTGGTTGATGTGTTGGGAAGACTGATTGATAAGGCTAAATCTAGGGATTTCATACGGGGATTGGAGGTGGTCTGAGAAAAGTTAGAAATATCTCATATTCAATTCGCGGACGACACTCTGTTTTTTGTTAAAGAAGAGGGTCATCTTCGGTTTCTGGTAGAAGTGATCAGAGCTTTTTGCGACATGTCAGGTTTAAGAATTAATTTGGAGAAGAGTGCCCTGTTAGGCATCAATTGTGAAGAGGTAGTGGAAGAGTTATCACGACAGATTGGGTGCGGCAGGGAGGATTGGCCCATTAAATACCAAAATGAAGCTTTTAATGGATTCCCTCCCAATGGGCCTCCCTAAATATTTAATGGGCCAATCCTCCCTTGGGAGGGAATCCATTAAAAGCTTCATTTTGGGAACCAGTTTTAACTAAGCTATCCAAGAAATTGGCTAGTTGGAAGAAGGCGTTTTTGTCAAAAGGGGGACGGTTAACCTTGATCGCTGCAGTTCTGAATGCGATGCCGATATATTTCATGTCTTTATTCCGAGTACCCAAGGGCATAGCGGAGGAGATGGAGAAGATAATGAGGAATTTTCTGTGGAATGGGGCTGATGGCGACCGACATTGTCACTTGGTTGCTTGGGAGCAGGTATGCAAGCCCAAAGAGAGAGGGGGGCTGTGCATTGGGAATATTTGTTTGAGGAATAGGGCTTTGTTGGGAAAGATGGTGGAGGTTTTTGGTTGAGGATGAACCGGTGTGGAAAAAAGTCATACTGAGTAAATACGGGCTACAAGAGAACGGATGGGATGCGGGGTTAGCAAAGAATGTCACTTTCAGATGTCCATGGAAATTTATTTCTTGATCTTATTTGGCTTTTCACCCATTAGTGAGGACAGTGGTTAAAGGGGGGACTAAGGTTAGGTTTTGGGAAGATAGGTGGTGGGGGAATTCTTCCTTTCGGGATTTGTTCCCATCTTTATATTAGATTTCGTCGGTTCATAATCAACCTATTTCCTTTTTTGCATCCTTTGAATTTCATTCAGCTTCTCCTTCATGGGATTTGCATCTTAGAAGGGTGTTGAGGGATGATGAGTTAGATGAGCTAAATGCATTGTTAGGAGTTTTAGATAGGGTGAGATTGGTTGAAGGGGTGGACGACATAAAAGTATGGGACGGGGATTCATCAGGTGTCTTTTCAGTCAAGTCTTTCTTCGAGTCTTTCTTTTCTAGTAGTGTCTTCCCAGCCTTTTCATTTCTCAATGCTATTTGGAAGGCTCCGGTTCCAACTAAGGTTCAAGGTTTCTCTTGGACCGCAGTGTTGGGCAAGGTGCCGACCTCGGATATGATGCAAAGAAGGTGGCCCACTTGTGCTCTATGCCCCAATTGGTGTGTGCTGTGTCGAAAAGAGAGGGAAACGCAAGATCACATGTTATTTCATTGTTCTTTCACGAGTGGGCTTTGGGCGCGGGCCTTGACAGAGATGAGGTTGGTTTGGGCAGCTCCGAGATCAACGCAAGACTTATTTGCTATTGATCTCGGACATCCTTTGGGCGAGAAAGGGTTAATATTTTGGAGCGTCTGTTGGTTAGTGTGGCTAGAGAGAAATAGAAGAATTTTTGAAGAAACTGAAGAATCGGTCGACGAATGATGGGAAAGGATCAAAATTCAAGTTTCAACGTGGATAGGATCTCTTGTACTTTTTCAAAATGTTTCCATCTCGGATTTATTACGAGACTGGGCGTTTGCATTTTGTTCATAAGGATAGGTTTTTGAAGGATAGGATCATGATAGCCTTCTAGGCAATGGCGGATCACTTATCTGCTTTCTGTAAATAATCCTTTTATATTAATTTATATAATATGTTTCTTATAAAAAAAAAAAGAAATGTGCATTTTGGTTCAAATTCAAGTGCCTTATTCTTCTCTAAACGGGTTTTCAAGAAAATAAAGCTGCTAGAGCGTTCCCACAACTCCACAGTCGCTACATCTTGCATGGTTCCATATTTTTTTTTTATAAGAAACAACATTATATTAATTACGATAAAATTATAGAGTACAATATGCGAACAAGTGATCCACCGTCGACAAAGAAGTTGTCATGATCCTACCCCTTTCAACAATAGGCAAAAGCCCAATCTCGTAATAAATCCGAGATTGAAACATTCTGAAAATCTACATGAGACCCAATCCAAGTAGAAACTCGTATTTTGATCCTTTCCCAATACTCGTCAATCGACTGTTCAAAGTCTTCAAATATTCTTCTATTTCTCTCCAACCACATGGACCAGCATGTGCCATGAACGATCACCCTCCAAAAGATTCTTCCTTTCTCGCCCAAAAGATGTCCAAGATCTATAGCGAATAAATCTTGCGTTGATCTTGGAGCCACCCAAACCAGCCTCATCTCTGCCAAGGCTCTTGCATGGTTCCATATTCAACATCAATAAGAATCAGGTCCTTTGCTTTTGGCACCCACACACCGGCAACTTTATCAATTTAATTTTGCCATCTGCCCTTCTTCCAGTCCTTTTTTCCCATTTTGTCTTTTTGCAGCCCTGTTTCTTGTTAGCTGTGAGGCCCTTTCCCACAATGACAAACAAGAAGGAATCCTTTCCCTTTCCCCCAAACGTGTATAATCGTTGGACGCTTTAAGTGTAAAACTAATTCTTGATCAGCATAACCCGGCTCGAGATTCATCAGCAACCTGACCTCCAGTTTCAACATAGGATACCTTAATCGAGAAAAAAATGCCAAAATGCGAGCCAGGAAGGAATGTGTATAGGACCAATCAGTCACTATACCTGGAGAAAAAAACCCAACTGCCTACAGAATATAATTTGTAAGCATATTTGATGGGACCACAATCCTGATGACCCTTCACCGAATCACCGTTGCTATTATTTTTTGGTCGGCAACACCATATCCACTGCCCCAATGACCCATTATTATTCTTACCCCAAGACTGCGAGCTTCACTTCCATCTTTAGTAAACTTATTAACCAAACATTCAGCTGCACAACTCTCTGCAAATACTCTTAGAAGAAAATGGAATAACTATTCGAACTCCAAACCCCCATAATCCCTCCATCGTACAAAGTAACAAATTAAACTCTGGTAAGTATGTTGTTCCTTGCTTCGACTGAGTGAAAAAATAGCTTTAGCAAAATTTACCAGCAAATTCTTGTTCCTATAACTCCTAATTCGTCGACCATGGGATCTGTGCAATATTACCATTCCTTCTCACTTTTGATTGTGTCATTTTGATAAACTGTAACGATGCTAATTGTTTGGGCTCATAAGACATACCAGCTACATGGTTGGTTAAGGAATGACCCATATGAGCCCAACCCAAGACATTATAAATCGGTGGTTTTTTCCATTGGCTGTTGACAATAGCCCAATCACGTTTTTTTTGGGTAGGAAACAATATTATATTAGAATATAAACAATTATTCATTACAAAAAGCGGACCAGCAGTCCGCACTGGACAAGTATAACTCGGGACATATTAACTGAATACAAAACTCCAATCCCTCAATAAATTTGAAACCCATAATTTCTTAAACTCAATATGCTTCCTTATCCATGTCGAAAACCCATAACTTAATCTCTTATGGGCTTGAGCTTAATAATATTCTTCCCTTAAAACACACACACAAACACTACAAAAATGACATAACTATTCAAAGTAGCTGGTACTCGTCTCTCATAAGCTTGGTACCCAGTGGTTGGGTACGGAACAAACAACCTTGGTGTGTGCGAGGTAAACATGATCCAGTCCGATGTCGATATGGTGGACAATGATTACGCGTGATGTGGTATTCCCTCCACACGCACACCAAAAAAAAAAAAAAAAACCCACCACCCACACACACCACCACCACATTATATTGGGAGTTAGAGATTATGAAAATGGTTGCATTTATTACTAAAAACCTCATTGTACTGGGTTATTATCTCATGTAGAATGTCTCATACAATTTGTGTCGGTGATCCGTGATGTGCTGGGTTGTTGCTTTTGAATGAGATGCATTGGTTTGTTTCAAACTTTTGTTCCCTTGTCTACTCTGCAAATCCTATAGGGAACTGGGATACTTTGGAGGCCCGACCAAAAGAAAGGGGGTTGGATACTAGGCAAGAGCTTCTCCGATTTTATAATGAAAATTATTCAGCCAATCGCATGCATCTGGTAATATATGCTAAAGGTAATGATTAGGATCTATTACAGATGCTATAGACCTTGGTGTTACATAATTACAATTTGCTAATACAAATGCATCAGATGACCTTGATAAATCTGAAAGACTGGTGAAGAACAAGTTTGAGAAAATACGAAATACAGATTTAGGTTGTGTCAATTTTACTGGTCAGCCTTGTGATTCAGAAAATCTTCAGGTACTACATCTGCTCCCATATTCTTTGAATTAGATTAAGGAGAGGTATTAGGGTGCAAAACACTGTTAGCTGTTTCATTTCCCTATTGGTATGAAAGAACGCTGTTAAAAGGTTGAATTAAGATGCTGATGTTGCTTCCCTTTTTCTGAATATTTTAATAGATTATTGTCAAAACTGTACCAATTAAACAAGGTCACAAGTTGAGATTTGTATGGCCATTGACTCCTGGAATTCGTCAATACAAGGAAGGGCCAAGCAGGTATCTGGGTCATTTGATTGGCCATGAAGGAGAAGGATCTTTGTTTTACGTGTTGAAAAAGTTGGGTGGGTGTTGAACTTTCCTACTATGCCAGAGTCCTCAATTCACTGCTTCCCTACTTTCTGATTTCAAAATTAATTTTTGGAAAACTGTTGCATGTCTTGACATGCTTAGATATATATGTAGTTGTAAAATGAAGGAGATGCTATGCTATTATCTAATTTATAGCCGTTAGAGGACTTTGCGTTTGAACATTATTCTGGAGTTGGATTGGCGTTTTTATCACCAACAGTAATAGCATGAATAGGTAGTAATTAAGTCCAATTTTGAAAGGTATTCCGTCATGAAAGTATTGGAGATAATTATATGGCACTTTTCTTACCTTAATGTGCCATTGTTCTGTATTATGTTGAATTCTTACTTCAGTTTCAGATAATTCAAATTCTAATTGACTCTGATTTTGTTTTTCATCTCTACTGCCTTTGGATGCATTTCTAGTTGAGTACCTTGTCCTCATTTTTCTGCATAATTTGATAGAAAATGCACATGAATTCGATGTTTCTTTCCCATGATGGTCTTTGGATGATAGGATGAAAATAGAAAATGAATTAACAGCCCAATGTGTTGGTTTACATAGTTCAAGAGAATCGCTGTTCTTGGTGTGGCATCATATAGTGTAAAAATAATGAATTCTTTGTCTTCAGAACTACAGTTATTTCATCCATATATGATCTGTGCAGGCTGGGCTACGAGTTTATCTGCTGGTGAATCAGATTGGACTTGTGACTTCTCTTTTTTCAAAGTGGTTATTGATTTGACTGATGCTGGCCACAGTAAGTGCTGTTGCGTTTCTTCTCCCTTTTTTTTTTATCCCTTGGTCTTTTGCTCTAAGATGGATGGAACAATTCTGTTTTAGAAGGTTTGGGTATTTGTTTTTAATTTTATTCTTCTTACCATTGTGTAAGTTTTAATTTTTTATGTCACAGAGCATTTTGAGGATATCGTGGCTCTATTATTCAAGTATATTCATCTCTTGCAGCAGTCTGAACCATGCAAGTGGATATTTGATGAGGTAACAGTGATGATTTCTTTTATTTCTTTATCACACCTTTTTCTTTCTGCGTCACCTTCCATAGATTGTTCTGTTTTTCTCTATAAGCTCATGACGCACTTCGTCAAAATGTTGCTGAAATACATGGTTTTCTGTAGTCCTTGAATCGACATCAGAATTATCATTTAACTTGAATCTTGAAGAGTGAAGTTATAGTTTATAAAAAATTCTCCATCGCCAATTAATTGATGTGGAACAGATCCCAAGTCTGATATTTATAGGTTTTATGGTCCTTTAGAAGGAATGTTTACGACCATGGGAGCCTATGTTGCATGGATACGGGTACGAGTATCGTATCGGATACTACGACATGGAAAATTTTTAAAATATAAGACACGATATGGCTAGGATATGACGATTATTAAAAACTATAAAAATATTATATATATATATATATATTTAATATTAAAATTTTAAAATCCTGGAATAGAAAACCATATTTCATTGATGATGAAAGAACGAGACCAGGAAAGAAACGGGAACGAGAAAGACTGAAGAAAGAATGACTGATGCAGGGCTTTTACCATATTTCATCGATGATGAAAGAACGAGACCAGGAAAGAAACGGGAACGAGAAAGACTGAAGAAAGAATGACTGATGCAGGGCTTTTTTAGGCCCAAGTCATTTAATTTATTTATCAATCAGTCCTTAGAAATTTATTGTTTTTCAATTTAACCCTTGAAACTTTTAATTTTTTTGCAATTAAGCCCAAACGTGTCCGGAAACGTGTCCGAGCCGTGTCCGACTGGTCAAACTTTAAAAAAGTCAATGACACGGTTTTTGCCGTGTCCGACACGCGTATTTGCGTGTCGTGTCCGTGTCTGACACTTTAAAAAAAAAATTTGGAGTGTCCATGCTACATAGATGGGAGCTGATTTAGTGAACTATATTCTGGGAATGCAGTGAATCATCTCAGCCCTTTAGGCATACCTGTACGTTGACCCTTTATTAGCAAATTTTTAGCCATTCCGATAGAAAGTGAAGCTTCCTTTTCTTTGTATTTGACAGATACTAGTGTGGATTTACATGAAATGATAAGGTCTTTCGTTAGAGCTGATTTCCAAATTAAACCATTAGCTTACGCTTAGTGAAAAATTTCGTTATTTTGAAGTGCATACAATATTTGGTTTATGAAATTTGATCACGCTGTGTCTTGTTATTCACTTATTCTCTTTATTTACTAGAGCATACTGCATAGGCATTTTGTGCATGAAAGTAGTTATCATAAGGCATTTGACAGCTCCATTTTTTAAAATGTTGCTACCTGCATGCTGACTTATTCTCTTTTATTTACTAGAGCATGGGCATTCTGTGCATGAGATTGTTCTGAAATTCTAACATTATAACTTGTTAATGAAGCTTGCAGCCATTTGTGAGACTGCCTTCCACTATCAGGACAAGATTCGTCCTATAGATTATGTGGTTAATGTTGCATTTAACATGCAGGTAGCTCAATCCATCTTTATATGTGCCTGCACAGTTAATTATCAATGTTTTGTGACGAACCATTTAGTTATTTTTGGACAGTTTTTAGGACAATAGATGATGATTAATAACTAGAAAAGTATTTGTTATAAATATAGATATATGTGACTGAAGACAACAGTTTCTGAAGAACTTTTCGTGATAAACGAAACCTTATCATGATATTTGCTATTAAGCCTTTTTCTAACATGCATGAAAAGTTTATGAAACTATGGGGTTTGATATTAGAAATGCAGCTTCTGAATTAGTTTGGAATTATTGTTTGTAAAATTTATTTAATGAATTCTCTCCCTCTCTCTTCCTCTCTCTCATCCAAATGTGTAACTTTCCATGTTTACGTTTTAAAAACATGCATCAGTTCTATCCTCCAAAAGATTGGCTGGTCGGATCGTCTTTACCGTCAAAGTTCAATCCGTATATTATTCAGTCAGCATTGAAAGAGCTGAGCCCTTATAATGTTAGGTGAGTATTCTAATTATTTTCCAGTTTACACAGTTGTTTATAAGCTGCATCAATATTGTTTCATGAACCTTTGTTACTTTTAACTTCTGCAAGAAAGTGCAACGAATACAGTATCATCTCATACTCTTATTCACATTCTGTTCTGAGGAGTGGCTACAGGTAAGAAAAAAGGAAGAGAGTAGGAAGAAAAGGAAAGATTGGGAAAGTGTTCCGAGTGTATTGTTAGAAGCTTGGAATTTTGCATATTCAAATATATTTAGATGTCTCATCGTGATAAAAATACTTAATTTTCAATGTTATCTTGTTTTGAATTTATGATGGATCATTAATCTCTTTTTTACTTTAACCATGATTTATTTATATAGAATATTTTGGGAGTCAACAAAGTTTGAAGGATTCACTGATTCCATAGAGCCTTGGTATGGAACTGCATACACCGTGGAGCGATTGACTGGCTCGACTGTGGAGGTTGATTTTTGTTTATGTTATGAAACATCCTTTTCTTCCATCTTTGTAGTGTGTTTCACTTGAGGTGTTCCATCTGTTCTTGATTTACAGCAATGGATTAACACAGCTCCCAAGGAAAATCTTCATCTGCCTTCCCCTAATGTATTTATTCCAACAGACTTGTCTCTCAAAACTGTTTCTGAGCAGGTATGTTAATGTATAGCGGCATTAAGAGATTCTTGAGTTGTTTGGCATTTAAACTGAATTGTTGATATTCGCGGTTGATCCGAACAGATAAAGTTACCAGTTCTATTGAGGGAAACAACACACTCAAGGTTGTGGTACAAGCCAGATACAGCATTTTCCACTCCTAAGGCATACGTCAAGATTGATTTCAATTGTCCCTATTCTGGATGTTCCCCTGAATCAGAAGTTCTTACGGAAATATTTACACTCTTGTTGATGGACTACCTAAATGAATATGGTAAGTTTCTGATTGCTAAGATTTAATTGGACTAACCTTAATTCATTAATAAGAGAAGCTCAAAGACTTGCTGTATTTCTTCATGCTAGTTCTCACCTTGCCATCTCCCTTGTGTCAAATCCAAGATCATAAAACAAATGTTTTTCCTCTTTTTTCTGGCATGTGTCAGCATATGATGCACAGGTTGCCGGTCTTTATTATGGAGTTAACAACACGGATTATGGCTTTCAGGTGCTTATTTTTCTCTATATTTTTCGCTATGCTATTGGTGGCACATTCCACTCATTGAGTATTATTCTTATTGCTGGAGGAATTTGGAAAGAGAAACCTGTAGGATAAGCTGTGGTTCTTTATTTTACCCATTCAATTCATGGAGATGCTTACTGAATTGAGTTCAAACCTTCAAGTGTTTAAACACGTCGATTCGAAGTTTTAGTACAACATGATTTCATTTCCTAAACGAGTGATGTTCTGGTCGAGTTTTTTGAATTATTGGATTTGTTGTACGATTACGGTATCTATTCTGTGGCTCTTTTTTACAAATGCTTTGATTCCATATGCCTGCGGTATATGTAAAATATATTGCTTAATGCGGATTGCGGAGATACCAAGTTAACCATCATCTGTGCCAACTTCTGCTGGAACTTATTGTTTTTATCCATCCTAATTCCTTCCCTTTATAGGTCACTGCGGTTGGATACAATCATAAACTGAAGATCTTGCTAGATACGGTCATTCAACGGATTGCTAACTTTGAAGTGAAACCTGAAAGATTTGCAGTTATAAAGGTACGGTGAATCATATGGTCAAGCTGTTCTTAAAATTTAAACTCTCTGAGTTATGTGACCGGATCACCATGACAATGTTCTAGTGTGACAACTAGCCTCACTAGTTCTTCCCATACCTTCTCTTTTGTTCTGATCACAGTGAACAGAGAGCCTGTCAAATCTGCGTGCAATAATTTACATGATTGCATTATTTTCTCTAACAAATAAATAAATCTCAAAATTATTTATGGACAGAGATCATACTGTAATTTTAGGATTTTCTTTTTCCAGGACCGTCTTGCTCATATTCCTTCTCATTGTTGCTTGAAAGAAATTTCTTCGTTTACCATAGTTCCCATTTTTATAGTGTTGATGTGTTAGTTGTGTCCCACATCGGTTGGGTAAATATCTTGGGAGTTCAATATATAGACAAAGACAAACCTCTCCCCTTGAGCTAGCTTTTGGGGTTGAGTTAGGTCCAATTTTATTTCTTAGCATGGTATCAGAGCCCAGACCCATCGTTATGTGTTGGATCGCCCATAATTGGGCCACCCGTCCCATAGTTGGGTCACCCGTTAATGTCATCACGCTCCAGTCGTTTCATTTCTGGGCGTGAGAGGGGTGTGTTGGTGTGTTAGTTGAGTCCCACATCGATTGAGTAAATATATTGGGAGTCCAACATATAGACAACGACAAACCTTTCCCTTGAGCTAGCTTTTGGGGTTGAGTAAACCCAATTCCATTTCTTAACATATAGGATAGACTTTTGCGTGTAGAAAGCAGATATAGAACAATGTTGTGTTTGCTGGGATGATTTGTTTTCCTGGGAGCCGAAAAGGGAAGGTGACAAAGGAATGATAACCCAACCCCATTCCCTGCCTGTAATTTCAAAATCCTTTTGTTATAAACAGGTTAGACAAAGCGAACTCAGGAGACCTAAACTATTGATTAAGAACATCTATTTATGCTAGTATATTTAGGAGCAGGCGGTTTGAGTTCTTTTTCCCTTTTTTGCGGTAAGCAATCGAAAGTCACTTCCCTGTGGCACCAAATTCGTTTGAAGGCTGTTCCTTGTGAAGAATTTGAGAAATAAAACTCACTATCTTCATTACAATATGAATGGGTATTTATGCACTTTACAAGACAAAGACTCCTAAAAAAAACTAAAAAGATTAAGTTTCCTAGCTAATTCTCTAATCTATGGTGGTCAAATATATACTCTCTATTTAGAATTACAATCACAATCAATTAATATCTCGATATTATCTTATCGAGAACTTCACCACTCCCCCCAAACTGATGAGTATGCATCCATCATTCCCAGCTTGGAAATCAAGTCTTGCAAGGTTGCACGTTCAAGTCCTTTTGTAAATACATCCGCCAATTGACTTTTGGTAGAGACATAAGAGTACAAATGAGTCCACTGTCTATCTTCTCCTTTATGAAGTGTTTATCTACATCAACATGCTTAGTTCTGTCGTGTTGCACTGGATTATGAGTAATATTTATGGCCGATTTATTGATTAATTGGTCCTTCCCACTTGACATGAGATCTTCTAAGATTATTTTAATCCATAGTAGCTCACATATCCCCAAAGCCATTGCTCTAAATTCAGCTTCTGCACTTGATCTTGCAACCACATTTTGCTTCTTACATCTCAATGTAACAAGATTTCCTCCAAGGAAAGTGCAATATCCGAAAGTGGATCTTCTATCTACAACTGATCCTGCATAATCAGCATCGGTATAGCCTTCAAGTCTCAACCCAACATTTCTTTTGAATAGAATGCCCTTTCCAGGGTTGGCCTTCGAATAATGTAACACTCGATATACTGCTTATAGATGGCCTACTCTTGGGCTATGCATAAACTGACGGACAACACTGACAACATATGCAATATCAAGCCTTGTGTGAGACAAATATATGGGTTTTCTCACCAATTTTTGGTACATCTATTTGTCTACCATGGGATCTTCATTCACATCTCCCAACTGATGATTAAAATCAATCGGTATGTAGGCTGGTTTGCATGATAACATTCCAGTCTCCTCCAACAAATCTATAACATATTTTTGTTGTGAAATGAAGATCCCCGTACTGGAGTGTGCCACTTCGATCCCAAGAAAGTATTTTAATCTCCCAAGTTCTTTAATTTCAAACTCCTTTGCTAGACATTTTCTCAAGAGCTGTGTTTTTTCGTCATCTCCTGTCACAATTGTCATCGACATACACTAGAAGAATCGTGACTCCCCCCGAGTTTGAGTGCTTGAAGAATAATGTTTGGTCCCCTTGGCTTTGCTTGTATCCGGATGAGCTGAATTTCCCAAACCACGCCCTTGGCGATTGTTTGAGACCATAAAGAGCTTTCTTGAGCTTACAAACTTTCTTATCTTTGATGTCTCCCTTAAATCCTGGTAGAATTTCCTTGTATATTTCCTCCTCCAGTGTGCCATGAAGAAAAACATTTTTGACATCAAATCGTTTCAAATTCCAATTAAAATTAGCAGCTAGAGATAACAGGATCCTGACTAAATTCATCTTAGCGACTGGGGAGAAAGTCTCCTGATAATCCACTCCATAAGTTCTGTATACCCCTTTGCAACGAGTCTAGCCTTGTATCTTTCTAGAGAGCCGTCAGATTTATATTTAAATGCAAAAACCCACTTGCATCCCACTGTTTTCTTTCCTGGTGGTAGATCATTGGTTTCCCATGTTTGATTCTTTTCAAGGGTCTGCAATTCCTGTTGCATAGCAAGTCTTCAATTCTCATTAGATAATGCCTCAGATAAATTACGAGGGATGTGAATAATATTTAAACTTGTTAAGAAACTTCTATGAATTGGTGACCAAGACACATTTGGAATAATAGATGGTCCCCAAATATCGCTATGAATTAAATAAAAAGGAATTGAGCTTCTTTTATTACTGTTTGGAAAAGTACACGTTTGTGTTTAGCAAACTCACATCACAATGAAGCTGCTCATAAGCTTTAAAACTCCAAAAAATTGATGCCCTGATCTAAAATGCTGAAGCCAAATACTCTCTTTATTTGATGATGAAAAAGGTAAAAAGGTTCGGGTTTTAATGCTGTTTAAGCTACCGGTTTCTTCAAGAAGATAAAGCCCTTTCACTTCCTTAGCTAGTCCAATCTTCCTCCCCGAATCCTGGTCTTGAAATTCACAAAATGATGGATAAAAAAGAATATTACCGCACATGTCAGAGGTAAGTTTCTGGATAGATATCAAGTTAGAGGACAGTATTGGCACATGCAGTACATTTTTAAGTGTAAGGCATTCATCAATATAGACATCTCCTATTCCAGCAACTGTAGTAAGAGAACCATCAGCAATTGCAATCTTTCGATTACTTGAACAGGGTATATAGGTGGAAAATTTAATGAAGAGTGTGTCATATGATCTGTAGCTCCTGAGTCAACAATCCACACATTTCTAATATCTTTACCCAAGGCATTTACCCCTAGAGAAATAGGATACTTACCTGAGAGAGCAAGAGAACAAGCCCCACCAGATTTTCCTAACGACTCAATAAGACCTCGAAGCTTCTCGATTTCTTCCTTATTGAGTTCACTCGGACTGTTTTCATGACTGGACCGACAAATATTGGCCTGTCCTGAATTCTTAGGCTGTCCTCCTCGTGGGTTCCACTCGCGATTTCTGCCGTGAAGTTTCCAGCATTCATCTTTTGTGTGTCTAGGCTTCTTGCAGTAGGTGCACCACTAATTATTTCTGTTTTCACGTCCCTGACCTCTTTTTTGGTCAGTCTTTTCATTCTCTTGCATCTGGTGTGGATGTTCTGAGGCTGCCACCACCATTGCTGATCCCTCCAAATTCTGAGGCTCAAGCATCACTGATCACACTTCTTCGGCTTTCTTCAGCCTGAATAAAGGAAACAGTTTCTCCAGAGATGGTATTCATCTTTTCCGAGGATTTGAACTCTTACTTGGTCAAATTCAGAGTTCAATCCGGCCAGAAAATCGTACACTCGATCTTTGTCGATGAATATTTTCAAGGTGACTGCATCCTCTGGATTTTTCATCTAGATCCCGCGATAGTGGTCAAGTTCTTGCCATAAATTTGCAGCTGATTTGCATACTCAGTAACAGACTTGTTTCCCTGTTTGGTTGCTCCCACCTTGATCTTTATTTCGTAAACATGAGCAGTATCACGAGCTTTTGAGTAGGTTCGCCGAATTGAATCCCAGATTGCCTTCTTCTATCATTCTTAAAGTCTTAACTAGGTTAATAGATACTTCCAAGCTATTTAAAGAACTCAGAGTATCATTTGCGTCCGTCGACTGCTAAGAGGTTTGAAACTTGACTGTATCACTTATTTTTGGATCCATTGAATCCCACAACCATGACATCACCATGGAATCAGCCTCATCCCAAGCATCAAAGCCTCTCTCGCCAGATTTTTGTCCTGTGTCTAGAAGGTGGCCTAGTCTTCCCTTTTCCTTCAATTAGGTCCTAACAAATTGTGACCATTTCAAGTAGTTTTTCCCATTTAGTCGGTAGTTCATCCGAACATTTTGTAAATCTCCAATTAATGCATTAGAGTTTACATCATCGGACTAAATTTAATTAATTATTAATTAATAAATAAAATATAAATATATATAAGGGTATTAAACATAGATATATAAGGATATATTGCTAACTTTATTTCATTAATATAAGAGCATTGTACATGTTATTTCATAAATGAAAGTCATAAATATAATTAGGGGTGTTCAAAAACTAAACCTAACTATAAAATCAAACCAAATTGCATTGTTTGGACAGGTTTTCATGCAATCGCGGTTTGGATTGATTTTAAAATCAATAAACTAAAATAAAAACGTTTTGGTTCAAATTTTGGATAGAAATTAATCAAACCGAACAAATCCAAACCATTTGCATTAATATAAAAAATAATGGGATAGATTTTGTTGATTTAATGTTTTTTAATCTTGGATTTAGTATGAATATTTTAGGAAAAAATGCATTTTTGGTCCTGTATGTTTGTATTTTTGGGATTTTGGTAATCTATATTGTCAAATTTCAATCTTAGTTCATTATCTTTATCTTTTTGATAATCTATTCATTTTTTTGACATGTCGCTGACGTTACATAGTGTAGCACGGACGGGTGTAGTGTCATATCATTACTCATGATGAAAAAAGTCTAAAATTGTCAAAAATGGAAGATACATGACTAAGACTGAAATTTGCAATAACATAGCAGATGAAAATTGAAAAGAAGCTAACATACCTGACTTAAAATGCAGTTTTCCCTATATAAGGTTAGCCCATAAAAGCGATCTAAATAAGGTTTCAGGTTATTTGGGAATAGGGGTGGACCTTTAATGTGTAGATATGAGAGGCTTTTCTATTTTATCGATGGGCTTAAATAGAAACCCTACATATAAATAAAGGGTTGTGGTCCCCGGGTCACACGTTTAAGTCATTATATTATATTCTCATCAATAGTTAGAGAGCGTGAGAGAATTTAAAGGACTCTCAAGGCAAATCGTGTTGATTTGGAAGGTCAAACCATGCAAATCTACATGAGTACCAATTGTTATGGATTCAGTTACGCTTCCACTATAATTTATCGTTTTATATTCTTGAAGATTTAACATGATAAATTCTGGATTTATGTTATATATGTTTTTTTTTGGATAAGAAACGAGATCATATTATATATATATATAAAAAAAAAGATTATGTGATAATTACAAAAGACGGATAAGATATCGCAGACGGAACCTTTAGTACCCACTAAATATCTACAAAATATAACACTTCAATCTCTGACTAAATTTGGAATCGAGAATATAGCAAACTCTCTATGATTCATAATCCACGTAGAGACCCTCAATTTGATTTTTTCCCAACACAGAAATCCCGATTCCGCTTTATCTTAAAAAATTATCTTGTTCCTATCAAGCCAAACGGGAATACAACGAAACACCACCGTCCAAAGTAGTTTACCCCTCCTACCAAGTTCGCGCCCTAGATCACTCGCAAATAAATCCTTTATTGACCTCGTAGATACCCATAGGAAACCCAATTCCACCGGAGCCCTATACCAAAGGCCACTGGTGAAATGACAATGAATGAATATGTGGTCCTGTGTCTCCACCTTCCGCCGACAAACTTCACACCAACTTGGACTTTGATTTTGATTTGTATTTTT
Source organism: Henckelia pumila (assembly GCF_033568475.1). Classification (NCBI taxonomy): domain Eukaryota; kingdom Viridiplantae; phylum Streptophyta; class Magnoliopsida; order Lamiales; family Gesneriaceae; genus Henckelia; species Henckelia pumila. The sequence continues at coordinate 115,113,116 of NC_133121.1, read as the reverse complement.
TTTATTAGTGTGCGCTGTAGCAATCTAATCATATTGGATTTATTTATTGCAGATTTTAGCCCAATAAACATAATTACAAAACTAAAAGTTTAGGATTTTTTATTAATTGGATAATTCTGTTATTTGCATAAGTATTTTAATATATTGGTTTAATTTTTACTTATAATCATTCCAGTTAACGATCAAATAAAATATTTAGTCAACTTCTATCAAGCATCGGTTGCTATTTTTTTTCAAATTATAATATAATATCTCACGCACTAATCCACTATGAAACTTAATATTAGTCATCCAAACCAGACTAAACTGAACCAACCCAAATTCATGGTTCGGGCTGGTTTGGTTATAAAAATAGTCATTTAAACCAGACTAAACTGAACCAAACTTAAATAAGGGCATATATGTACTTTTCAAAAGTTTAGGATTTTTTATTAGTTGCATAATTATGTGATTTGCATAAGTATTGTAATATATGGTTTAATTTTTATTTATATTTAATCCAGTTAACGATCAAATAAAATATTTACTCAACTTCTATCACGTGTCGGTTGCTAATTTTTTTCAAATCATAATATCTCACGCATCAATCCACTATGAAACTTAAAATTAGTCATCCAAACCAGACTAAACTGAAACAAACTGAAATTCATGGTTTGGGTTCGTTTGGTTATAAAAATTAGTCATCCAAACTAGACTAAACTGAATTGAACATAAATAAGGACATATATGTATTTTCACAAAAGGGCATTATAAAAAATATATTTGCTAAATCGAATTAACTATTAATCTAATATATATTTGAGTTAATTTGCTAACTTAATTAAGTGAAAAAAGTAATAATATATCAAATAATTTTAATCAATTTCAATTTGCTAACCGTAATTAAAATATATCTAATAGCGATTAAATAATATTAACAATTGCAATTTGCTTTTCCGTAATTAAAATTTATATAATAGAGAACAATGACAATAATAAATACTAACAATTACACGAGGACATTAGGAAGACATGTAGACCAAAAACAGTAGATAGTCTAATATTAAGTAGTATTTTAAGGCATTAAATTAAATAATTTTATTTAATCAACTTCTATTTGTAATTAATAAGGGGACATAAATTAGGGCACATATGTACTTTCACAAATAGAAGTCATAGTAATATATTTGTAAATGTAATAGAAACATGAGGAAATTAGGAAGGCATGTAGACCAAAAACCATATATAATCTAATATTAAATAGTATGTTAAGGCAGTAAATTAAATAATTTTATTAATCAACTTCTATTTGCAGTTTGATTTTCTGTAATTAAGAATTTAAGATTTATCTAATAGAGAATAATGGCAATAATAAATAATAACAATAACATGAGGAAATTAGGAAGATATGTAGACCAAAAACCGTAGATAGTCTAATATTAAGTAGTATTTTAACGCGTTAAATTAAATAATTTTATTTAACCAACTTCTATTTGCAATTAATAAGGGGACATAAATAAGGGCACACATGTACTTTCACAAATGGAAGTCATGTATTTATAAATAAAAAAAATAAAAAATAATTTTACTTAATCAACTTTTATTTTTTTTTATAAGAAACTATAATTTTATTTGCAATTAATAAAAAATAATTTTACTTAATCAACGTTTATTTGCAATTAATAAGGGGACATAAATAAGGGCACATGTGTACTATCACATATGAAAGTCATGTATTTATAATTGTAATGTAATAGAGTAATAGATTATTTCATGTTCATATTCCTTTATACGTTTGATTTTTAATTGAAAACCTTAGAATCAAAATAACTTTTGGCATGAATTTGATTGTAAAATTTTAAAAAATTTTAGTGTTAATAAATTTTTTTATATGATTAAATTAATTTATTTCAACTTTTAATATATGTGAATATGTATGATTTCTGGTATACGTGTATATATTCAGATAGTATAAAAATATTTTTATCATAAAACATGATTTTGTTGGTTCACACATATAGAGCATTATCATATAGTTTTTCAGGAATTGAAAGCTGTGTAATTTTTACTTTACCTGGATACATTTAAATTCTTGTTGAATTGAATTATCAAATATTTGCAATACAAACATATTAGATGTTATATATTTTTTTTGTGAAATGCTTGATTTATTGGTAATATTTATTGTTGTAAATAAATATTCTAATAAATGATTTTTGGAGTATAAAATATGGATTTATATGTTTTGACGTAGCGCATGCCAAGTATTATAGTATTTTACTCATATAATAAAATATTTAATTCCAAATTTGACAAGAATTTACCCCACGGTTCGACAACTGATTAACTAGTTGAACTATTGACCAAGCGACCCGCTACTTTGGTCGGGTCAATATCTGGCTGATTTTAAAAGCTTTAATAAAGACCATCCATCTCTTCTAATATCTCAAGTGATTAGAGAGTAGAGTACTTCTCTACTCACTAACTTGCTGTCGGGTGTCAGTGGTATTTTTTTCACAAAAAGCAGCAGATGGATTAGAGAGAATGAGGAATTCGGTCATTGTTATTTTCTGAGTCATATTTGACTAGAAGCTGTTTGTTTCTTCTCCTTTTTCCTTCATGCATCTGGTGTGCCTTTGAACAGGAACTTATCACAAAAGAATATCAGAATTTGAAGTTCCAACAGCCATATCAGCAAGCTATGTACTACTGCTCGTTAATACTGCAGGACCAATCGTGGCCCTGGACTGATGATCTCGAAGTTCTTCCTCTTGTCAAAGCTGATAATCTTGTTAAATTTTACCCTCTAATGATGTCAAGGACCTTCTTAGAATTCTATGTGGCAGGTCCTATATCCTCCAGTGTGCTTGATCTTTTGTTTATTGTCTGTTATATCTTAGGTTCAGTTTCTTATTCATTTCCTATTTAACCGTTTGCTTGCATGTAGGAAATCTTGAGCCACATGAAGCTGAGTCAATGATAAAGCATATTGAAGATGTGTTCTTTAAGGCTCCTAATCCCATATCTGAGGCTTTATTTAAATCTCAATACATGACAAATAGAATTATTAAGCTTGAGAGAGGATTAAATTGCTTCTACAGTGCTGAAGGACTGAATCCAAGCGATGAAAATTCCGCTCTCGTCCATTACATTCAGGTATGCTGTAAAGTTTGTAGAAAATGTTGAGATTTTGTCAAATAGAACTAATGCAAGTGATCTAATATGCATCACTGCCCCATGTTAGCTTAGCATGATACTAGAAATTTTAAGCGGCTGCACATGTTCTGGATTTTTATTCTATTCTTAATTAGCTTGGGTCCTTCCATGGCAACAATCTGAAACACAATTTTATCAATCACCCTGCACCCATATGTTGTATTGACTAGAATATGAATAGTACATGATAAAACCACAACTTCAACTTTTAAGTATTGACAACAAGCAAGATTCAAACAATGAAATGATAAGGAATTATTACAATAAATACAGGAGTCTTTTACATATAATTATGACCAAAGTCCTTCCGAAGAAGATGGTACTCTAGGCACACAGAAAGTACAAATACCATATTCGTAAGGTTTCCAGTTGTTGGCGGTGTGGTCATGGTTTCTCATACACCAAATCCCAATCTTAAAAGAAATGTCCTTGCAATGTGTGTTAGCATATTGCACCTTTGTTGTTGAACTCGGCTTAGATTGTATTTGAGCTAGCGCAACACCTCATCCTGTAACACCGATTCTCTTGAAACAGTCTCCACCAAAGTTTCACCTGGTAGATACTGATTAAGGGTTGGTGGCGCGCTTTTATACACAATTTCAAAAGTGGTCATTCTAGTTGCATTACGAATTATACCAAAATTCAGCTCATTGTATCTATTCAGCCCAAATCCTGGTTGTTTTGAGCCAAAGCATCGCAAATAAGACTCATATCACCTGTGGTCGCAATTAGTCATGTCATACCTAAATTAACCGCACTCAATTAAATTAATGAAAAATGTTGTAGCTTGAGTAAGGATCGTCCCGCGAGAAGGTTTGAATTTAGTTTTGCTAAAAATTTAAAACAATAAAAATAAATAAGGGGTTCTTGCAAGATTAAATCCTGACAAGAAAATAAAATTAAATTGTATCAAGAATTAATGGGTTAATTGCATACACCACCCTTGTGAAATCCCGAGATTGCTAAAAACTCCCATATGAAATAATGATCTATTAACTCTCCGTGTTTTCAAATTTTGAGAATTCACCCTCTTGTTCGTATGTATTTTCGGGGTGTTTGTGCTCAAAATTTGAAAACACAAGGATTAACGGTTACAGGGGTTTTCAGCAATCTCGTGATTTCACAAGGGTAATGCATGTAATTGACCCAAAATTAATTATCATGCAATGAAATTAATTTGATTAAATGAACAAAGAGAAAATAACCCTTGTTTTAGTCGACTCCATTAATCACCATTAGAATTTATTAACTTGGTAATCAATGCAATAATATCATTCTATAGTCATATATTCACCATTGAAAATTTAATTACGATCTTTATCAACTAAACAATCTCATGCAAGCGATATATTTAATTTAGCGATATTTTAAACTAGCTAGAATGATGAAGCTAAACAACACTGACACAAGCAGTTGGATTTAATCTAGTCAATTGTTTTTCTTAAGAATTAACAATCCCACACAAGAATTATTAATTTAGTTGCTTCACAAATTAGATGTATCAAACAATTACGGATTTAATATCTAATTCAACAATAGATTATATGAATAGAAACTAGTTGGTCAATCTAACAATCAAACCAATAATCAATAATTGTGAAAAGGAATTGATACTCAAACATAAATTCAAAATGATGTGCGAACCTCAAAAGCACAAGTCAATAATTCTAAGGTTTTGTCGTACTCAGTCAAGAACTAAAATTTAGCCACGGATGGCCACAAGTACAACCAGAGAAAAATATATGAATTGCAAACTAAAAACTAGTGAGAAAACCTAGCCATCAAAAAAATTAAAAAAAAAAAGTGCAAAAGTACAAGTCTTCTAAAGAACCTGTTAAGAAAGATGGACTTGGACCTATCTCCAACCCCAAAAGCTAGCTCAAGGGGAGGATTGCCCAAGCTTATATATGAAACTCTCAGGAACTCTATCCAACCGATGTGGGATCTCTCAGCACACATAGGGATGGCAACGGGGCGGGTTCGGGGCAGGTTTGGCTGAACCCGAGACCCGTCCCGCCAAGAAAAACCCGGACTCGGACCCGCCCCGCCCCGCTTCAAAACCCGACGGGTCCTGTAGAATAAGATAATTAGATATTATTGATATTTGATATTATCTTATACTGTTCAGTTTTGTTTTGATAAGATAATTCAACCTTTGTAAATTAGATAGGGTAATATTTGATTTCTGATTTTTTGGAGTCTGTTGTAAGCCTTGTAGTCTATTTAAAAGGTGTCTTGTACTCTCATGAAGATATAGAAAATAAATTTATCTCCAATTCTATATGGTATCAAAGCCAAACGGAGGTTGCTGAATTTTTTTTTTCTCTCTTACGTTCAACATGTCAACTGAATCGTCCAAATCTCAGATCCCATCCGATGGATCCAAGATCAAAACATCCTCTGGGCCAACTGGGTCTATTACTCCTCTTTCCGGGGGTGACCTTAATTCATTCCAAATTACAGTCCATCGTCTCAATGGCCGCAACTATCTCCAATGGGCACAATCGGTCAAGATTGTGGTTTGTGCCCGTGGAAAATTAAGGCATTTAACAGGTGATCTCCCTGCCCCAGCCTCCTCTGATTCATCTTATACAACTTGGTTGTCCGAAAACTCCATCGTTCTTGCTTGGCTCGTGAATTCCATGGAGCCTCAAATTAGCCGTCGCTACTTGTGGTTCAACACGGCTAAAGAGGTTTGGGATGCTGCTCAGAAAATGTACTCCGACCTCGGAAATACCTCTCAAGTATTTGAAATTCGGTCCAAGTTGAAGGAAATAAAACAGGGCTCTAACTCAGTCACACAGTACTTCTCTGATTTGCAGGATTTATGGCAAGAATTAGATCTTTTTCTTGAGGACACGAAGACGTGTACTGAATGCAGCCCGAAAATCAGGCTTAATCTGGAAAAGGAAAGGGTTTTTGAGTTCCTCGTGGGCCTCAACCATGATCTGGACGATGTCCGAGGGAGGCTGGTTGCACGTGACCCTTTTCCATCACCTGATGCCGCTTTTGCAGAGGTCAGACGTGAAGAACTTCGCCGCAAGGTTATGCTCCCAGATGTTGTGCCACAATCTGTCTCAGCTCCTGAATCTTCTGTCATGGTGTCGCACAAAAATTATACTCCAGGTCAGCGTCTAACCAAGAGGCCGTGGTGTGACCACTGTCATCGTCCTGGCCATACAAAGGACAAATGCTGGGAAATTCATGGGAAACCCGCAAATTGGCAGCCGCGAAAAAAGTTTGATGGTCGTGGGTTGCATATCCAATCTGCCCCTGAACAGCCAGCAACTTCCAACATTTCAGTTCCGTTCACCAAAGAACAAATCAATCAGATTGAGGAGTATTGTCGCCTCCTTCGTCAGACATCACTCAATCCTTCCTCAAGTTCACCGGTTGGCTCATGCTCCGTTATACAGTCGGGTACAAAGCATACCGCTCTTGGCTCTTGTCTCAACGAGTCTTGGATAGTTGATTCCGGTGCCTCTGATCACATGACTCGAGACTCTAGCATTTTTTGTTCATATACTTTCTGTACGAAAAACACTACTGTCAAATTGCAGATGGATCTTTAACATGTGTTGCAGGCATTGGTGATGTTGTTCTGTCCCGAGATATCACACTCAAATCAGTTCTCCATGTTCCTTCCTTGACCTACAATTTACTATCTATCAGTAAACTTACTCGTGATAACAATTGTATTGCCAAATTCTCACCTGTCTCCTGTGTATTTCAGGACTTACTATCGGGGAAGACGATTGGCAGTGCTAAACTCCACAATGGACTTTATTACCTTGAGGATACTCCGCCAACATATCGACAGTCTTTGGTATCTAGTGTTGCGTCTTCCTCTGTTTCAGATGTTAGGGAAATAATGTTATGGCATCATAGGTTAGGACATCCAAGTTTTTCATATTTGCAACGTTTGTTACCGTCTTTATCTATTAATAAAAATTCTGATTTGCTACGTTGTGAATTTTGTCAGTTAGCAAAACATACTCGTGTTTCTTTCTCACCCAAACCATATACACCCACTGCTCCATTCTCTCTCATTCACAGCGATATATGGGGCCCTTCACAAATTCCTACTATTCATGGTAAAAGATGGTTCTTAACTTTCATTGATGATCATACTCGTATTACATGGGTTTATCTTCTACACTCCAAATCTGAAACTAGCACGATTTTTCAACACTTTCACAAAATGATAAAAACTCAGTTTAATACTCAGATTCGCACCCTTCGCACTGATAATGGTAGAGAATATTTCTATACCATTCTCGGCAGCTATCTGAAAGAAAATGGTATTATCCACCAAAGCTCTTGCGTCGATACTCCACAACAAAATGGGATATCCGAAAGAAAAAATCGTCATCTTTTAGAAGTTGCTCGTGCCCTCATGTTTACCATGAATGTTCCAAAGTATCTTTGGGGGGATGCTGTCCTAACCGCTGCCTATCTCATTAATCGATTACCAAGTCGCCCTCTAAAATTTGAAACACCACTGTCCATTCTTTCTCAATCATTTTCTCATGTTTCTGCATCTCATAACCTTCCCATGAAAACTTTTGGGTGCACCACCTTCGTCCACGTTCATGATCACAACCGAAATAAACTAGAACCTCGTGCTATCAAGGCCATCTTTGTCGGTTATTCTCTTACGCAAAAGGGTTACCGTTGCTATTGTCCCAATACTCGAAAAATGTTTGTCTCATGTGATGTTACATTCTTTGAAGACAAGCCTTTTTTCACTCCAGATTCTCAAGGGGGGGAAACTGATAGAGCTGGTTGGGATAATGCACCTCTTCTCAGAAATAATATGGAAATATTTTCTCCCTGTCCTGATCCTATCATCGTTAATCCTTCTCCACATGAACCCAACTCTCCAGAACATGTTCCCGTGTCAAAAACAGGGGGAGACGCAACACATCAAAACGAGGTACTAGTCTATTCGAGACGAAGACGGAGGATTCCTCAGGTAAACACAGATATTGTGGATCCTATGCACAGTCCAGCAACTGAACCGATAGCAGATCCTCAGTCAGGTAACACTCTTGATCTTGAAGTACCAATAGCCTTTAGGAAAGGAAAGAGATCGTGTACTCAACACCCTATATCTAAATTTGTCTCATATACCAACCTGTCCCCCTCATTTCGTGCTTTTACCTCGAGTTTGTCTAGTGTGATTCTTCCCAGGTCAATCAGCGAAGCCCTTAATGTTCCAGAATGGAAAGCTGCTGTGCTAGAAGAGATGCATGCCTTGAAGCAAAATAATACATGGGACTTGGTCCAGCTACCTCAAGGGAAAAACACTGTGGGCTGTAAATGGGTTTTTACAGTCAAGTACCGGGCAGATGGCTCAATCGAAAGATATAAAGCACGTCTGGTAGCCAAAGGGTTCACACAAACCTATGGCACTGATTATTCTGAAACTTTCGCCCCAGTCGCCAAACTAAATACAGTTCGCATTCTTCTGTCTTTGGCTGCTAATCTTGATTGGGCTCTACATCAACTCGATATAAAAAATGTTTTTCTAAATGGTGAATTAGCAGAGGAAGTTTATATGAGTCAGCCTCCAGGGTTTGAGGAAAAGTTGGACAGTGAGACCGTTTGTAAGCTTAACAAGTCTCTTTATGGATTAAAACAGTCCCCACGTGCCTGGTTTGATAGATTTTCAAAAGCTATCAAGAAATTTGGATACAATCAGGGGGAAGCTGATAATACACTTTTTATCAAACACTCTGTGAAAGGGAAGATCACAATTCTAATTGTGTATGTGGATGATATTATTATCACTGGAGATGACAATCAAGAAATGGAGAATGTGAAACAAATGATGGCTAGGGAATTCGAAGTCAAAAACCTTGGAGCACTGAAATATTTCTTAGGAATGGAGATTGCCAGAACTAAGAAAGGCATTTCAGTTTCCCAAAGGAAGTACACGCTAGACTTATTGGAAGAAACAGGTATGCTTGGTTGCAAACCAAGTAAGACTCCTCTTGAATCAGGCAATAAACGACAAATGCTTGAGGGAAAAACGGTAGATGTTGGACAATATCAACGTCTGGTTGGGAAGCTTATCTACCTTTCACATACTCGCCTTGATATTGCATTTGCGGTTAGCCTGGTCAGTCAATACATGCACTCACCTCGACAAGGGCATTTGGATGCAGTATATAGAATTTTGAAGTATTTGAAACACACTCCTGGGAGAGGCTTGTTCTTCGCAAAGAATGATGATCGCCAAGCTAGTGCATTCACTGATGCTGATTGGGCGGGTTCCGTTGATGATCGGAAATCGACCTCAGGGTACTGTACAAAAGTTTGGGGAAATATTGTTACCTGGCGCAGCAAGAAACAGTCAGTGGTGGCGAGAAGTAGTGCCGAATCTGAGTTCCGAGCAATGGCACAAGGAGTATGCGAGCTTCTATGGATTAGGCGGGTGTTGAAGGAATTGAAGATGGATTGTACTGGTCCTATGTTTCTTTACTGTGACAACAAATCGACAATCAGCATAGCTCACAATCCGGTGCATCATGACAGGACAAAACATGTTGAAATAGATCGACACTTTATCAAGGAAAAAATCGATGGAAAGATTCTTAGTATTGAATATGTGCCTACATCTCATCAGCTTGCTGATTTGCTAACAAAGAGACTATCAGAATCCACTCATGATTTTCTTGTTGGCAAGCTTGGGCTCATCAATATCTACAGCCAAGCTTGAGGGGGAGTGTAGAATAAGATAATTAGATATTATTGATATTTGATATTATCTTATACTGTTCAGTTTTGTTTTGATAAGATAATTCAACCTTTGTAAATTAGATAGGGTAATATTTGATTTCTGATTTTTTGGAGTCTGTTGTAAGCCTTGTAGTCTATTTAAAAGGTGTCTTGTACTCTCATGAAGATATAGAAAATAAATTTATCTCCAATTCTATAGGTCCAACCCGGGTTGGACCCGTGAACCCGCTTTATATTTAATTAAACACTTTAATATATTATTAATAATTATAATTATTTATAAATATACATGTATATTATATGAAATATATATATACATAATATATTTTGTGTGTATATATAAACCATATACATTTAATAATATATCATATATGTACGTTTAAAAAAAAATCATATATGTACATATATATTATTTAAATATACAATATACAATATGAATATATAATATGTACAGTATATATATAGCATATATTTATCATATATTTATATATCATATAATATATGCATATATGTATATACATATATATATATACGGGGCGGGTCCACCCAAACTCGAGACCTGACCCGGACCCGCTATAGGACCCGTTGACTACCCGCCATTGCCATCCCTAAGCACACACCCCACACTCCTAGAAATGAAACGACTAGAGCGTTGATATATTAACGGGTGACCCAACTATGGGCAGTCCAATACCTAACGGTGGGCCAGGACTCTGATACCATGTTAAGAAAGATTAAAGAATGTATTCTAGGAATAAAATAAAATCTATCTAAATGATAGTCGTATCCTAACTTACAATACATTAACTCTTTTTTTATTACTTAAACGGTATTAAGTTCATAAAGTGATTGAAATTTTATGGAACTGCCAAGATGGATTTTATTAAATCCTCTGCCTGAGCTTTTATGTGCAATGAATTGGCAAAACATGCAGGTGCACCAAGATGATTTTAAGTTAAATGTCCTACTGCAACTTTTTGCGCTGATTGCGAAGCAGCCTGCTTTTCACCAGCTTAGATCTGTTGAGCAACTTGGATACATTACTGTTCTCATGCAAAGGTGAGTAAACATTTTTTAATCATTATTTGTCACCTATATTACTCCATGGGGAAGTAGTAGCTGAATTACTTGGAGAAGTAATAGTTGATTATTTTTAGGAATGACTCTGGAGTTCGTGGTGTGCAGTTTATCATCCAATCCACTGTCAAGGTATAAAATCAAATGACACAAATAGTTTGTGTTTATCATTTATTTCCATTTCTTTATCCGTGAATCATACAAGTTCGTCCTCAGTGACATTGTAAACTGACATGTCACTCTTTTTATTGAGCTGTGCAGGGCCCTGGACAAATTGATTTAAGAGTTGAATTTTTTCTGAAGATGTTCGAAACTAAGCTCCATGAAATGTCTGGGGATGAATTTAAGGTAATGTCTGACTTGTACCATGTAGTCCAGCTGTTATTGATAACTCTGTGTTCTTCTTTTGCATGCAATAAATGCCTACAAAGAAGTTTACTAAAAACGGCTTAATTTGGAGGCACAAACAATCAACTCTCTTATCATTCTGGGAGCAATGGTTATGAACACATGCCTCGTTAGATTTGTTGGAATTATAGAGGAAATGCTTTGATACCTGCTGTCAGATACTTGCACTTGCCTTTAGATTTGTTGGAGTTTTAGAGCAAAGGCTATGATACCTTGCTGTTAGACAATGGACAATTTAAACATTTAGGTACCCAACGTGTTCTTACAGGAATTTATTCGATCAAAATCATAATTACTAATGTTTGGATCAAGTATTTGATGTTGAGACCTGATAAGTTGATCGGCTCTAAGTATTTCTGCTAGCATATGGAAGCAGGTAGTGTAATGAGTGAAAACCTTACCTTGAGTTAACAAACATGATCATATTAGACATCTATCAATGGTATTCTGTAAAATTTATTTATACTAACAGCTAGCTACCTCTGAATTTATCAGTTTGAAAGGTAGATGCCTCTGATTTCATACCTTCATTCTACAGGTGGAAAATAAGAAATATATGCCGTCTTTGATTAATTCATGTTGGAGATTTTTTGTAGATATATCAAATATATTGTAATATTCCTTAGTTGACTTATCATTATTGGAAAGTAGAATAAGCAGGATTTTGATGTATCAATTAGAGATTCTCTTGATTAGGATTTTCCTTAGTTAGATGCCTCTATATATGGTCGAGTGTGTATATATTCTGTACAAAGTTTCATAATTAATTAAGCAAGAATATTTCATTCAACTCTTGTTTCATGGTATCAAAGCCAGCAATTCTGGGGCATCGTTAAATTTTTTTTTTCAGAAAATTTTTTTTCTTGAAGATGGCATCCAACGCATCTTCATCTGTTGAAAACCCAAAAACACCAACCAAAGCCACCACCCCATCGTTTGATAGCCATTCTCTGCAAATCACACAGCACAAACTAAATGGGCTGAACTTTCGTGAATGGTTTCAGTCGGTGATTCTTGTCGTCAAGGGAAGAGGAAAAATTGGCTATTTGACAGGAGTCATGCCAGCTCCTTCAACAACCGCAGCCAACTATGGCACTTGGGAGATTGATAATTCAATCGTTATGGCTTGGCTTATAAACTCTATGGAACCAAGTATTGGACGTACGTATCTATTCTACACGACTGCCAAGGAGATTTGGGACGCGGTCCAAGAAATCTATTCCGATCTCGAAAACACATCTCAATGTTTCGAAATTCGATCGAAGCTCCGCAACACCAAACAAGGAGGCCTTACGGTCACTGAATATTACAATTCTCTTGTGGAATTATGGCAGGAAATTGATTTATTTTACGATGTTGGATGGGTGTGCTCTACAGATGCTGAAAAATACAACAAATTGCTTGAAAAAAAGCGTACATTTGATTTCTTGCATGGGTTGAATCCGGATTTGGATGAAGTGCGTGGAAGACTGCTTGGTGTAAAGCCCTTTCCCACACTCCGCGAATCTTTTGCTGAAGTTTGACGCGAAGAAAGCCGAAAACGTGTTATGTTGCATACCTCCAAACCAGAGACGAACTCCTTGGAGATACAAGGCTCTGCCCTTGCAACCAATAAACAAGACAGTTGGCGAAATAATCAACAAGACCGGATACGGTGTGATTACTGTCAAAAACCAAATCACACTCGTGACATTTGTTGGGACTTGCACGGAAAGCCGGCTGATTGGAAGCCAAAGAAACTACGCAGGCCACTGAGATCCGCCCATATGGCTGAATCGGATTCAAGCACACAGGCTGGACTCGAGGAAATGCTGAGACAATTCCTCATCCACACCAAAACTTCAACCGAGGCTGCTGATTCAAACTCTAAACCTTCTGCTGCAGCAATGGCACAAACAGGTACTGTTACTCATGGTTTTTTCTCAAAGTCGCAGCAGCCTTATTGTTGGATCGTAGACACTGGGGCTTCTGATCATATGACTGGAAATTTGGATGTACTTGAAGATTTTACCAAGTGCAATAACATAATAAATGTGTGGGTTGCGGATGGAAAAATATCCCCTGCCATGGGTCAGGGCACGGTTTGCTTATCACATATGATTCTGAATTCAGTTCTATTTGTGCTAACCTTGCAATATAATCTGCTTTCAGTCAGCAAGTTAACATTAGATATGAATTGTTCTGTGACTTTCTTCTCCTCTCATTGTGAATTTCAGGACCGTTCTTCGGGGAAGATGATTGACATTGCTGAAAAGAAAAATGGTCTTTACTACCTTTCTACCATTGCGCCAGTTCCTTCACCTCGTAAGAGGTCTTTGTCAGCTGTTTCTAGTTCTGATGTTTTGTTATGGCACAAGCGTTTAGGACATCCTAGTTTTTCTTACATGCAGATTTTGTATCCAAATCTTTTTATCAATAAAGAAAAAACTTTGTTTCAGTGTGAGAATTGTGTCCTTGCAAAACAGTCACGAGTAAGTCATCCCCCTCACACATACAAACCCTCAAGACCTTTCCAGTTAATTCGCAGTGATGTTTGGGGTCCTTCTCGTACCGTTAATTTGACTAGAACTCAATGGTTCATAACATTCATTGATGACCATACCAGAGTTTGTTGGGTGTACTTGATGAAAGATAAATCTGAGGCATTTCATTGGTTCACACAATTTCATAAACTTGTCCTAAATATATTTCAGTCCACCATCCACACCCTCCGAACTGATAATGGGCGGGAATATTTTTCACATGAATTCTGTAAATATTTGGGGGATCACGGAATACATCATCAACGTTCTTGTGTCGATACACCTCAACAAAATGGGGTTGCCGAGAGAAAGAACCGTCATTTGTTAGAAGTAGCCCGGTCTCTAATGTTCACAAGTTGTGTTCCAAATTCTTATTGGGGGGAGGCAATTCTTACTTCAACCTATTTAATTAATCGCTTACCCTCCAAGACGCTTCAATTCAGAACACCATTGAGTACTCTAGTTGATCACTTCCCACATGTCAACATATTTAATTCCTTGTCACCAAAGGTGTTTGGATGCACAGTATATGCCCACAACAAACAACCCAACCGCAACAAACTCGACCCTCGGGCGTTTAAGTGTGTCTTTGTGGGGTATTCTCCTACCCAAAAGGGATACAAATGCTACTCGCCTCTTCTGAAAAAAAATTTTGTTACGTGTGACGTGACCTTTTTTGAAAATATAATGTTCTATCCCTATACTCGTCTCCAAGGGGAGAATCTTGATGAAGACGGTCGTTGGGATCCCACTGTGTCACTTCCTATCTCAGAAAATCTATCACTTCCCATAACACATGATGTCGAACCTGCAAATGCCCATGTCTCTACACCACTTGCCCATTCGAATCCAAGTCCACACCATGTCTCTACACCACTTGCCCATTCGAATCCAAGTCTAAGACTTCTGGAACCACTTCATACCTATAGTCGAAGGCCAAAAGCTCCTCAGCAAAACCAATCATTGAACCAAGGAGGATCGGATCCTGTTATGAACAATGACTTGGAGCTACCGATTGCACATCGAAAAGGGGTAAGAACATGCACTAAACATCCTATCTCAAACTTTATATCTTGCTCAAAGTTGTCGCCTACTTTTAAAGCTTTTACAGCAAAGCTTGATGGTGTTAAAATTCCAAGAGATATTTATGAGGCTTTGAAGGATCCAAAGTGGAAGGATGCTGTGCAAGAAGAAATGAGAGCATTACTTGACAGCGGAACTTGGGAAGTGGTCGACTTACCAAAGGATAAGAAAGTGGTAGGAAGTAAATAGGTTTTTACGGTGAAATACAAGACAGATGGAGAAGTAGAAAGGTATAAGGCTCGTTTAGTGGCTCAAGGCTTTACACAAACATATGGGATTGATTACGAAGAAACATTTGCTCCGGTGGCAAAACTCAACTCTATTCGAGTCCTATTGTCTTTAGCAGCTAATCTAGATTGGGAACTACACCAACTAGATGTGAAGAATGCTTTCTTGAATGGAAATCTTGATGAAGAAGTGTTTATGAAGATTCCACCAGGATTTGAGTTGGAACAAGAACTGGGCAAAGTGTGTCGATTAAAGAAATCACTATATGGTTTGAAGCAATCTCCACATGCATGGTTTACTAAGTTCAGCTCAACCCTCATGTGACTAGGGTATATTCAAGGCAAGGCTGACCACACTGTCTTCATCAAGAAAGGTGAAGGTGACAAGACATCAATTTTAATTGTGTATGTTGATGATATCATAATCACAGGAGATGATATCGTTGAAATTCAGAAGCTCAAGGAGAAATTAAAGGAAGAATTTCAGATTAAAGATTTAGGATCTTTGAAGTACCTTCTAGGCATGGAAGTTGCTAGAAGTAAAGAAGGCATCTTCATTTCTCAAAGGAAATACATTATTGAGCTACTGGAAGAAACCGGAAAATTGGGATGCAAACCAGTAGGAACCCCTCTTGAAAGAAATTGGAAGGGCAAGATCAAAGATGATGAACCTCATGTGGACAAAGGAAGATACCAACGACTGGTTGGTAGGCTAATTTATTTGTCTCTTACACGACCTGACATTACATATGAGTGTGGTGATACATGCATTCACCTACTCAAAGACATCCAGAGGCTGTAAATCATATTTTGAGATACTTGAAGGGAACTCCTGGAAGAGGTCTAATGTTCCAAAAGAATGAGAACAGAAGTATTGAAGGATATGTTGATGCTGATTGGGCAGGAAGTGAAGATTGCAAATCGACCACAGGATATTGCACCAAACTGTGGGGCAACTTGGTCACATGGAGGAGTAAAAAACAGACAGTTGTGGCAAGGAGTAGTGCTGAAGCAGAGTTTCGGGCTATTGCTAAAGGAGTATGTGAAGTCATATGGCTTGAAAGACTCATGCAAGACTTGCAAATCCCTATTCTGAAACCTATCAAGTTGCATAGTGACAGCAAATCTGCCATTAGCATTGTGAAGAATCCAGTTCAACATGATAGAATGAAACATGTAAGAATAGATCGAAGTTTCATCAAGAAAGAAATTGAGGAAGGAGGAATCACTTTATGTTACATATCTACGCTTGAACAAGAAGCAAACATCCTCACGAAAGGTCTCACTAAGCCAAATCATGAAAGCTTACTTATCAAGCTTGGAATGAAAAATATTTATTCCTAAGCTTGAGGGGGAGTGTTGGAGATTTTTTGTAGATATATCAAATATATTGTAATTATATTCTAATTGTAATATTCCTTAGTTGACTTATCATTATTGGAAAGTAGAATTAGCAGGATTTTGATGTACCAATTAGAGATTCTCTTGATTAGGATTTTCCTTAGTTAGATGCCTCTGTATATGGTCGAGTGTGTATATATTCTGTACAAAGTTTCATAATTAATTAAGTAAGAATATTTCATTCAACTCTTGTTTCAATTCACATTAATGTGTACTTAATTTGTGCTTTATTTTCAGTGATAGTTTACTTTGACAGTACCTGTCAGAGAGCCCTTGGGTCTTTTGTCATAGTAATTAAATTTATGCATTTAACGACATTATGATTTATGCCATTGCTTCAGTTAAAGACCGACTCCTTATTTTTTGTCTTTAAATTTTTCAAATGATGATATTTGATGATATGGCTATACGAAATGGCATTTTTGTAAGAAAACTCGTGGTCATTCAAATTTGGTTTCCATGGCACAGAGCAATGTGAATGCACTTATTGAAATGAAGCTTGAGAAGCACAAAAACTTACAGGAAGAATCCGGTTTTTACTGGAGGGAAATATTCGATGGAACCCTCAAATTTGACCGGAGAGAATGTGAGGTATGGAGATCAATCAATTGATTAATATTACGAGTCATGATTTCACAAGAATTCATATTGCAACCTTGTCGAAATAGGCTGCAGCACTGAAGCAACTGACTAAAAATGACCTGATAGATTTCTTTAACGAATATATCAAAGTTGGTGCGCTCCAAAAAAAGGGTTTGAGCATTCGTGTGTATGGGAGCCCGCATTCTTCTGAGTACAAGGCAGATAATTCTCAGTCTACTGAATCAAATGTTGTTCAGATAGAAGATATTTTTAGTTTCAGAAGATCTCGACCTCTTTATGGTTCTTTTAAAGGAGGTTTAGGCCTTGTGAAGTTGTGAGGCAAGATTGATCAAAGCTGCTTGTGAGGGAAAAAATGTGAAATTTGATTTACAATGTCAGAAAAACAATTGCTCGGGAGATTTGTCATCTGTTGATATTATAACAACTTTACGGATTCAAAATTAAATTATGTTTTGCGAGCTGTTTCATTTATATTTTAGACAGATTTTCTTTTGTGGTGCGACTTGAATTTGACGTGTATTTTTAGCTTATTTTGTGTGGATTAAATATGCCGGCAGAAGAAGACGATTGAACTGTTATCCTATATTTCCATCTCAGATTTGGTTTTTATTTGGATAAAAATGTTTGCTTATATTTGTGCTGAGATTTTGATAATTAATTTATTCAACCATTGGGCATCCCACCGAGTGGGTTACCAACTTTCAGAGACAATGTAGCTTTGCACAGAATTCGTGGGGAGTTCTTGAAATCATACATTGCACAGTGCCTATTTCACCCGATCGGCCGTTATCCTTTTCTCAGAACAAGCAGCTAAGGGTGTGTAGATCTCTATTTTCCCGGTTGTCCACCTAAACCGGAAGTACTGATACATGCTATAACAAAACTTTGTAAGAAAATATCTTGTTTCTCATTTCTTAGTCGGAAAGTTACGTGGTTATGAAAGAGGGATTAAGTGGAACAATCCCATTTTGTCATTTTTCATTTCCGGGGTTTTAGCCCCAATTAGGAAAGGGGTCAGAAAAAGGCGGCTCTTAGTTACAATTTCGAATCCATTATTATTTGTTTGCTTTGGTTTTGTTTTTTTTTTTAAAAGTTGAAATGGCGTTTCTTCATCCATGAGTAATGAGTTTCGATGTATTGGGCGAGCAAAATGGGAGCCGCCTACTAAATCGCGAAAACGCCATTAAGTTCTCCTTCGGAAAACTTGATTGTCGCGGAGGTTCGAATCAAGTATATTTTGATATTCAAGTTCTAGTTCAATTCCAAACTCGAAAATTTTAATTTTTTTTTGTTTGAGTTCGGATCGAAATATTCGAACCTATTTGCGAGCTATTCAAACTATTGCTTGAACATTAAGATTCGATGATGAAGGTTCGAAAGCTCGAAATGCCTGAAAAACTCGAAATGTATACATATTTAATCTATGACAATTATATTATATTAATAAAATACTAAAGTTTGTTTATGGCTCGTAAACTATTGAACAAAATAAATTTGGCTTGAGTTCGACTCGAAAAAAAAGTTAGAAAATTCGAAAAAATCGCGAAACAACTCGATTCGTTTACAATCTTATTTTTATTTTTGTAAAAAATGAAAATAATGTACCGCAAGACGAGGATGTTGGCGAAAGAGTTGGAAAGGTGGTTTTATCTTTATTAATCTCTTACTATCTCTTACTATATTATTAAGTCTAAACATCTTATACTAACTGATTTATCTCTCTCTCAACTTCTTTCCCATTTTTCACTCCTTCCAACAACCTTCGAATTTCTTATCCATTATTTATAATATATTTTTTTGAATTTATTTGTATTTTTGTTTTGTATTATTTTTGAATTAAAAATATAAATATTTTTAAATATCTAATTTTCGTCATTTTCATGTTTTACTAGTATATATTAGTTTTGTGGTAAAGATATTTTTGTAAAATAATGGTTATTTTGGGCTTCTCCTCTGAGAAAACCCAACCACTCCAGAAAGGCCCAAATTCTTGTCACATGACATGACATCGCGGCGGCGAATGTGCGCGAGCGGGTGCGGCAGGCCAGCAAACGTGTGCCTCTGCCAAAGTCTCCCATCGGCTCCCATTGCCACCGCCACGCAAATCGTCATCCTCCATCACCCACACGAGCAACGCCACAAACTTGCCACCGTCCCTCTCCTCTCCAAATGCCTAGCCAACTGCCACGTCATCGTTGGACGAAAATTGAGGTATGGAGACTCCACTCTGCTGGATTCTCTCCACGATCATCCGCAGCTCTTTCGCCCAGCCCTTTTTCTATTCCCTGGTTGGTATTTATATTTTATTTATTTTTTTTTAATAAATGAATTCCAAGTTTAGGGAATATGATTAGAGTGCTCTACCTATTTTAATTTGTGATCCTCCGATTGAGAAATGAATTCGTGGGTGAATCTTTTTTTTTTTTTTTTTTTTACAGGTTCAGATGCCTTGGACGTGAGTCAGGTACAATCATCCTCTTGTGATGTTTTGATTGCTTTTGATGGAACTTGGAAGCATGCCAAGGAGATGATGCATGCAAGTCTCCCTTTTTTATCCAAGTTCTCCGTTCAAGCTTGTTTAGATTTTGATGTACGGGTTGATGGTGATAATATTTTCAACTCCCACTCCCGTTTGGTTCTTAGAAAAGAACCGTTTTCTGGGTGTATGAGTACAATGGAGGCGGTTGCCAGGTGTCTAAGAATCCTTGAACCAAATGGAGTTGACATCGAATCCAGAATATTAACGGTTTTAAAAGCTATGGTTGGTTTTCAGGCCCACTTTCTTCAACTCCAACAGGATGAAATGAATATTGAATAGCTAGAGATCCAAGAGCACTGACTAATTGTACTGTTAAAGAAGCTAGAGGTCGAAGATATATATTATTGTTTTATCTTGTGTTTGCTCATACCATTATTGTTTTATCTTGTGTTTGCTCATACCCTTTGGTAACTGAAGTTCATTAGGTTACCAGTCAAATGGTGGTGTCGTAACAACCATGCATTATATATATATGTCAAGGTACAATTTCTTTTTTTATATATTTGATCAAAACTGTGTAAAGCTGATGTTTGTTTACTCCGACACTTGCTATTAGCCTGGTTGTTTTCTTACCTATTATCCTAATGAGAACCCTAGGCTAGGATTTGGGATGACATGATTTCATTTCTTTTCTTTTCATGCCAGAGTTGAGAAGCTTATGTCTCAATAGCTAATTTCCTCAAGTGAAGGCTTGGTAGCCATCTTTCTGTCATACCATTTTATGAATAATAAAGCATATCTTCTATATATCCTGAGTTTCGCGCATGGTTGGTATTGATTAATGCAATTCATATTTAGACACGATTCTTGATTGAAGTGTTGTACTTGTGTGGGTGGTGGTGGTGGTGGTGGTGGTGGTCCGGTTTTACATCAACTAGAATGTATAGTAGAGGTTTACCATTAACGAGCCTTGGATATATATTGTGAATTTTGAGCTTTGGCAAGCGATATATAGCAAGTACAATTGCACTACGGAAAATTTCAACCTATTCCATGTGTATTACCCATGGGACTAGTTCCAATTACTCCAATTTCGTTGCAACTTTAACTCTCATATTTGACTCTTAATAGATATAACTATTTGAGTTGTTTATTCGAAAAATAGCCATGGACAAAAATTATATTGGAATAATACCTTTTTTGTATATATAAAAAAAGTGGATCGAATATTATTGATATTTAAGTACGAGGCTCCCTAATATTTTGTAGGTTTGTTTGTTTGTATTTTTTTTTTTTTTTTTGGTTGAAACTGTATTTTGTAGCCTTCTGTGGCTTTCGAGGAAGTGTCACTTTCTTATGATCTGTCGACTCTTGAGCCTGTGAAAAGTCCCCCGGCCAAACCGTTCCCTTCTAATTTAATTTAATATAAATTTAACTTTTGTGAGAATCATAACATTGTGCAAATTTACAATATTATTACAAGTATTTATTGAAATTAAATGTTTTAATTTTGCAAAATCAGGATAACAAATTGGTCCATGTAAGAGTCATACTTTTTTATTATTTAAAACACATTCATCCACTTGTGAATGCTTTAACATGCGAATGGTAATTATGAGGAGAGGAAAATGTAATCCTCAATTTGCAAACTGGATTATGGGTTTAATTTAATTTTAATCATCTCAAATTCAAACCATAATTTATCTATTTATGTTTTTTTTTTGGTCAAAGTAAGTCCAATCTTCTAAAGCGTTATATATACATGGTGTCCCAAAATATATGGTTTTTAATTTATAGTATTTCACTCATAATCGTTTTACCATCCTCAAAGAAAAACTTTCATTCAACTTGTGCATAAGTACGTGATCTTTAAATAAAATATTTCTAAATTTCTCATTAAATTTCTTAACAAGTATATTTATTTTCATTACAATCTTACAAAATCTTAGCGTATTCTTGATCTGGTTAAGAATTATGTAAAAAAAAATTGGATTTGGATTTTTTAGTGGAAAAAAATGTGATGATCACGTATCTATATCCATGAAAGAGATCAATTCAATTAATATTTACAATCAAATATATTATTTTTTATATAAAAATATATTTTTTTTTTTTTTTGAAACGAGTCGAACAAAGATCTGTCTCTTTGGTTTTGCAATACAATATTATAAGTAAGAAATTGATATTTCCTAATTATAATCCGTCACGATCTCATTATCATACGAGCTCATACATACTCGGTCGAGGCCTTATATGCTCGGCCCACATGTGCTCGGCTGAGGCTCTGTTCAATCAAAGTCAGTCACACATTTGATCCATTTCCAACTAAGCCTTCGTATACAAAACCTCGTTACCATAGGCTTTAGATTCAGGGGAATATTGCTATTTGCTATAAAATATGGGACAAATCTTACCATATGGGTTGATATCCGAGCTCATCAGACGGATTGGAATCATCCCGACCTAAGTGTTCGGCTCTAAGAATCTCATCGGATGTGAAATAAATGTGTGATATTTCTAAATTCAGCAAAATCTCGAGAATCTCGCGATATAATCAATCATACCAAAGCAGTGGAAATGGTAAAATAACTAATCATCTTCACTATTTGGGTATGGTTTATTTCACGATCCATTCACACATCTTACTCCACTCACCACTATTTTTATATCGCACTTTGTCGTTTTCCTTTCCTCTCGAGTAAATATTTTACTTGGGCGTCGGAATTGTCATGCAAGAAAAATATCCGGCACCCCCTAAATTTTTGTTCGTCTGTGCAAAATCGAACAAGTCTATAATCGTCAGCTCGAATATCTGAGGAATTGAAGACGCTAAAAAATTATTGGGAAGATTAATTATGTATACACTGTTGGTAAATGACATTAAATGTATGCTTAAAATTGAAGGCATGTGGTAGAAGAAAAAGTCAAGCGGTACAAGTGTCAATGGAATGATGATTCAGGCACACTTGTGCATACAAAAGAGTCATTCTCATTTATAACCGAGAGATTGCACCTATAAATAGGTGCATTCTCTTGGAATGAAGTATCATCCCATCTTCAGTTCTTTTCTCTAGTTTTAAATAGCATTCAATATTTTTGAGTGTGTTTCTATATATATTTGTGAGATAAGTTTTCTCCTGTATTAAGAGAGTGAGTGTCTCTTTGAAAACACAGAGAGAGGTTGTAATTCTCCAAATATTATAGTGAAATCTTTTGGTCTTGCCCGTGATTTTTACCCTAATAATTTTTAGGGGTTTTCCACGTAAATCTTGGTGTCTATTATTCTTCAATTTCCATAGTTTCTATCTCGTAATGCCGCACCTGGGACCAACAAGTTGTATCAGAGCCTTGGCATAAAATTTCTTAAAATTCTGAGTATGCTCTGTGGTTGCAGCTGTGACTGATCTTCCACATCAGAAAAGATTTTTTGAAAATTTTATAAGGCAGGATTCTTGTAGTCAAGATGACGGCAAAATACGAGATAGAAAAGTTCAATGGGAGCAATTTTTTGCTGTGAAAATTGAAGGTGCAAGCAATTCTAACAAAGGAGCGTTGCTTGGCAGCTATTGGAGATAGACCGACGGACGTCACGGACGATCAAAAGTGGAATGAGATGAATCACAATGTTGTTGCCAATTTGCACTTGGCTATAGCGGATGAAGTTTTGTCAAGTATCTCTGAAATAAAAAGCGCAAAAGTTATTTGGGATACTCTGACAAAATTGTACGAGGTCAAGTCACTACACAACAAGATTTTCCTAAAGAGAAAGCTTTATACTCTTCGGATGGCGGAATCCTCATCGATGACCGACCATATCAACACATTGAATGTTGGAACACGGTCGTTCTCCGGATCGAAAAAAAAGTGATACCCGTTGCAGCGGAAGTTTTAAAATTTTTATATGAAACGATTCCATATGGGTATCAAATTCCTACGATTAAAATTGATAACATAAAATTTAAACAATGTAAATTTTACCTTAAAATCTCGAAACGAGATTATGGACACCAACAGATTAAACTGCTCTTGTTGTATATCCCAGGAACTGATGAACGAACGTTTCTTCAATCAGGTCCACGAACAGAAGTTTAATCCCTCTGATAGACTGCACTAGAAAGTCTATCAGAAGTTTCTACGAAGAGAAATAACAGATTTGATCTGTTAAATCAGACTGCAAATTCAGAAATTTGCAGACTGAATTTTCGAACACAGTAGGGGAGAGGGGCGGCCGAAAACCCTAAGAGAGGAGGCTTTAGGATTTCGAAAATTATGCCTTGTGTTGTCTAATTTCTGCATTGCAATAACTTATTTATAATATGAGCTGCTAACAGCTTAGGGCCCATTAGTCATAAGTTCAAGCCTGACAAGCAAAGCCCGCATGTTCAGAAATTAATATAAAATTCATCGTGACTCAGATTGATAAACCAATTTCACCAATGTGCACAGAAACCATTTCTGCATCTTTTAAAGTCAAGATAAATTTTTTGAATCCAAAGTGATTTCCAAAAATGTCCATCACTATGTCATTTTAGGAAATCTTACTCCCTCTATTCTTAAATAAGAAGTCCTACTTCTTTATCCACTAAATTTAACTCTTTAAATTTAATTATCTCAACTGGGATTAGAAATCCATTACTTGTGTGACCCTCAATGGTTCAGGGATACAGCTAGCCGTGGGCTCACAACTCCTTGTGACTCGAAACAACAATTTCCGAATTACCCAACGAATCATGGTAAGAGCGCCTAGCAACATCGCCCCATGATTCCCTAGGTATCACTGATAGTGCCTGCAAGAACCAATAGATTTTGGTTAGCGTACAGTAGGGTCCCTTCATCCATATATCCCGATCGAATCAACAACCATTGGTAAATCGAGAGTCGTTCGAGATTCGATAAATATGCAATTCATCTTGAAGATCAAATAGTGACATCGCATGTGCTACTAGGAAACCAAGTAACCTAAAACACATTATGTACTCTGGCCAGAAATTGGTCACACTAATATCTCCTCAGATTGCATAGGATATCCACACTCGCAAGTGTGCGGTGAATCCTTGACAACAAAGCATCGACTCCTATATGTGTCGTAACTGTACCCAATCCCGACACCTGATGACCCTAATAGAGTCGATAAACGAGTCAAAGCACAGTACTAGCATATAGAGTCTCAATGATGTTTCAAGTAATAAGGACTAATGGTGTACAATCAAAACCGCGGACTATATCCACTCGATAAGTGATAACCACTTGGAAAGTCCGAATAGGGTAGTTCGATCATTCATCATATTAATATCCATTTGCATGCTTCGAACATCTCTATGTTCCATACCAATGAAACGTGGTACTCGGCATCACAAATGCTAGTCTCAATCTCGAGCGATCCTTATCCTTATTTGTGGACGGCTCAATTGACTATGAACTATTTAGAATATACAGTGAATATAAGATATGTTTCATGACAGTGATCTCTCTATATTCACTATCTCATCTTACTTTAGTATATTCAAGGTCTTTATCAAAATAACAACAGTATATCATTATATAATAATAAGATAAAGTGAACGCCATTTAAAGAACGTATATTATATTAAACAAAGATTGTTTACAAAAAGAGACTCTCAAAGCCCTTAGCCACAAGTTGGCTAGCGGGGCATCAACTCTTTCATTGAATACTCTATTTTCCCGACTCACGTCTATGGGGCATAAAATAGAGGAAAAAGAACGTGCGGAGCTTCTACTTCAGAGTCTACCGAATTCATATGATCAGCTCATCATCAATGTTACCAACAATGTTCTTTCGGATAATTTAAATTTTGACGACGTCTTAACTGCGGTTCTTGGAGAAGAGAGTCGTCGAAGGAACAAAGAAGATAGGTTGGCAACATCGAAGCAAGCAGAGGCTTTACCGATGACGAGAGGAAGATTGACGGATCGTGACTCCAGTGGGAGCCATAGATATGGTAGATCCAAGTCAAGAAGTAAGAAGAAGAATATTTACTGCTTTAAATGTGGCGGTAAATGGCACTTCAAGAGATAGTGTAAAAAGAGCATCGATAAGGGATCTCAAAGAAATGTGGCCAGTACTTCAGGCGATGGTGAAATATTATTCAGCGAAGCAGCAACGGTTGCGGAAGGCAGACACAAATTTTGTGATGCATGGATTATGGATTCAGGAGCGACGTAACATATGACGTCAAGGAGAGAATGGTTCGACCAGTATGAACCAGTCTCAGGAGGATCTGTATTCATGGGAAATGATCATGCCTTGGAAATCGCTGGGGTCGGTACCATTAAAATCAAAATGTTTGATGGTACTATTCGCACCATACAGGAGGTACGACATGTGAGGGGCTGACAAAAAATCTTTTGTCTTTGGGGCAACTGGATGATATTGGGTGCAAGACCCGTGTTGAGAAAAGGATCATGAAGATTGTGAAAGGCGCGCTTGTGGTTATGAAGGCGGAAAAGGTTGCTGCAAATCTGTATGTATTATTGGAAGAAACACACAAAGAGGCGGAACTAGCTATTGCATCAATTGGTTCGGGGGAAGAATCTACAGTGTTGTGGCATAGAAAGCTTGGGCATATGTCAGAACGAAGAATGAAGATTCTCTCAGAACGGAAGCTGTTGTCGGGGCTTACAAAAGTGACTTTACCCTTTTGTGAGCATTGTGTTACCAGTAAACAACACAGATTAAAGTTTGACACATCTACTGCCAAGAGCAAAGGCAGATTGGAGCTGATTCATTCTGATGTTTGGCAAGCACCGGTGGTATCCCTAGGAGGAGCGAGATACTTTGTCTCGTTTATTGATGATTTCTCTAGAAGATGTTGGGTGTATCCAATCAAGAAGAAATCAGATGTTTTTGAAGTCTTCAAAGTTTTCAAAGCGCGGGTTGAACTTGATTCTGATAAAAAAATCAAGTGTTTGAGGACTGACAATGGAGGAGAATATACCAGTGATGAATTTTATGCATTCTGTCAGCATGAGGGCATCAAAAGACAGTTCACGACGGCTTACACGCCTCAGCAGAATGGAGTGGCGGAGCGGATGAACAGAACTTTGTTGGACAGAACAAGAGCCATGTTGAGTACTGCGGGTCTACCAAAGTCATTTTGGGCAGAAGCAGTCAAAACCGCTTCTTATATCATCAATCGTTCTCCTTCAGTGGCGATTGATTTGAAGACTCCGATGGAGGTGTGGACTGGCAAGCCAGCTGATTATTCTCGGTTACATACATTTGGAAGTCCGATGTACGTTTTGTACAATGAGCAAGAAAGATCAAAGTTGGATTCTAAATCTAGAAAGTGTATCTTCTTGGGGTATGCTGATGGAGTAAAGGGGTTTCGCTTGTGGGATCCTACTGTCCACAGGCTTATCATCAGCAGAGATGTTATCTTCGAGGAAGATAAAGTGAAGGGAGACAAATGCACACTGAATTCAGAAACTACTATCATTCAGGTGGAAAATAAGATAGACGAAGATCAAGTTTCTTGTGAAGCAGTACCAAAGCATGAGGAACAAGAACCAGTTGATACAGAGGTTTCCAAAGTAAGGCAGTCAACTCGAGAGAGAAGACCACCAGGTTGGCTTTCAGATTATGTCACTGAAAACAACATTGCATATTGTCTATTAACAGAGGATGGTGAGCCGTCGAATTTCCATGAGGCTACTCAAAGCTCGGATGTATCCCTGTGGATGACAGCGATGCAGGAAGAATTGGAAGCATTGGACAGGAACAAAACTTGGGATCTTATTACACTACCACGAGGAAGGAAAGCTATCTGTAACAGATGGGTCTATAAGATCAAGCGTGATGAAAATAACCATGTGGAGCGGTATCGTAAGAGATTGGTTGTCAAAGGGTACGCTCAGAAAGAAGGAATTGACTTTAATGAGATATTTTCTCACGTGGTTCAACTTTTAACAGTCAGAGTAGTATTGGTATTGTGTGCGGTGTTTGACCTACATCTAGAATAGCTAGATGTGAAAACGGCATTTCTTCATGGCGATCTTGAAGAAGAAATCTATATGCTCCAGCCAGAAGGTTTTTCAGAAAAAGGCAAAGAGAACTTGGTTTGCAGGTTAAACAAATCTCTGTACGGTCTCAAACAGGCGCCGAGGTGTTGGTACAAGAGATTTGATTCCTATATCATGAGTCTTGGGTACAACAGACTCAGTGCAGACCCTTGTACGTATTTCAAGAGGTCTGGTGATGATGATTATATCATTTTGCTGTTGTACGTGGATGACATGTTGGTAGCAGGCTCCAACAAAGATCGGGTCCAAGAATTGAAGGCACAGTTGGCAAGGAAATTTGATATGAAGGACTTGGGACCAACAAACAATATTCTAGGGATGCAAGTTCACTGAGACAGGATTTGGCTTTCTCAGAAAAATTATTTGAATAAAGTCTTGCAACATTTCAACATGCAAGATAGTAAGCCAGTTTCAACCCCTCTTCATATTAACTTCAAGTTATCTTCTGAGATGTGTCATAGCAGTGAAGCAGAGAAAATGGAGATGTCTCGAGTACCGTATGCATCAGCAGTGGGAAGTTTAATGTTCGCCATGATTTGTACAAGACCAGACATTGCACAAGCAGTGGGAGCAGTCAGTCGGTATATGGCGAATCTTGGACAAGAGCATTGGAGCAAGGTTAAGAGGATCCTTAGATACATTAAGGGTACCTCGAATGCTGCATTATGTTTTGGAGGATCAGATTTTACACTCAGGGGCTATGTGGATTCAGATTACGCAGGTGATCCAGATAAGAGAAAATCTACTACTGGTTATGTGTTTACAGTTGCAGGAGGTGCAGTCAGCTAGATTTCAAAACTGCAAACAGTTGTGGCATTATCTACAACGGAAGCAGAATACATGGCAGCTACTCAAGCTTGCAAAGAGGCAATATGGATTAAAAGGTTATTGGAGGAGCTTGGGCACAAACAAAAAAAGATTCCTCTGTTTTGTGACAGTCAAAGTGCCTTGCACATTGCAAGGAATCCAGACTTTCATTCCAGGACTAAACACATTGGAATACAATTTCACTTTGTACGAGAAGTAGTAGAGGAAGGAAATGTGGATATGCAGAAGATCCATACGAAGGATAACATTGCTGATATTCTGACCAAGCCAGTGAGTACAGAGAAGTTTTAGTGGTGCAGATCCTCAAGTGGCCTAGCAGGAACGTAAGCAGCGGGAATGACAAGATTGAAAGGATGTGTGGAGATGTGTTTGATTCTCAATCAAATCTTCAAGTGGGAGAAATGTTGGCAAATGACATTAAATGTATGCTTAAAATTGAAGACATGTGGCAGAGGAAAAAGTCAAGCGGTACAAGTGTCAAGGTGGAATGATGATTCAGGCACACTTGTGCGTACAAAAAAGAAGGAAAATTCTCATTTATAACCGAGAGATTGCACCTATAAATAGGTGCATTCTCTTGGAATGAAGTATCATCCCATCTTCAGTTCTTTTTTCTAGTTCTAAATAGCATTCAATACTTTTGAGTGTGTTTTTATATATATTTGTGAGATAGGTTTTCTCCTGTATTAAGAGAGTGAGTGTCTATTTGAAAATACAGAGAGAGGTTGTAATTCTCCAAATATTATAGTGGAATCTTTTGGTCTTGCCCGTGATTTTTACCATAATAATTTTTAGGGGTTTTCCACGTAAATCTTGGTGTCTATTATTCTTCAATTTCCATAGTTTCTATCTCGTAATGCTGTACCTGTGACCAACATACACTTCATATATTATTCATATTTAATGCATTCAAAAAATAGTTGCACAATTTTTAAGATGTAGTTAACCGATGTATATTGGTAAAAAAAAATGTAAAAAATTATTACTAAATATGATGTATGTCTATATATTTTAGACAAACAAAAAAAGAAAATAGCTCGTAGACAAAAAGAGTAAATGTTACGCACTTTTGTAATTAATATTAATAGTACTAATAAATAATAATTATATTATTATAACAACAACAACAATAAATCTTTTTCACTGTTTTTTTTATTTTTTTGAAACAACGAAAACACCACCCCAAGAAAAGGAAAAATATCCGCAGATCTTTGCCGCCCCCAATTACCTTGATCTCATCTTGATCTCCCTCTCTATGACGTGAATGTGAATATATATATATATAAATATATATATATATAAATATAATTGGAGAATAATTCTCTCTCTAAGGCATTTCGAACAATTTCATCTTTTCTTTTTCCTGTATATACTGTCTGGAAAAGAATTGTACAGATTTTCTCCATCCAATCTCAAAAGCCCCGAAAAGTTAAAAAGCAAAATAATTACCCAGTGATTTTTTATTTTGAGAAAAACTTGATCTTTCTATCGACTTTTATTCCTTTCACCAGCTCTGCGTGCCGTTCTCCCTTCCTTTAAACCTTCTCTTTTTTTCCCGAATTTTCTCTTTCTATAGGCACCCTTTGTTCTTCGTTGCTTTTCGTAGATTTGCCAAGGAAGAGAGTCGGACGATCTTTTGAAGGTTCGGTGATTGCCGTATCTGAAAATGTTTTTTTAGATCTAGTTTGCTGAATTTTAACATGGGGTTTTTTCTTAGCTTTGATTATTTGTTACTCGTTTGATTTAATTTTTGTGATCTGAGCTATTATAGGTTATTTTGAAGATGTTTTCATGCGCTAGTTTGCTTCATCATCAGAGAAATATCTGAAAAGATGCGACCTTCCGATGATATTGGTTGCATCATGCTGAGCTATCAATTTTCCTTTGTTGCTGTATTTTTGTTTGCCATTTATCCAAGTTTAATTATGTGCATAGATTGTCGTGGAGATTATCCCTTCTCTTAATCACCAAAGGGTCTGGAAAGGTGGGCCTTTCTAATACGTGTTCAGTTCAGTTTAATTTAGTTTTTCCTAATAATTCAGATAAAAAAATATATTATAAATTGCACCAATTTATTCATTCGGTTGTTAAGATGTTCTGAAAATTTTTTAACGTTGATTCTTTATTATGGGTATCAACCATCAACTGTTGTGGTTCCTTAATTGCCTAGAGTTTGATGTTTTAGTACACAATTCTGGCCTACGATATGTAACTGAAGACCAATATTTAAGTACTTTCCGGGGAGCACTTGGCAGACCTATCGGTACAAAGGCATGGGAACCGAGCAGGAGAGAGCAAGCTCTTGTGAAAATGTAGAGGGAGAGTTAGGAGCTTAATAATCAAAGAGCGCCCTTTCTTTTACTATGAACGTCCTTTCTGGAATGCCTTGTGTTTGTTCTGCATGGTTTGAACTGCTTGCCTCAAGTATATATATATATATATTTTTAATCTTTGGTCATAGTAGATAATGGGCACAAACTTCATCTTCATTACATTCTCAAAATAGCCGGTTATAAGGAAATGGGCTACCCATATACATGGGAAACTACATGCAGTTTATCTCATGGATGTTTATGGCACTAAAGTAAATTTACTAATTTGGCCTCGGTTATAGGTTCTCATTATGACATGCTGGAGTCCATTATTTGTCTTTGCTGGCTGTTTACGATGATATACTTTGAAATTTTCTATTGGAGCCTGTGTGAATTAACTTTTTATGCCAAGGCTGTGTATTTGATTGTTCTTTTGGACGATTACACATGGGCTATTGGTAGCATTGTCTCAACCCATGTTGATGTTGGAGACTGGATTTCCTTTTTAACTTTTCGAAAGGTGTTTCTATCAGTGGAGAAGCATGATGGAGTCACATTAGTATAATAATATTCCACACCAATATTGTTGTCGCACTGATATTTGATTTCCATGTTGTTGGAAGGTCTCCAATGAAAAAAGCAACTGAGAAGTTTTACAAAAATTGCAACACGAAAGTGTGAACTTTACTTTTTGATTTGGCATGTGGCCACTTGTGGGCATCAATAGCATCTAAAGATTTATTTTGGGAATTGATATCTAAGTCAAAGCTTCTCATTCTCTCAAATAATTAATAGAATGATGGTAAAGAAAATAATTTGGCCACCAAAATTCTAAAACCTGATTGTTCTTGCTCTGAATCATGCATCTTAACCATAAATTTTTTTCCAAGGATAAATTTTGAATTTTACAGGAATCGCCAGACAATGGATGATACTAAAATGCATGACCTTTTCTGAAGCCAGCAACTTAGGTTTAGCCTCGCAGTCATTATTTTTTCACATATTTTGCTGTCGTCAAGGGAAATGATTATTCAGAAAGATGAATTATATATTTTCTATGTTTCATAAGGAGTGATGTGATGGTGAAAAATTGCTCTAGCCTTCACACTGTTGCACTTGAATGTGAAATATACCGACTAGCAAAATATTTTTGTCCTGGTATATTCGTTCTGGTTTTGTGGAATGGTCTCTATATGTTGCTCTTTCATTTGCTTTTCCTAATCTTTTGGGTGGGATGGATCCTTCTTCTATTTCCTGTAGACGAGATATGATGAATGCTTCATAAATAACTGTTGAACCTGAATTTAAGAAAATATTTGTTGTTTTTACCATGTTACCTCACATTGTTCCTTTTATTACCTTTTTTTCAGCTGTTTGGTTTTTGGAAGTGAGATAGAGTTGTCTGGATCTTGAAAAAGTGGGTTGTATATTGTATGATGTCTGGCTCAGCAAAAGCTCTTGAACCGGCATTCCAGGGAGCTGGTCAAAGATTGTATCCTTCTCACTAGAACATACTGAATCACCTAAGCAATTGTGTTATTATGCCCATATCACTTCCAATTTAAAAAAAGAAAAAGAAGCCCACATCGTTTGCCCAAAAATTGCATATTTAATGTCTTGTATAAATTTACTTTCCTGCTTCTCAGTTTGAAGTTTCTTTTTTCTTGTTAAACTTAATACTTTTATAGAGGGACCGAGATCTGGAGGATTGAGAACTTCCAACCAGTTCCTTTGCCTAAATCAGATCATGGTAAATTCTACAATGGTGACTCTTACATTGTCCTGCAGGTACTTGGAGATTTCCTCTACTTTGTAATTATAATAGAATCTTCTAAATTTTCCATTTAGAGGTGTTGATTTATAAGAAGGAAAATAGGTACTATGTTTTGAACTTATTGTTCTCGAACTATTTATTAATGTAGACAAGTCCTGGTAAAGGTGGTGCTTATCTTCATGACATACATTTTTGGCTCGGAAAGGACACTAGCCAGGTTCCCCTTGTTCCTCTTCTTGCTTGTGGAAGCAATTTCATGGTATCATATATGTAAATTGAATTTCTATATTATCTTAGGATGAAGCTGGAACTGCAGCTATCAAAGCTGTTGAACTTGATGCAGTTCTTGGAGGTCGTGCTGTGCAGTACAGAGAACTACAAGGGCATGAGTCTGATAAATTCTTGTCATATTTCAAGCCATGCATCATACCACTGGAAGGCGGTGTTGCACCTGGATTCAAGAAACCTGAAGAAGAAGAATTTGAAATACGGTTGTATATCTGTAGAGGAAAACGAGTAGCAAGATTGAAGCAGGTAGCCGAGCATAAGAACACTATGGTATTCTTGGAATGTCCACAAATTATAATAACTATTTCACATGTCATATAGGTCCCATTCTCTCGTTCCTCACTCAATCATGACGACGTTTTTATTCTCGACTCTAAAGACAAGATATATCAATTCAATGGTGCGAACTCGAATATTCAGGAACGGGCCAAAGCATTAGAAGTGATTCAGTTTTTGAAGGACAAGTATCATGAAGGGAAGTGTGATGTGGCAATTGTCGGTATGAACACTTCTAACATTGTCAGGGTTATAAGTTCCTGCGTTGATGTTTGATGTTGTGCAATTGTATATGTTTGTCTCTAACTGTTATTCTCCAGATGATGGAAAATTACAAGCTGAATCAGATTCTGGTGAATTCTGGGTTCTCTTTGGTGGGTTTGCTCCAATTGGTAAAAAGGTTTCTACTGAGGACGATATTATTCCCGAGACGACTTCTCCACAGCTATATAGGTAATTGTTTTCATGTCGTTTTATGTTTGGCCTCTGCAGTAACAGCATGCATCTATGTCGATATCAGTCCATGTCTCGCTAGTCCTCGATTTTACTTTCTTTTTTGCCAAGGACTGGGGGAGGGAATTCGGTGTGCAAGGTAATTACCTGCGTTTTATAGGTATATATCATTCCACACTATCGGAAATTTGAATCCATTTGCTTGCAGCTGAAGATGTTATGTGTTGATTGTTTAGGATAAATTTTACCAGAAGAGTTTAGATCTTGGATTAAGGTTATGACGACTTTTTAAGTTTCACCTGCACATGGAACGTGCTAAAAGAAAACCTCTGCGGGATATAATGCGATTGAATTTTTGTTATAAGCTAACTTGCTTCATTCTTGAAATGGCTTCTTTTTTTGTTTTGAGTAACACACTTCATCTCTAATGAGTTGGTACAAGTGGGTGATTTTATTAAATTTGTCACAGTTGACGGAACACCTACTTGTGTCCTTGCCTTTCTTTGCAGCGTTGTTGATGGTCAACTTAAGGGTGTAGACGGTGAACTTTCCAAGTCAATTCTGGAAAATAACAAATGCTATCTGTTGGATTGTGGTGCTGAAGTGTTTGTTTGGGTTGGTCGTGTAACTCAAGTTGATGAGAGGAAGACCGCAATTCAAGTGGCAGAGGTTAGAATCTTTAATCTATGTTTCTATACTCCATGATTCATATAGGTTTCATGGACGAAATGATGTTCCAGGATTTTTTGGCTAGCCAAAATCGACCAAAATCAACACAAACATACCGACTTATCCAAGGTCATGAGACACATTCATTCAAGTCCAAATTTGATTCGTGGCCCTTAGGATCAGCACTTCCTGTAGCTGAGGAGGGAAGAGGAAAAGTAGCTGGTATGTATGATGTCATGTATTAGACATTTACTGAGAATGTCCGCTAAATTGTGAAATACTATGCAATTTGTGTAGCTTTGTTGAAGCAACAAGGTGCTGCCATGAAGGGAACAAGTAAGAGTGCTCCGGTAAACGAGGATGTCCATCCATTGCTTGAAGGAGGTGGAAAGATAGAGGTCCATGTCTTGTCTTAGGTTTTCTGTTGATCTGGTATTTGCTTTGTATATTAGATGTTCTGAGACCAAATTGGTTGAATTTTCATCATTATATGCCTCCAGGTTTGGCACATCAATGGCAGTGCTAAAATTTTTATGCCCAATGAAGACATCGGTAAGTTTTACAGTGGGGATTGCTATATTGTGCTCTACACATACCATTCTTCTGAACGAAAGGAAGATTATTACTTATGCTGTTGGATTGGAAAAGACAGCACTGAGGTACCGACCGCTGTTGGGGAGCTACACATTGAATACGACTATTCCTAATAGGAAATCATCATTAATTTAAACATGCTCTTAGCAAGCCTAATGATTCAATCACCAATAAAACTTGGGTTTTGATATTCAGGGAGATCGAAAGCAGACTGCTAAATTGTCCAGCACGATGTATAACTCACTGAAGGGGAAACCAGTGCAGGTATTAAAGCACCTCATCATTTCCTCATTGGACAATGCAGGGTACAAACCTAATCATGCACTTATCCAGGGTCGAATATTTCAAGGGAAAGAGCCGCCTCAGTTTGTTGCTATATTTCAACCTATGGTGATCCTTAAGGTATTTCAATACTTATCGGGAAAGAAATAAAATATACGATCCGAAGATAGTGAGAGTGAAATTTTCCCTGATTATTGCTACTCATTTCACTAGGGTGGAATGAGCTCTGCCTACAAGAACTATATTGCTGACAAAGGTTTGAATGATGAAACATACACTACCGATGGTGTTGCTCTCTTCCGCATATCGGGAACTTCTCTGCATAACAACACAGTCATTCAAGTTGAAGCTGTGTGTTCATCAACTTCTTAGCCCTTAATGCTGTTAAACTTATGGCATTTCTTTGTTTACATGTTCCCTAGAGTTCTATAACCTAATGTTTGAAATCGGTTACAACTGTGTCAATTTAAATCGAATTCTGTTTTCTTCTTAGGTTGCAACATCGTTGAATTCGAATGAATGTTTTCTGCTGCAATCTGGATCTTCACTTTTCAGTTGGCATGGCAGTCAAAGCACCTTTGAGCAGCAACAGTTCACAGCCAAAGTTGCAGAATTTCTGAAGGTATACAAAAGCAGAAACAGTCGGTTTTATCTTTGGCTTCTTCTTGAAAATTGAACTGCAGCATACAACTACACCATCCGGCTTGGACAACCGAACCAAGCGAGATAATAAGAATGCCATCAAAGTAGTGCAGAAGGCTTCTTTATCCATGTGAAATCAAACTGTGACGCCTAAAAAAAATCAAACTGTGAAATTCGAACATCTATCTAATATATGCTGTTCTTTGATTTGAGAATCGTTTTGAGTTTTGATTAAAGGAATTCAAGTTTGACTTTCCTAATATCCTCTTACATGGTATCTCTTTATCTGTTTTTGACATTTTAAAAAAATCATGGCCGACTACGTTATCTAATTCTCAGACTGACCCTTTGTATTGGGCTGCATTTGTTGCAAATAAAAAACCTATTTGTCTTGGGGTATCTTGTTACTTATGGCTGGAGCATCTTCTACTTTTCTGAGTAACAATTTGGGAATTTATTTTACACAATTTTTGTTATCTCAGCCGGGATCAGCTGTCAAACACACTAAAGAAGGGACAGAGAGCTCATCCTTTTGGTTTGCTGTGGGAGGAAAACAAAGTTATACCAGCAAAAAAGTAACTCCTGATGTTGTGAGAGATCCCCACTTGTATGCCTTGTCTTCTAACAAGGGTAGAGAACTCTTCTATGCTGTGAATAAGTATTTTGTTTTCTCTTGTAACTGAGTTTTCTTGTGCTGAAATCTTGAGTACTAACTTTTGGCTTGTTTTTCCTCACATTTTTTATGATGTGCATGCTTCCATGTGGACTTCCAGGAAAGTTTGAGGTATATACTGAAAGTAAATTTTTGTTTTCAAGTGTGCTGCAAACTATTCATGATTAGTAGATGCATGCTTTGCTTTTATTATTTTGTATGCCAGGTTGAAGAAGTATACAACTTCTCTCAAGATGACCTTTTAACAGAGGATATATTAATACTTGATACACATGCTGAAGTGTTTGTTTGGGTCGGTCAGTCAGTGGACCCCAAAGAGAAGCAAAATGCATTTGAAATGGGACAGGTGCCGGATATCTCGATTTCCAATTGCTAGAATGTTTAATCTATTTGTGCTCTATTGACATCTGATCATTATGCAGAAATATATTGAGATGGCTTCTTCATTGGAAGGGTTGTCGCCGTATGTTCCACTTTACAGAGTTGTGGAAGGAAATGAGCCATGTTTCTTCACCTCATTTTTTTCGTGGGATCCTGCAAAAGCTAGTGTATGTCACATCTATTCAGTTGCATTGTATGTATGTCCTTGTTTATGAGATGATTATTGCACATTTATTTTGAAACAAGCGATTCCTACATCTCTGATGGATATTATCTCATGTTGAGTTCATTGATAGGGAGAAATGGTGCTAGTTTTAACACAGTTGAAGTATTTATTCTTTCTTTTAGAGAAGTTGGCTAGTCTATTACCTGAGTTATATACTTCCAGGACAACGGGGTTATAAATTACCTGATTTTCTTCTGGAATTAGTAGGTAACAATGTAATGAGATAGGGATGTGCTTGGAAATTTTTTTTTTCTTTTTTGTGGCTGTGAGGCAGTGGCATTCTTATCTCATCTCAGTTTCTCATGTAGACGTGAATGATTATGTGACATTCCTATGTAACAAATGCTAGATGTTCTTTTCGCTGAACAGGCACATGGAAACTCGTTCCAAAAGAAGATCATGCTCCTCTTTGGTGCTGGTCATGCTGCGGCGGTATACTTTATATAAAATTTACTTTAGCTCGAGTTTTTCTCTTGTTCTGTTCTGTGCTCATCGTACGTTTAAAATCAGGAGAAACCCAATGGTTCAAATCAAGGTGGAGGTGGACCAACTCAAAGAGCTTCTGCTTTAGCTGCATTGAACTCTGCATTTAAATCAACTTCATCTCCAAAAGCTAGTTCAGCCTCAAGGCCGGGAGGTATTGGTCAAGGATCACAAAGAGCAGCTGCTGTTGCTGCTTTGTCATCCGTTCTGACTGCTGAAACGAAGAAATCCCCTGATGTCTCTCCTGCCCGCCCCAGTAGAAGTCCGCCTGTGGAAGCCAGCCGGCGTGGTATTATGACAATACCCTGTCCCCTCCCCTTCCCCATTCCCCCATATAATGGTGAAATCCCCTGAAACTTTGGATCAAAATACTTGGCATGACACGTAATTTCTTGAGTTACCAATAATAAAATGTGGGCAGCATCAATTGTCTCCGATGATGTTGACTACTGTCTGTGTGGCAAATGAATAAAAACGTGGTTCACTGTTCTACGGTTTCAAATATTTGAGTTCTGTGTTTATCATTAGCTTTTGGTAAAGCCGTAGATACTAAGACCTAGATAAACCATGTTATGGCTAAAGGTGTTTTGTCATGCCCTTTGCCTATGGGTATGGAAACAGGGTATGCTGCCGATAACTGATGTGTTGGGTTCTGTTAGCAACGCCATGCATCTGTCTTTAATACCGCGAGAATGAAAATATTTGAATAAAATTGCGAAAGAAGTTCATTGATGCAACTTATAAAATCAACACAAACTTGTCCCGCCATCAAGGTGGTGGCTAATCCACGGTTGTCGTATCTTCTCTAAGCCAACTTTAATTAGTTTTTTTGACCCAAATTGTGACTACTCTTGCAGTTTCATTGAGAATTGAAGACTCTGCAGAGACCGAGGATTGTAAAGAAGTTTTGGAAGTCAAGGAAACTGAGCCCATCATAGAGTCTAATGGAGGGGAATCAGGGTCAAAACCAGATGCCGATCAGGATGAGAATACATCTGAAACTAGTCAAAGTACATTTAGTTATGAACGGTTGAAGGCTAAATCTGACGATCCTGTGATGGGTATTGATTATAAGCGGAGAGAGGTTTGTTTCTTGGAACTTTTCCAATTTTAGTTGATTATTAGGCAGTCGACTTCTGTCGTCCCCGAAGTTAATGGTTGATGGCACTTTAGTTTCTGAAGTAGCAATACGTGTTCCTTAAAAGATGGGATACTCTCACAGCCCTTGAAACTATATTGAACAATACAATAAATTCTAATAATATTAACATGTACAGGCTTATCTTTCTGACGGGGAATTCCAATCCGTGTTTGAAATGACAAAAGATGCATTCTGCAAATTACCCAAATGGAAGCAAGACATGCTGAAAAGGAAAGTGGATCTCTTCTAGGATTCGACCAGCCCCGAAATGAAATGCTTTTTCCCCCCAACTCGCCTCATATGTTTGTTTTGTTTGGCTTCTATACTTCCAGAGCAACCTACTTTTATTGGTCAATCTGCGTGGATCGTGATTCTGAATTTTCACCATCTGCCTTGATAATGTTGGTATCTTTTTCCCAGAAAAAATGCAAACTATCAAGGTTCCATGGTGTGTAGAGGAAGATGAAATTTTTTGATTTGGTTGGTATGTATTTGTTGATTTGTGAATCTTGAAAATTGTCGTGTTTCATCATCTATATCTGCAATAGGAGGGTGTAAATGTGTTAATGAATTCAATGATATTTTGGTGTAATGGTGAATGTCTTTGGAGTTTTTTATGGTTTGATCTTTTCTGTACATTTTTTTTTTAAATGGTGAATCTTGTCACCCTTGCAATCGTGTTGCATCTCCCAGTTTCGTGATGGATGGATATGCAATATGGATCCATTATTTGTTATTGTGATAATTAATGAAAGAAACTTAAATGATATAATAAGTAATTCCTGTGCGCGATCACTCAGTTACAAATATATTTTCAAGTTTTAAGTATATATCAGCACAAGTGTAACGTTTTTTTTTTTACTATTTAATTTATATTGAAATAGAAATAATATTGTAATTAACAACATTAATGAGAAATCTTATTGCAAATAAAATTATAAAAATTGATAAAAGATTATACTACATTATGATAAAATGAAATCGGAAAAATTAATATGGAATTATATCACAAATATATCTAATTCTAATATTTATATTTATATTTATCTAAATGAAAACAGGATTTTGAATTGTTTAATTATTTTGGTGTATTTTAGATATTTATTGAATTTTGGATTACGTCAACATGCATTTATATTCCCAACAATAAATAAATATCATTAACGGAGATCGTGAGTAAGTACTAAGTAGAAAGATGTTTGGATGAAAATATTCTATATATATTTATATTTTATTTTTGGGAGCAATATTTCTATTTTATTTAAAGAAAAATAAAACTAAAATTAAATTAAATTAGTACGTAAATTAAATTCATCTCAGAAGAAATGCTATTAAGGTGATTTGTTTGAGAAATTGGGGCATTTCTCTTCCTTCCTCCTCTTCTTGTCCCAATTGAGTTGCTTTGCTTTGCCCCAGCCTGCCAGCCATGTCTGACACCTACTGTACAGACTGCAAGCGAAATACAGAGGTGGTCTTTGATCACGCCGCAGGGGACACCGTCTGCTCCGAATGCGGCCTTGTACTCGAATCCCGCTCCATCGACGAGTCATCCGAGTGGCGCACCTTCGCCGATGAGTCCGGTGATCACGATCCCAATCGTGTCGGTGGACCAGTTAACCCCTTCTTGGCCGACGCTGCTCTTTCTACCGTCATTTCTCGGAGTGCTAATGGTTCCAATGCGGATTCATCTCTGGCCCGCTTGCAGAATCGGGGTGGGGATCCTGACCGGGCTATTGTCCTGGCCTTCAAGACTATTTCTAGCATGGCTGATAGGTGAGCTTAATCTTTTTTGTTTGTTGAATATTTTGTGAACTAGCTCCCTGTTGTTATGATGGTACTTGTCGCCCGGTTAGGACTCCTAGGGAGATAAAGATTGGAGCTTTGATGCGATCTTGTTCCTGAGAGGTTGATGTTGGCTGTGATTTGAGATTGAATTTTATCACTTATTGCCGCACATTGGTTAGGATTGTTTGCGGGGTTAGTTGTTGAGGGTTTTGGTTGTATGTTGAAATTTTTATGGTGTCAGATTTAGTTTATTGGTGGACATCAATATTTTCATTTATGTTGATTGTTTTTGGGACTGAATACATGTTGAATGATTCTTGTGAGAACGTTGTTTTGTATGATATATTTTCCTGTACATTATGAAGATTTGAATGTGACTGTATTTCGTCAAATTCTATTGGCACGTAGTTAATCCCCAGCGAATCATTGCTCTTATTCTGGTCGCAGTGTTAGTGTGTTAGAATCTTAGTTGTTGGCGTTTTGGTATGTGGTGGTTTAATGCACCTATATCATAGGGAGTTAGGGACAAAGATGAGCAGTGCTAAACTGCTGCCGAATATTAAAGGTATCATACTAGAAACAGGGATAAATGATTAGTTAGATAAACAAGTGTCTTTGAGCATTCTGAAATTAACTTGAGCTCTATTGATGACATGATTTTTGTTTTTTCATATGGGCGATCGATGGTGGGTTGGAACATTTGTTATTTAAAAAGAAGGATATGATGCATTTATGGTTAATTTAGATTTATTTTGTTTTCATCAATCATGGGATAAGTTGATAGGATTTCTATACACACATTTAACACCAGATGTTTTCCCTCTGTACAGGTTGAGTCTTGTAACGACAATTAAGGTATGTTTGTTACTTCGATTTTGTTTTGTCAAATTTTACGTAAAAATATATACTCTCCATTCATTTGGAATTTGTTTGTCATACTTCATGCATTTCTCTTTTTCACTTTAATTTCCCTTTTAAGTTGCTATTTTTTATGTATCCGCTCTGAGGATAACAGAAACTCGCTGTAAATTTTAACACCATGTGGCGCCCTGTCCTGACCGGAATTTTGGAACTGCAAAAATGAATGGCCCACTGACCATTCCTGATCAAAAGGTTCTTTTCGAATTTGAGCGTGAACAATGATCTGAACTGGATTTCTTATTTCAAATTTTCTAAAAAATACTTTTTGAGTATATAATTAAGCTTACTGGATGAGAACTAATGAATGAACAAACTAACTTTACTAAGTTCTCTCAAGTGAGGAATCGGTTGTGACATAATCTCTGAAAAATAACAGAACAGACAAATAACTCTTTAAGTAAAATTTGAGTTTAGTACATCTCTGAACCAATAACTTATTTTAAATTTTGAAAATAATACTTCTAACTTCACCTAGCTTTTTTTATTTATTCCTGTCAAATCACGTCTTACCCTTCCGACTTATTGAATACTCTTCTCCAGAGCTCCTGATTAGTCCAAATTTCTCACCTTATTTAAATACTATAAAATAGTACTATGTATTGACACAAATATCAAATGAAATTCAATGAAAAATATATATATATAATATAATATTTTTTGCGAAATAATCCTAACTGAACAAACAATGATACTTATATCGTCATGGCGACCCAACATGTTATTTCACGAGTAATCCTAACATCTTAAGATCAAACGACGGAGTTGCCGCCACTCAATGAAATCCCGGGAATCCTATTTTTTTAGGAGTAAGAAGTCCTCTTTAGTCAATCTTTACATAAATATTCATCTCGATATTTATCGTTGGTAGGGTGTGATGGAAAATCCTCATTATTCGCCATGGGCCGCACTCATGCATTTACTATATCTTGTTGCTTACGAGTCATATGTAGATACAAATCATAGAATTGGTCCACCGTCCCAAGTCCAGAACAAGGATTAGGGCTCCAAATGTTATTGTCACATACTTGTTTCAATTTATATAGGTGCCACAACACTTCAAATTTTAAAGTTAATTCAAAATACAACTAATATTAATAATTCTCTTAAATTTTTTTAGAAACTCTCTACTGATCTTCGTATCACTTTTCAGTGTTCATCATAAAATACACTTTTTAAAAATTTTTACAACCATGATGTAAAAGTTCGCTTAAAAAATATTTTTATAAATGCTCACCTTTAACCTACTGATGACCGACTACGAACCTTCAGATCCTATCCACATGTAGGTCGGGTGTTACTGCGTTCCGGTCTGACTTTCTCAATTCAGATAATGATTAGCTCTGACAGCTTTTAAATCATTTCTCATCAAAATAGCCCCTCATCCGGGTGCTAATTTTGTGACATCGCGACATGTAGAAATTCCAGGTGGTAACTTTGTGATATAGTGACACATAAAAATTCACATATTCCTAGGCTGGTTAGCTTGGTCAACACTTGAAATTTGTAAGCGCTTCCACACATTCTCTATTGTGCTTTTCTTTGAAGGACCGGGCGAGTGAACTATATAAAAGGTTGGAGGATCAGAAGTGTACAAGAGGAAGAAATTTAGAGGCTTTAGTGGCTGGCTGCATTTATATTGCCTGTCGGCAGGAAGGCAAGCCACGCACAGTAAAAGGTGCCCCCCTTAACCATGATAATTGTATTTTACTTTAATGTAGTTTGTGAAGGCCTCTGAATCTATGAGTCTCAACTAGAAATTTGCTCAATGGTTGCTGGAGGAGCTACAAAGAAAGAAATTGGAAGAGCAAAAGAATTTATTGTGAAACAGCTAAAGGTTGAAATGGGCGAATCAATGGAGATGGGCACCATACATGCAGGAGATTATCT
Source organism: Henckelia pumila (assembly GCF_033568475.1). NCBI lineage: Eukaryota > Viridiplantae > Streptophyta > Magnoliopsida > Lamiales > Gesneriaceae > Henckelia > Henckelia pumila. The sequence goes on along the minus strand of NC_133121.1, from coordinate 115,069,722 downwards.
GGTAAGTGTGCCTCATGTTTAAATTACTAAATTAGGTCACAACAAGAGCAATTTGATCTATGCTTGCCAATTCCAAGCCTTTCCTCTGTGCTTTCTTTCGTAAATATTCTTCTGGTTTTGAGGGTTATCTCACTTTTCCACGCCTTCCAATGTCGCAGAGGCGCTTTTGTTCAAATCTTGGTATGAGTAACGAAGAGGTCAAAGCTGTTCAAGAAACTGTCCAGAAGTCAGGGGACTATGATATAAGGCATACTCTTACTCTTCTTGAAACCTTTATGATATTTTCCGTGAAATAGTCTTGTTTTATGTTGTGTAAGTTTGTTTCATTCGTTGTATGGTACCACGTTACCTTCACTTTTTGGAAAGGAGATCAATGTTTTTAATTTTCTCAACTGTCTCAAATGCTTCGGGCTTATGTATGCTAATTTTGTAGCTATCCCTTAGCAAGTTAGGAAAATTTAGCTTTTGCCAAAAGCATGATTACGGTCCATCCTTTGTTGTACCTTAAATGTAAGATCTACTTGAAAATGATATGCAAAATTTTTAGTTATATATTTCACTAATGACGATGAAATGCCGGACGAGATTGTGTGTGTGTTTTGCCCAATTGATAGGAAACTGCTCCGTTTAGTTGCATTACCTGTTCATAACTCAAAAGATCTATGCCAACAGTATGCTTCTTATCTTTCAGGAGGAGCCCTATTTCGATTGCTGCTGCGATCATTTTTATGATAACCCAGCTCTCAGATTCAAAGAAACCCTTGAGAGGTTCAAGCATTTTCCATCTTTTTTATTCCTTCCATTTAAATTTATGGTAATTGACGTTGTACATTGCTAACCTACTGTCTATCTTGTCTTCCTATTTACTTTCGTATTTATCTGCTGGACGCCCTTGAAAGGGGCTATCACATGTGCGATGGTGAAAAGTTTTGTTTCTAACCATCGTGCAATATTTTATGGAGTCAGGAGGACTGATATTCCCATTTGTGCTGGATGGACTGGTTTCAACTCCGTGTTTTTAAATATATCAGGCTATCAAAGGTTATATTTTTTGTTGATTGAACTTTGAATGGCATTTTTGCAGATATATCAATCGCTACTACCGTTGCAGAAGGGACGATAAAGAATTCTTACAGGGATCTGTACCCCCATGCGGCCAAGATAATACCAGAGTGGTATGCAAAGGAAAGGGATGTTAAGAACCTTTCCATTCCTAAGGCCTAACTGAGTGGGTCTTGATTGTGATAATTTGTATTGGATAGGGTATTTTTAAGTTTATCTAGGTGGAAGACACAAAGTACATTGTTACTCAATTTTAAATTTTTGTTCAAAATTTTCACCTTTGATGTTCAATGTACTAAAATCCAAAAGACTAGATGACATAATTTAATAGATGACATTGGGGAATGATAATCTTGTGGTCAAACTCAAATAATTTAACAGTAAAACATTTATCTTGGAAGCAGTTGTATGCAAGTATTGATGCATGATATTTGAATTCATGAGAGGTTGAATCTTAAATACATGGAAGAAAAAGGACAGTATTACATGGAGGTCATGTTCCATTGTTGATGTGCTAATTGCTATCAAGATTGCACAGTAAAACCGGTTGATATGATGATTTAGAACATGGAGAGCGAGGCTAGTATTGGGTAAATCGATCATGCAGTGGGGTACATGAAAATTGGGCAATTCAACCATTGACCCAACCGTGAGGTATTTACATCCGACGTAACATGTATTTTCTCTCTTCTAGACCTACAAATTCTCTGGGTCCTCGTGCGCAGTCCTTCAAAAAGTTTGTTTCTTCTTCTTCCTTCGGATTTGGGGGAGTGATGCGATTTGTAGGGAAGGGTCAGTGTGACCATTGTGGCAAGAATCACCCAACCGATAAATGCCGGAAAGCTGTAGGAGCTTGTTTTCTTTGCGGGGAGACTGGTCATATTAAGAGAAATTGTCCACTAGCTGGGGGAGTAGGCTCTGGTTCTGGTTCCCAGACTACTGTTCAGCAGAAGCCACAAGGGCAATCAGCTGGAGGTTCTAATCTTCGACCTCGCACTTCGAGTCAAGTGTTTGCTCTGAGGCATGATCAGGCAGTGAAGGAGAATGAGAGAGTGATAGCGGATACGTTTTTTTTATATGAATATCTGTTTTTGTACTTATTGATACTAATGCATCTCATTCCTTCATATCTGCACGTTTTGTTAAGCAATATAAGTTGCCCTACATCACCCTAGACGTAGTATTTTCTGTTTATACACCGACGGGTCAGACCGCATTGACAACGCGTCTAGTGTTAGGATGTCCTTTGGAATTTGAAAAACATATTCTGACCGCGAATCTCATGATCTTGTCTATGGAGGATTTTGATTGCATATTGGGAATAGATGTGATGACCACGTACCGAGCTTCATTGGACTGTTACCAGAAACTGGTGCGATTTCATCCAGTTAGGGATGATAGCTGGTTTTTCTATGGTGAGGGAGTGCGACCTCCGATGTCGTTAGTGTCAGCTCTGAGAGTCTATCATGCTCTGGAAACTGGTAGAGAAGTATACCTCATCTATGCGATTGATTTGTCCACTTAGAGTGTTGGTATAAAATATCTGTCAGTTGTGAATGAATTCCTTGAAGTTTTTTCCTGACGAGATTCCTGATTTTCCTCCTGTTCGAAAAGTGGAATTTGGCATTGAACTAGTGTCAGGAACTTCACCTATTTCACGGGCTCCGTATCGTCTGGCTCCGTCAGAGATGCGTGAATTGAAAAATCAGTTGCAAGATCTCTTGGAAAAAGGATACATTCGGCCTAGTGTATCTCCATGGGGCGCTCCTATCCTTTTTGTGAAGAATAAAGATGGGTCAATGCGACTATGTATTGACTACCGACAATTGAATCGCATGACCATCAAGAATAAGTATCCTTTACCTCGAATTAATGATTTATTTGATCAGTTGCAGGGTACTTCAGTTTACTCAAAGATTGATTTGAGATCTGGTTATCATCAAATGCGAGTGAGAGATCAAGATATAGCCAAGACTGCATTCAGGACCAAATATGGGCGTTATGAGTTTTTAGGAATGCCATTCAGATTGACTAATGCCCGACTATATTTATGGATTTGATGAATAGAGTATTTTGAGAATTTCTAGACAAGTTCGTGGTCGTATTCATTGATGACATCCTGGTGTATTCACGTGATATGAATGAGCATGTCTATCATTTGAGGCTTGTGTTGCAGACGCTTCGAGAAAAGCAATTGAACGTTAAGCTGAGTAAGTGTGAATTTTGGCTGGATCCGATGGTATTTCTTGGCCACATAATATCCAGGGATGGAATTGTCGTAGATCCGAGAAAGGTCGAGGCTGTACTGAATTGGTCGCGTCCGACGATGATAGCTGAGATCCGTAGTTTTCTGGGTCTGGTAGGATATTATCGACGCTTCATCGCAAATTTCTCGCAATGGGCTCGACCTCTGACGCAACTTACTCGCAAAGGCGTAGCTTTTGTATGGTCCTCAGAATGTGAAGAGAATTTCTGTGAACTTCGTAGACGATTGACTTTTGTGCCTGTCTTGGCATTATCGTCTGGATCTGGAGGGTATGTGGTGTGTACCGATGCTTCTCTACAAGGGTTAGGTTGTGTCATGACTCAGAATGAGCATGTTATCGCATACGTTTCTAAACAGTTAAAAGTTCACGAGATAATCATACAGTCCATGATTTGGAATTAGCAGCTATTATCTTTGCGTTGAAATTTGACGCCATTATCTGTATGACGAGAAATTTAAAATCTTTACATATCATAAGTTTCAAGTATTTGTTCACTCATGCTGAGTTAAACATGAGATAGAGAAGTTTGATAGACTTGCTGAAGGATTATGACTGTGAGATTAAATGTCATCCAGGAGTTGCTAATCTCACCGCAGATGCTTTGAGTCGTACAGTGCGAATATCCGCACTTCAGACTTGTTTTGTTTCAAATGTAATCCAGGATTATTGTTCATCGGGATATACATTCAAGCATAAGAAAGGTATGAGGAGCATTCAGATGTTTGAAATTTTATTTAAGCCAGCCTTGTATTCTCGGATTCGAGATGCTCAGATATCCGAACCGAAGACTCAGGGATTGGCTCTATTATCCAGAGATGGTAGTACGTTCGGATTTCACTATCAGGCTGATGGTTTCTTGGGTTTTTTTCGGTCATATTGTAGTACCTGAGGATGATGCTCTGCGAAGTGAGATTCTATCTCAAGCACATCGAACCAAGTTGAGTATTCATCCAAGAAGCAACAAGATGTACAAGGATTTGCGAACTCGGTTTTGGTGGAAAAGAATGAAACGAAGTGTGTACCGGTATGTTTCCAAGTGTCTTGTGTGTCAACAAGTTAAGGCGGAACACCGACGATCTAGAGGATTGCTTCACAGTTTGTCTATTCCTAAGTAAAAATGGGAGTTGATCACAATGGACTTTGTGACCTATTTGCAGAAGATTATTATTCATTGTGTTGTTGATTGGGAATCATGCTTTTGTATCGATTATTTATTTATTTATTTGAATTCTGGTTAAATGAATATCAATGTATGTTATACTGATTATATATTAAAATGATAAATGGTTGAAATCGAAGATGACATAAATTCAACCGGTGACAGCCCGCTCGAAATTGGAAGTGTAAGCAATTCTATTGATTCTTGGATTCAATGCATACGCGGCGTAGGAAAAACATTTAAAGACGCAGCAGAATTCAGAATTTGTATTAAAAATTATGCTATCGCAACCAGACGCTCAATTTCTTTCCAGAAAAATGATAGTGAGAATATTATTATTGTTTGTAGGGGCAAAAATTGTGACTGGATGATATATGCCTCTAAACATAAATCTGATAATTCCTTTGCATTTAGAAAATGCAACCTAATCCATTGTTGTGGTGAGGATAATTTGAGGTCCAGAGGGCTTCCGAATGCTGATTCACCTTGGGTAGCTAATTTGGTGAAAGCAAAGTTGAGAGAGGGAAGTCATAATATCGTCCATGTACAATGGTAAAAGACATACAAAGAGATTATAGAGTGGAACTTGACTATCACAAAGTTTGGATGGGCAAAAAAATAGCAATGCATGATATTCATGGGACTGAGAATATGTCATATCATAAGTTGCGATGGTATTGTCATGTTGTTAATAAACAAATCCTAGAAGTTTTGTTGGATGTGAAATTGATCCTATGACTGAAAAATTTTAGCGAATTTTCATTTGTTTTCATGCATGTCTTGTTGGTTTCACTAATGGATGTCGGCCGTTATTATTTTTGTATGCGTGTCATATTAAAAATAGTACAAAGAAAGTTTTCTAGTCGCTGTCGCCAAGGAGGCTAATGATGATCTTTTCACATTAGTGTATGCAGTTATGGATGCAGAAAATGATTCTAATTGAGATTGGTTTTGTTATCGATTAAAAGAAGTTCTAGACTCACAAGGAATCATTTTCTTCAACGGCTTTACTTTTTTCTCAAATAGACATTCGGGGTTGATCAAGGCAATCCATTCTATGTTTCCTGATAGTCACCATGTTTACTGCCTCAGACACATTGTAGATAATTTTGTCAAACTGGTTAGTTGTGTTTAATGCATTTTATTTTACGATATTTATTTCAGTTAATATTGGTTTGTGTTCATTGCCTTTTACAATTTATTTATTTTTTTTAATGTAGGTGTTGCGAAAGTATCCATTCCGTAACAAAATACATTGGTCTTTGGTGTTGAAGAAAGCAACACACGCTCCATCTAGGCATGAGTTTGATGAACATATAAATTAGATAACTGAGTCCATGCCACTTGCTATAGAATTTATTGTGAATGCTTCACCAAAAAATTGGGCAAATGCTTTGTTTTTGGGTAAGAGATGGGGTATAATTAATAATAACATGACTGAGAGTTGGAACAATTGGGTAAAAGCTGCTCGTTATCTACCTATTGTTGCTTTGTTAGAACATATATGTATCCAATTATGACCATGATGCACCAAAGACGAGAATCGACACTGAAGATGGTCCAAGAATTAAATCCCATAAAAGAGAAGGATGTTTCACTCGCATGGTAAATCTCGTACCTTGAAGTTTCATAGATTAAGTGGATCAAGGTTTGAGGTGGTGGATGGGGATAAAAATTTTGTCGTCGATTTGAATTTGTTGAGTTGTTCATGTCGGGGTTGGCAAATTTACGAGCTTCCATCTAAGCATGCTTGTGCCTGTATAGAAACTAAGCCTTTGTCGGTGTATCAATTTTGTGATGATTATTTCAAAATGGAAAGGTATTGTAGTAGCCCGGTTCCATTTTACAAGATTAAGTGATTTTAAACATGTTAGAAAATGACATATATTTTTAAAAGTGTCAAAACATGTTTAAGGAGTCCTTATTTGGTGAAAATAAGTATAAAATCAGATCCGGAACGTCCGAAAATGGTAGGGTAGGTCCCTTGTAAGGCCCGAAAATATTAAGTTCTTAATTACGGGATTTAAGATTTAAATTCCAAATAAGAGAGACAATATGAATTTAAGAATTTATGGAAATTAGAGATGTCCATTTCGGGTCCGAAATATTTAATTTGAGGATTTGAGAATTTTAAGATTTTAATATCCGGAATTCTTAAAATAAAAGACTAAAAAAATATTTGAATTGATATTTATGGAGTTTAAGATGTGAATTCCAAGATGATAAATATCAAAGATTTAAATTGAGGATGAATTCCGAGTAAGGGCCAATTTGCAAATATTGAGAAGTTCAAGGACTAAAATGCAATAAGGTCCGAAATGATTTAATTTTAATTCAAGAATATTTAATTTGAGAATATTTAGAGTTTAGACTTGAATTCTAATCTTCTTAAATTATTTAGGATCGAAATTGAATTAAATCGCTTGTCCGGGGACTGAATTGCAATTAGGCCAAAGTTCAGGGACTAAACTGCAAATAGGCCAATATATATCAAAATTGACACACATTTCCTAGCATTTCACGTGTGTTCAGCAGAAAGGAAGGGAGAAGAACCAGAAACGTTCCTAAGCCATATTTTCTCCTTTTCAAACTCCGTTAAAAATTAATCCGCCCGGTAGAATTTTTGATTGAGCATATATTTGCGATCGCAGCTCCGAGTGCTACGTTTTGACGTAAGTTTTATGATTTTCTATCATGTTTGAATTTTAAGTTGTTGTTAGAATTAAGATTTGATTGTATAAACGTGTTCTAGCATATACGACGATAGCATATCTAAGATGGATCGAGAAAAGATCGTCGTTTGAACATGTTTTCGATTTTTGAAAGATTTTTCATGTAGTACCCCGTAACCGAAATTGGTAATTAAGAGATTAATTATGTTAATTAAACCAATTTGGTATCTGAAGGATCGGAAGCTCCGATCAGGATCGAAAGCTCCGATCGATATTACGTCATGCATGACGTGTGGCAGGATCGGAAACTCCGATCGCCCTATCCAAAGTCAACCAGTGAGATTTTGACATGTGGCAGATAAGGATGTTCGGAAGCTCCGATGGCAGGATCGGAGGTTCCGATCAAGGATCAGAAGTTCCGATCGAGGATCGGAGGTTCCGATCGAGGATCGGAGGTTCCGATCGATGCCTATAAATATAAGGTCCGAGGCATTCATTTCTTGCCAATTCCGAATTCTCTCCTTCGCCCTCGTGGTCCTATTTTAGGGCTTTGGGTACTCTTATTTTAAGAGTTGGAGTAGGGTATTTGTTTTAGTATAGTCAGACAGTGTCTGACATAGTAGCGGAGCAGTGCTCGTGTTGTAGAGCCGTGTTCGAGGCTGTGGATTCGCAGAAGGGGAGTGCCCTAGTTGCGGGATAGTCGCCATCAGTGGGCTGACGACGGACGCAGGTATAGCTATGGTCTCCTTAAATTATTTAGGAGTATGCAATAGCTTAGTTAAGGCTTTTAGCGCTTATTGAATGATGCATGAGTATTTGCATTGTAGACTTGATGATAGGCTTGGAACCTAGAGTGGGACTACTAGAACTGCCTTAGAAAGGTACGTAAGTACTGACCGAGATTGCCAGCGGATATGCATGCTTATATGTTGCATTTATGTGTTTGCATGTTATTATTGTTATGCGGCATGTGCATATCATCTTGTGCCTGTACATCTGTGTATCTTTCGAGATGAGCCAGTTAGGGTTGCTCAGCCCTGTTAGGATGTTTGATATCGAGTACCCTTAGGTACTGATACCTCGAGGACTCCGCGGTCCGCGTCCGGGATTCGGGAATGAGTGGTCGCACACAGTGGTTAGCTACCCCGATGTGACGAGCTTATATCCCAGGTGCCAGTTTGAGCAGTTTGTATATAGTTATCCCAGATATGGATACCCGGTCATTTGCATGCATCATATTTGTATGTTTATCCGTGCTTTCGTATTGAGCTTAGAGCTCACGTCCAGTATTTTTTGTGTATCTGGATAACCTATTCGATGGGGCAGGTATAGGTGCAGGATTGAGCACCAGGAGCCTGGAGTAGCCAGTGACCTTGAAGACAGCAGGATTAGCTGTAGGTTTTATTTAAAGTAATTCGATTGGGTTGTATAAATCGAGTTTGATTAGCCGGTTGTATTCTGCCGGTCTACTTGTATTTAGTCTTCCGCAGAAATTTGATTTAATGCATGCTTAATTATGCTCTTAACTCTGATTAGGTAGTGGATCCGGGTCGGGTCGCTACATTTATGGTATCAGAGCACTGCATGCAAGGGATTTAGGAAATTGATAATAAGACTTCTTGATTATCCTTGTAGGATTGATTGAGGCTAGCGAAAGAAGATTTGGTTCTTCATTGCCAAGGTTTGCGGCAGAAGTTTTTACTATAAGGAATGCCACAGTGAACACCAGTAGTAGCATATCGATAGATAGACTGACTGCTGTGGACGGTTCATCATTCGATGCATTGGGATGTTGATCGAAGAACATATGGATTCCAGCCAGGGAAGACTGGAAGAGAAGATCGGTTATATCGCGTCAGATACATCTGAGGGCTTTTTGGAACGAATGGTGTTTAGTAATCCATGTGGTTCCAGTCCTTGAAGATTCTCCACTCGTAGTTGGAGAGATTGTCAGATAGACCTTCACCAAAGAATGCCTCGAGTGCCTAAAGCATGACAGGTTTCGAGAGTGAGGTCTTTAACCTCGTGCAGAACATGGTTTTGCCGGTATGCTTGTATCGATGCTTTTGGTAGGCATACGGAAAAACTTCATGTTCAAAAGCATGATTTAGATACAAGAAGAACGCTGATGGTAGATCGTGAGCAGAAGAAGTCGACTGACATGCACTGATGCAGAGCATAGCTGGTTAGCTAACACGTGCCATTTCTCCGGAGCTCTTTGCAGGAGGACATGTAGAGAGACTTGGACGGAAGTATGCTTGTATCGATGCGTGTGTCGATTGGAAGCTTCATGCTCAAGGAACGAAGACTAGTACGATGATTTCAAATACTGTATTGTTGTAGTTGTAAACAGTATTTCAGTTGTAATGAATCATAGAATTTGGCTGTATCAGTTCAAGTTATTGGATGTACATTTTGTTGTATTTTGAATAATGTATGTATTACATGGGATTGCAATAAAGAAAATTGTACATAACTTGAAGTAATGATACATGTGTTACTTATTCAGCAATTCGTGATTGATAAAGTTTGGCTTGGAATTAGTTGATTGGTAATCAACTAGGATATCTCATGGATTTTGAGTAAGCCAGCGGTAACGGATTGACATGGGATTAGTCTAGGTGTTTTTCTAGGGCTGACCTAATTAGTCGTTTGACTGGGTTAGCGCCATTGATGAGGTAATTCATCTGGAGGCATGGAAATATTGATCTTGTTTGGAATTTTGAGTTTTTATTCTAAGTTGTTTCCTTAGGACAGTAAGTCTGATTGACCTTCATAGGTTGAGACTTCGCGATGATGGGATTTCATCGGGATACCAAGTCGGGTATATGCCGAGAGTTGTGGACTATGACCATGACTAGACATGATGAAGCGCGACCCTATGCCAGTGTTACTCTGGGAGTCTTTCGTACTTCAAAGAATGCCTGGAAGCCTTCGTGCTTCAGGATTTGGCGGTGGGAAGGCTACTTAGTCTAGAGTTTTGGTAACAGTCACGACGGGGTATGACATTGGATTGGATGCCTGGTTAGGTGTCAGCGGTTTAGATATCGTCTGACTGTCGTCAGAGATATTGGTTTGCAGTTTTGTCACAAGGACCAGTCTTGGAGGGATTTTCCTTGACGAATACGTACTTTGAGCAAATAGTTTTAGTCTATTGGATACTGCCTAGTGGATCTAGTTGGGGTTTGGATTCTCTTGTGATAGGGGCTATCCAGGAGTTTTGGTTGTGAAATTCCTGAAACATTTGACTCGAAGATGAGTGGTTTTCAGCATTAATGGTTTCCTTCAGTGATAGATTATATCCGATGCTAAGGATTGTACATGACTATTTGAGGCGTGAGGATAGCGTGATTCATGCCAGTGTACACTTGGTGGTGATTTCAGGTGGGACACCGCGGCAAGTAACCTCAGTCTCAATTTGTTGCAGTCTTAGCAAGAGATATAGTTATCAGGAGCAAGTTTAGCGATAGTTGGTAGTGAGTCAGTATCGATGCGAGATTGGTACTGGTGACTACTAATAGCTATTGTCTGACTTTGTCAGAGATAGGTGAGTTGAATCAGCTGTGATTCTTTTGATTCCAAGTATTTGGGATATGCGGACGTATGGCCGTGAGATCATGATTATTGATCGAGCCATGTGAGATTTCAAATGACCAAGACTTGGCGGATGGTTGCCATAATTTGGTTGGTACTGACAAGTTGTGTGATAGTCACAACTTATCGACGAGGTCGATTGGTTGAGCAGATCAGTAATTAAGATATCATGAACCGAGAGATACTTGGGACGATACTATAAGCCGTCGTGCTTATGAGTTTGGATCCTTTAAGTAAATGTCTCGGAACAGTAAGAGAATTATTTGCATTCAGGATTCTCGGGTGGTTGAGATTTTCGGAGTGCAGTCGTTTGGACTTTCAAGTTCGATAGATCACGGGAGGTGATTGCATGTTTTGACTTTGGTAAGTCATGACTAGTTCGATAACTCGGGTAAAGTTATCAGTAGTAAGAGAAGACATAATTGATCTGAACATTGCTTGGTATTAGCAATGGTTGACCCAGTTTTGGAAATAGAATTGTTCCATGCTATTGGATTACAGTTTTGGGAACTGTTAGCCGAATACTTGTTTAGGCATTTCCAGCAGTTTTCTCGGAGGATTTTCGTTAAATTGTGATTCGACGAGTGTTGCGGAAATTCAATGAGCATTAGCAGGCCGATATCAGTTGTTTGTTCGTGGGATGATACGACAGCTGAGACTGTGTTCAGAGTCTAGTGAGATTGTTGTCGGTGATTTTCCAGTACGTTCTGATGTTCTATGCCATTGAGGTGTTGGGATCGACCGAGATCTATCGGGTTATTCGTTGGTTTACCGCATGTGTCATGGATTGCGCGAATGGTTGAAGTGAACTAGTTTTGTTCATCTTGGTAGCAAGTCAAGTGTGACTTAGGATTGTTATCTATGGTTGGATAACCAGTGTTGCGAATTCAATTGATATCTCGAGTGACGAGATAGTGGTGATCTTTAATCTAGACTACTAATGTTGTAGATGTTGCGGTCCCATCTATGTGTTCAGCATTATAGCGGTGACATTCTTTGAGAATATTAGTCAGCATCGAAGAAAATAAGTACGGAATGTAAGTCTGTCGATGCTAGGAACTTTCGGGATTGGTTATTATCTGTGGCAGGACATCAAGTGGGAATCGATTGGTTAACACTTGCGGTTACCTCTGGGATTTGATGTCAGTGTTAGACCAGTGGAGATACAGGTTGGTTGTATCTGGTCTTCTCGTTAGTACGAACTGATTCTATCAAGAGGGATAGTCGGTATCAAGTGGTATACTTGACGAGGAACTATCACTGCTAAGGTTCGTAGGAACAGTGGGTATTCGAAGAGCAGTCGAGAGCACTCTATTGATAGTAAGGCTCGGTTATACATCCAAAAGATCGTTCTACTTCATGGATGCCCGTGGGCATTGTCAGTGATCGAGACCCAAGTTTACTTCCATATTCTGGGGGAGTGTCCAGCGTGCTACGAGCACTGCTTTCAGTTTAAATACTGAATATCATTCAGAGACAGATGGTCAGATGGAGAGCGCTATCCATACCTTTGAGGACATGTTTTGGACGTGTAATATGGATTTTGGTTCAGTTTAGCCAGATCAGTTGTCATTGATTAAGTTCGCGTACAACAATAGGTACCATCGTAGCATTGGGAGGACACCTGTTGAGGCGTTGTACGGGCGAATTTTCATACTCCATTCTTCTAGAAAGAAGTGGGGGAGACAGTATTTCTGAGAATGTCACTTTTTCGTAAGATTCTCAGATTTAGTCTTAAAGGCAAGTTGTCTCCCAGGTTTATCGGTCCGTTTGAGATCTTGGAGAATATTGGAAATTTCGCTTATCGACTAGCTTTGCCACCGCATCTTTCCAGTATTCACGATGTGTTCCACGTATCACTGTTGCGACGGTATGTGGCAGATGAGTCTCATATTCTGCAGCGGTCTGAGGTTCAAGTGAGCAAGGATTTGACCTATGCTGAGAAACCTATTCGTATCCTGGATTATAAGGATAAGGTTTTACGGAACAAAGTCATTCCTTTGGTTTTAGTTCAGTGGCAGCGCCGAGGCACTGAGGAAGCTACTTGGGAGCTTGAAGAAAGGATGCGTGAAGACCATTTTGAGTTGTTTTGATTTCAGTTGTGAGTTGTATTCGGTTGTAACGTTTGATTTGAATAAGGAATGTTTCTGTACCTTGCATTGCATTCGGTACTTAAGATTTATTTTCGAGGACGAAATATCTTAAGTGGGGGAGAATGTAGTACCCCGTAACCGAAATTGATAATTAAGAGATTAATTATGTTAATTAAACCAATTTGGTATCTGAAGGATCGGAAGCTTTGAACGTGAGATCGGAAGCTCCGATCAGGATCGGAAGCTCCGATCGATATTACGTCATGCATGACGTGTGGCAGGATCGGAAGCTCCGATCGCCCTATCCGAAGTCAACCAGTGAGATTTTGACATGTGGCAGATAAGAATGTTCGGAAGCTCCGATGGCAGGATCGGACATTCCGATCAAGGATCAGAAGTTCCGATCGAGGATCGGAGGTTCCGATCGATGCCTATAAATATAAGATCCAAGGCATTCATTTCTTGCCAATTTCGAATTCTCTCCTTCGCCCTCGTGGTCCTATTTTAGGGCTTTGGGTACTCTTATTTTAAGAGTTGGAGTAGGGTATTTGTTTTAGTATAGTCAGACAGTGTCTGACATAGTAGCGGAGCAGTGCTTGTGTTGTAGAGCCGTGTTCGAGGCTGTGGATTTGCAGCAGGGGAGTGCCCTAGTTGTGGGATAATCGCCATCAGTGGGCTGACGACGGACGCAGGTATAGCTATGGTCTCCTTAAATTATTTAGGAGTATGCAATAGCTTAGTTAAGGCTTTTAGCGCTTATTGAATGATGCATAGGTATTTGCATTGTAGACTTGATGATAGGCTTGGAACCTAGAGTAGGACTACTAGGACTGCCTTAGAAAGGTACGTAAGTACTGACTGAGATTGCTAGCGGATATGCATGCTTATATGTTGCATTTATGTGTTTGCATGTTATTATTGTTATGCGGCATGTGCATATCATCTTGTGCCTGTACATCTGTGTATCTTTCGAGATGAGCCAGTTAGGGTTGCTCAGCCCTGTTAGGACGTTTGATATCGAGTACCCTTAGGTACTGATACCTCGAGGACTCTGCGGTCCGCGTCCGGGATTCGGGAATGAGTGGTCACACACAGTGGTTAGCTACCCCGATGTGACGAGCTTATATCCCAGGAACCAGTTTGAGCAGTTTGTATACAGTTATCCCAGATATGGATACCCGGTTATTTGCATGCATCATATTTGTATGTTTATCCGTGCTTTCGTATTGAGCTTAGAGCTCACGTCCAGTATTTTCTGTGTATCTGGATACCCTATTCGATGGGGCAGGTATCCAGGAGCCTGGAGTAGCCAGTGACCTTGAAGACAGCAGGATTAGCTGTAGGTTTTATTTAAAGTAATTCGATTGGGTTGTATAAATCGAGTTTGATTAGCCGGTTGTATTCTGCCGGTCTACTTGTATTTAGTATTCCGCAGAAATTTGATTTAATGCATGCTTAATTATGCTCTTAACTCTGATTAGGTAGTGGATCCGGGTCGGGTCGCTACTGTAACACCCGGTATTTTTAATTACATAAATCCGCCTGCATAATTAGGATATTTAATTATTTAAATTTATGATTTATGGGTTAAATAATTTTGTGAAATTTTTATGCATGATTTAAGTTATTTTTAAGCATTTAACCCATAATTAGTGATTTTTATGATTTTTAGTATTTTTATTATTTAATCGCGTAGACGGGACCGGGGACGGACGAGATGACAATTTTCTAGCCAAATTATTTTATGAGCCTTTTTGGAGCCTTAAAATATTATTTTGAGTTTTATTATCCCAAAATTTTAAGTATTTAAATTTATTTAATTTTAGGGGTCATTTTTTACCCAAAATTAGTCAAAATATTGACTTTTTAGTATCTTTAAAATTCCCCTAATTCTTAATTTCGGGATTTATCCTAGGTTATCAGACTTCTAATGTTTAATTAAGAATTTTAGTGGTGTATTTTATATTTAAAACATTTTTATAATTAATTAGTTAGCATATATTTTAATTAACCCAAAAATTTACCCTAATCCACCCTAAAAACCAAACTAGCCGATTGTTTCTTCCCCATCAGCCGTCACCTTCATCCTACCTTCTTCTTCAATCGGTCTTCAGCTCCTTAGCACCTTAGGAGGTCGATTTTCAAGGTTCCAAGCAAGCCATCGTCGCCCCGTCGTCCCGGAGTCCTTCCTACGCGTATTAAATCATTATCTACGGTGTTAAGGCATGTTTCTTTCCCATTTTTCGTACGATATCAGTAGTATATTATATGGAATGTGTAGACATCGAATTTCCTTCAATATTTTTCAGAAAATGGTTGAAGCTTGTTCTTGGCATGCATATTCATGGCTCACGCATCTTTTTCTTGTTATTGGATCGCATGGTTTGGTTCAGGGCTGGGGTTCCGGCTAGGAGGGGTCCTAGGGTGCCTAAGGATCGAGCCATGGCAGGGCTTGGGGCTGAGAAGGGCTCGGCCGATCCGTGTTAGGCTAGGAGAGTGCAGCTGTGCGCAGTCTAGGGTTATGGGAGAAGGGCTTCGGCTTTAGCTTTGAGGACTGCATGGGGTTCGGGCCAGGGCATGGTTCGGACCGGCAGGACCCTGGGGAGGTCCTGCCGGCGGGGCCTCCGGCCACGGCGGCCGGAGCTGGGCTGCAGCAGGCCGGGAAGGCCTGCTGCACACGCGAGTCGGCGGCCGAGAGAAGGGTAGGGTGATTAAGGGTTCGGGTCTAGGGTTTCTGATGGTTCCGGGTCGGGTCTTGGGTCCGGGTCGGGTCTAAAATAATATGGGTTAAGTTAAGTGGGTCCGGGTCCGGGTTATTTTATTTGGGCTCGGGTATTTTTATTTTTAAGTCTTTAAGTTAATTAGGAATTAAATGGACTAATTAAATTCCCAAAAATTTAATTAGTACCATTTAATTTATTTTGGTGTCCATTAAATTATTTTGGGTTAATTTAATTATTTTTGGGCTTTTTATAATTTTTATTTAAATGTTTAAGTTGGCCAGGAATTTTTATGGGCTTGGGAGCCCATGAAAGTTATTTGGCCTGTTGATGGGCTTTTGGGCCCATTGGGCCAGAGATAGTGTTATTGGGCCTAAGCTAGTTTTAATGGGCTTTGATATGTTAATGGGCCAAGTTTTAAGTTAATGGGCTTGAGTGTAGGGCCAGCAGTCCAGAACCATCCATGAGAAAATTGCATGTGTCCTAATTATATATTTAATTATTTTTATGCATTAAGTTATTTTAATATTTATATGTTAGTAAGAAAAAAATTAAATTAAATATATATGAAGGACACACAATTTATTTAAGTACATGCATTCATGAAATCAATTTTTATGCTATGATTGAATTCTATGGTTGAGCAAATAAAATATTTTAGGTGGAAATTGAAGTAGTGTGGCCATTTATGTATGGGCAGTTTCTGCCATTTATGTATGGGCAGTTTTCTGCCATTTATGTATGGGTGGTTCGCCACCAGCCTCGTACGATGGTTTCTTAGACTGATCAGTCGCACTATGGGTCACACTTACGGATAGGACCATACGATGTTCAGAAAATAAATGCTCAACAACTTATGTATGTATGATATTATGTATGATATGTATGTTTATTTATGAGATTTATGTTATTAATTTTTAAGCATGCTCATTCATGTATATGTATGTATTAGTATTAAATTGATTTAAATTATTTTAAACCCTTGTTAGTATGCATGTTGGGCCTCTAGGCTCACTACACTGATATGGTGCAGGTGAGTACGTAGAGGAGCAGGTTACTCCTACCGGTGGTGGGGATGTATGAGTCGTGCTGCAGTAGCCCCGTGACCGTGACAGCTTCTGAGTCACTAGTCTTGAGTTTTATGATACATTTTATTATTTTTAGTGGTCGAGATTTATTGGTATATTTTATTAAGTGTTTTTAGTGCATGCACACTTTTAATTATTTTATTTACGCAGTACATTTTTAAATTCTCGGGTTGACTCAGATGTTTATTTAATTTAAAGAATGCATTTTGTTTAAGTTTTTAAATTGTTTATTTATTCAGTCATGAATTTATTTTAAGTATTTTATTTAGTGCATATATGTATGGGCATATATGTACATATATTTATTTAGTAGTATAAAAAAAAAAATTTCCGCATATTTATTTATTATAGAGTTAGGGTCGTTTCAGCTACATTTCATAATTCTGAATTTTTTTAGGGCTGATGATTTCGAAATTGTGTTGATGAATTGGTGTTGCTTTTGAGTTAAGATGAGTAGTAAGATTGATGTTATGCTTTTGGAAAGACCGAAATCGTACCGTTACGCTGCCGGTTCAAGATTTTGAATTGATATGCATTCTAAAGGTCTAGAGCTCATCTTCAAGTTTATTGTAGATGAATTGAATATGAGATTGAGTTTAGAATGTAGATATGATGATATTTGAATCGAAAGATTTATCGAACTCGAATAGTTGCGACGTCGACTTGAATTTCGATTGTATTAACAAGATTTGAACTGTATAAGCGTTAAAGAAACATCGATTCAGATTGGACATTGATGTTTAGCTATGTTATAAACCATTTCAGATTTGAATTGAAGATTATCGAAGTCGAATCGACGAGTCCGAGTTCGAATGACTTGAAGTGTTTGAAGTTGAATCAAGAATACCTTCAAGTAGCACTGATTGAAATGAGCAGATTTTGATGACTGATTTGGCTAGCTTTGAGATGATCAGCATTGGCAACAGATTCAAGATATTTGAATTGCGATGAAAGGTATGATGTGACATTATTCTTGCCAGGTAGAACAACTCGAGAACGTGGTGGTTTTCGAGTTATCCTGAAATCACATACTTATTTGTCTAAGTGTGTTTAAGTGATGTATATCTTATTATTGCCTTGCATGATGTTTGAATTGTGTGTTCAAGATGTGTTAGCTTATTTAATGCATACAGATTATGTTGCATTCATCTTGAACCCTACCTTGAATAGCACAGAGGGAAAAATGGCCTAGAGTGCATATGGCGTTTGGAGAACTGTAGTTGAGTGGCAGAAATGCAGATTTACTTCCAGAGTCAGATGACTCATGGCACGAAATATAGATTTATATCCAGAGCTAGATGACTCACTATAGTTGCACCAAAGTCAGGGGAATTGAGATATTTAACACCACCTCGATTGGGAGAGTCGGTGGTTAATTAAACATTTTATTCCCCGGGATCCCAAGAACTAAGCTTATTGGTATCAGATTTGATAGCCTATTCCTTGGAACATGCATTGCATTTATGCATTAACCTAGAGTTTTTTATGGTTTAGATTATGCAGTTATAAATGCTAGCATGTTGTGATATGCCATTCTAGATATGAATGCTTTATTATGCTTTATATGCTATCGCTTTAGATGAATCATTATGCGTTAAGAGTTTAAGAGTCGATGATGATTCTATGATCTACATGTTATTACATGTTTTATGATTTTAGAGTTTTATGGCATATAGATTCCATATGCTTTAACGATGTATATGCATGTCGCTCATACTGAGATTTATTCTCACCGGAGTTATCCGGCTGTTGCTTTGTTTGTATGTGTGCATTGCATCAGGTTGGGGCATGATCAAGCTAGAGTTGGCTTGGATAGCTTGAGAAAAGTCATAGCATGTGGTGATTTGGGTTTTTAGCAGGAATACTTGTACTGTACATTGGTTATACATGTTAGAAAGCAAAAACCTTTGTATATGTTGTTTTTGCCAACTATTGATTTATACTTGAGAGTTCATGTATTCTAGATTACTTGATATTAGTTTGAATGCATGTAAATTATTTCGAATCATGTTGAGAAGTTTATATGAAATTGTATGAGATTTGGATCCAATTATACAACAAAGATGCATTTTATTTTTCTGGACAGGGTGCCCGCTCGATCGGGTGAACTTCACCGATCGAGCGAGGCCTTTATTTTGCCAAAGCAGAATTATGAGTATTTGGGCTCGCTCGATCGGTAAGATTTCAGTGATCGAGCGAGACCAAAATGGATGCAGGCCGAGAGCTTGAATATTTAGCTCGCTCGATCGACTGAGTTTGGCCGATCGAGCGAGGTGCTGAGTTTTTTTTAAAAAAAAAAAAAATTTTTTTAGCTCATGGTTCTGATATTCAATTATTCAATTATTGTTCGATTAATTGTTTATTAATCGTTACTTGCCCTAAGATAAGATTAGAAACCCTGGTCCCCACAACAGGTGGTATCAGAGCGTAAAGTCTTGGACTAAGATAGAAGTTGAGCGGGGTAGATTGAGTCGCATGCATTGATAGTATTGCATGAGTATGCTTTACTTGCTTTACAGAATTATATGCGACGATGATTGTTTGATTGAACACTGCTTGCTTTGTAACACCCGGTATTTTTAAATACGTAAATCCGCCTGCATAATTAGGATATTTAATTATTTAAATTTTAGATTTATGGGTTAAATAATTATGTGAATTATTTGTGCATGATTTAATTTATTTTTAAGCATTTAACCCATAATTAGTAAATTTTTATGATTTTTAGTATTTTAATTATTTGATCGCGTAGACGGGACCGTGGACGGACGAGATGACAACTTTCTAGCCAAATTATTTTATGAGCCTTTTTAGAGCCCTAAAATATTATTTTAAGTTTTATTATCTCAAAATTTTTAGTATTTGATTTTATATAATTTTAGGAGTCCTTTTAATCCAAAATTAGCCAAGATAATGACTTTTAACCACTTTTAAAAATTCCCTATTTTAATATTTCGGGATTTAACTTTCCCATCAGATTATTATAATTATTAGGGATTTTAAATAAATGTTTTATGGTATATTATAATTCTAAATAAGCTATTATCCTATTTAAATTCTAATTAACCCAAAAGTCTAACCTAATCTACCCAAACTCACGCCTCTAAGCTCTTAGCCGCCTCCTTCCCCTCCATTCTCCATCTTCTTCATCAAGCCATCAACCAAGGAGGTTCCATAGCCGATTCTCTTCAAAGTTTTAAGGGTTCTCGTCGTCCGTCGTCCCGGAAACGTCCTACGCTTGTGCTAATCGACTTCTACGGTGAAAGGCATGATTTCCTTCTATACTTTTCGTGCCTATCAGTTATATTAGTGTGTGTGTTGTGTATGCATCGAAAATCATTAAGACTTTTTCAAAAAAACGATTTGAATGTTGGTTGTAGGCGCATTGTTCTTTGATTTCATAAGCATGCTCACGTTTTTGGCTAACCATGGCTTGGATGACTGCTGGTGGGGTCCCTAGGGTGTCTAGGGTGAACCTAGGCTCAATTGGCTCGGTCGAACCAAGCCAAAAGAGCCCAGAAAGTAAGAGGGTGCAGTCGGGCTCACGGAAGTCGCAGGCTAGGGTTTCGGGATTTGAGGCTTTGGGTTCGACGTGCAGTGTGCATGGGGCTCGAACCAAGGTATGGTTCGAACCGATAGGACCCTGGGAAGGTCCTGCCGGCGGCGCTTTGGCCGGTCGTGGCCGGAGCGAGGCGGCAGCAGTCCCTAAAGGACTGCTGCACGCGGCGGCCGAGAAGGAGGTAAGGGGGGGGTTTCGGGTTTAGGGTTAGGAGTAGTACGGGTCGGGTCTGAGGAGTTTGGGTCGGGTCAGTAGGTTAGTGGGTCGGGTTAAGTTGGTCCGGGTCCGGGTTTGGTGGGCCGGGCTCGAGTCTTTTTATTTTTAAAATATTTTATGAATTAATGGGTTTTTGAGTCAATTAATTTGAAATAAAATTATTTGACTCCTAAATAATTTTATTTGGATTTTTTAAAATTTTAATTAAGTTAGTCCATTAATTTTATGGGCTTTTGAGCCCATAAAAGTTATTGGGCCAGTCTTTGGGTTTTTGGGCCCATTGGGCCAGTTTAAGTTGTTATTGGGCTTAGTGTATTTTAATGGGCTTTATTAATTTAATTGGGCTTAGAATAATTATTTGGGCTTAAAGTTTAAGATATTGGGCTTAAGTATGTTAATGGGCCAGATTTAAGTAAATGGGCTTGAGTGTTAGGGCCAGCAGTCCGGTACAATCCATGAGAAAATTTGCATGTGTCCTGAATATATATTTAATTATTTTTATGCATTTAAGTTATTTTAATATTTATATGTTAGTAAGAAATTAAATTAAATATATATGAAGGACACACATTTTATTCAAGTACATGCATTCATGAAATAATATTTTATGCATGATTTAATGTTTAAGGTTGAGCAAGAAAATATTTTATGTTGGAAGTTGAAGTAGTGTGACAATTTAAGGGGGATTCGTCCCCATATGATTGAAGGACAGTTTACTGCCAATTTAAGAGGTGATTCGTCACCGGCCACGTACGTTGGTTTCCACGCTGATCAGTATTTAATGTATGATTTAAGGTTACACTACGGATACAACCATGCGATGTTAGAAAAATTAATTGCTCAACAATGTTATGTATTATGTTATTTAAGATTATTTAAGTTAAGTTATGTTATGGAATTTTTAAGCATGCTCATTCATGTATATGTATGTATTAATATTTAATTGTTTTAAATTATTTTTAAACCCTTGTTATGTTAGCATGTTGGGCCTCTAGGCTCACTACACTGGTATGGTGCAGGTGAGTACGTTGAGGACGATGTTGTACCCACCGGAGGCGAGGATGTATGAGCGGACATGCAGTGACCCCGTGACCGTGATAGATGTCTGAGTCACATGCATGTTTTATTTATGTCGGCATGATACATTTTTATTATTTTTTTTCAGTGATTGTGAGTTTAGAATATTTTATTAACTATTTTCAGTGCATGCAAATTTTGTTCATTTTATTTAAGCAGAATTTTTAATTAAATGTTTGACTCAGATATTTAGTTTAATTTAAAGAATGCATTATTATTTAAGTATTTAATTGTTTATTTATTTATTTATTTATTTTAAATATTTTTATTTTGTGCATATATGTATGGGCATATATGTACATATTTTATTTAGTAAGTATAAAAAAAAAAAAATTTCCGCATATTTATTTATTATAGAGTTAGGGTCGTTTCAGTTGGTATCAGAGCACGGTCCTCGGAGGGGTCATTACTGCTATGCGAGCTCAGAAGTCCACGCTACCGGTCTGTAAGTTTTAAGTGTTTATAGTATGATTTAATTTTTAGAATTTATGTTAGCATTAAATTTTAAACCACTTAGTTATGCATGATGATTTACGTAAAGAAACATGTGGTGGATTACATTACCCAGTTCGAGAGAGGGTGTCGCTTCGTGCCTCTTTTGCTGAGTGCACCAGACAAGTTGAGACAGTTTGTGGATTGCGGGCTGACATCAAGCATGACGTTCGCATGTTGGATGTCACTACTTACGAGGCGGCAGTTAGCAAAGCATTGCGTTCTGAGGAAGGGAGACGAGAGATGCAGACGTAACAGCAAGGCAAGAGGCAGTTCCAGCCAGGAGCTTATCGACCATCTTCGCAGCCTTCTGCGAAGAAGCAATTTACTGGGCCATCTAAGGGCCCGAATCAGCAGGGACAGCAGCAGAGGCCTTAGGGGCGCCAGCCGCAGCAGCAGCAGAGGGGCGGGGCCCCTAAGACAAGAGTAGTTCCCTTGTGCCCATAGTGTCAGAGGCCTCACTCAGGTCAGTGTTTGATCGGTTCCAACGTTTGCTACCACTGCAAGGAGCTAGGGAATGGGGCATACAACTGCTCAAGGAAGAAGAACACCACTGGGCGGGTGTTTGTCATGCAGGCTGAGGAGGAATACCTAGATACCTCCTTAATCATCGGGAGAATTCTAGTAGGAGGAAACTCCATATTTGCGTTGCTAGATTCAGGGGCTACACATTCTTTTATCTCCCTAGAGTTTATCAGACGGATAGACATCACACCTGAGATTGCCAACAGTGGTTATGATGTCATTATGCCATCAGGACATATTATTACTACCTCTAGTGTCATTCGAGAACTGGAGTTGGAGCTTCAGGGGCACTCCATTCGCGCAGATGTGGTGGTTTTGCCGTTGAGTGGTTTTGATCTCATTTTGGGTATGGACTGGTTGACAGTCAATGGAGCTTCGATTGATTTTCGTCGGAGATCAGTGTCAGTGAGACCTACAGGGAGCGACCCGTTCACTTTTCATGCATCTCAGAGCAGTGATATTCCTCAGGTGATATCCTATATTCAGGCGAGGAAGTTGTTGAGACGGGGTTGCCAGGGGTTTCTAGCGAGTATTGTCACGACTTCAGAGCCATCTAGCAGATCATTATCAGAGTTAGAGGTGGTTCGTGACTTTCCGGATGTCTTTCCGGAGGATGTTGCCGGAATTCCACCAGTGAGATAGGTGGAGTTCAGTATTGACTTAGTGCTAGACACCGTGACTATCTCTAAGGCACCGTACAGTCTTGCTCCTACCGAGATGAAAGAGTTGAAGGAGCAGATTCAGGAGTTGTTAGAGAAAGTCTTTGTTCGACCTAGCTTTTCTCCTTGGGGAGCTCCGGTGTTGTTTGTGAAGAAGAAGGATGGCAGTATGAGGCTGTGCATCGATTACCGAGAGCTTAACAGGGTCACAGTGAAGAACAAGTATCCACTGCCGAGGATAGAGGATTTATTTGACCAGTTGCAGGGAGCTTCAGTGTTCTCCAAGATCGATCTGCGATCTGGTTATCATCAGTTGCGTGTTAGAGATGCAGATGTGTCCAAGACTGCTTTCCGGACACGATATGGGCATTAAGAGTTCTTAGTGATGCCCTTTGGGATGACCAATGCTCCAGCGGTTTTCATGGATCTCATGAACCGAGTCTTTCAGCCATATTTAGATCAGTTCATCATAGTCTTTATTGATGATATTTTGATCTATTCTAGGAGCATCGAGGAGCATAGACAGCATCTTCAGACCGCCTTGCAGACTTTGAGGGAGCATCGTTTGTATGCCAAGTTCAGCAAGTGCGAGTTTTGGCTTGAGCAGGTGGCATTTCTTGGCCACATTATTTCGAGAGATGGGATTGCAGTTGATCAGTCTAAGGTTGAGGCAGTGCAGAATTGGGGTATTCCGAAGAATGCTTCAGAGATTCGCAGTTTCTTGGGTTTGGCCGGATATTACAGGAAGTTCATCAAGGGTTTTTCCTCTATTGCAGTACCCTTGACCTCCTTGACCAAGAAGAATGCGAAATTTATCTGGAGTTCAGACTGTCAGAGGAGCTTCGATCAGCTGAAGGAAGCACTCACTACTGCACCAGTATTAGCGATGACAGTACCACACGAGGAGTTAGTGGTGTACACCAACGCGTCTAAACTAGGTTTAGGCGCAGTGCTTATGCAGTGTGGTAAGGTTATTGCGTATGCGTCGAGACAGCTGAAGATTCATGAGCAGAATTATCCGACGCATGACTTGGAGTTGGCAGCAGTGGTCTTCGCTTTGAAAATCTGGAGGCACTATCTGTATGGCGAGAAGTGCAAGATCTTCACAGACCACAAGAGTCTCAAGTACTTCTTCACACAGAAGGAGTTGAATATGAGACAGCGCAGATGGTTAGAGTTGGTGAAGGACTATGATTGTGACATTAGCTACCATCCGGGTAAAGCTAATGTAGTGGCTGATGCTTTGAGTCGGAAGTCGTCAGTGGTATCATGTTTGACCGTACAGTTACCACTACAGAGCGAGATTCAGAGATTTGGCTTGGAGTGTTATCCGAGTGGCCATGCACCGAGCTTGTCAGTGTTGACGGTGCAGCCAGTTCTACGAGATCGGATTAGAGAGGGACAGTCTACGGATGAGGAGTTACAGCGATGGAGACAGAGAGATGAGGCTAGAGGTAATCTCTTGTATACAGTGGAGGATGGCATCGTTCAGTACCGTGGGAGGATGTGGGTACCACACGTCGATCAGTTGAGAGCTGAGATTTTGGCAGAGGCTCACACATCTCCGTACTCCATACACCTCGGAAGTACGAAGATGTACAAGGACTTGCAGTTATTGTATTGGTGGCCCGGGATGAAGAGTGACATCGGGAGAGTGGTGTCAGAGTGCTTGACTTGTCAGCAAGTCAAGGCAGAGCATCAGCGTCCAGCGGGACTTCTTAGACCTCTCCCTATTCCGGAATGGAAATGGGAGAATATTACGATGGACTTTGTGGTTGGCTTACCGAGGAGTGCCAGAGGATGTACAGCGATTTGGGTGATTGTGGATAGACTCACCAAGTCAGCTCATTTCTTGCCGGTGAGGACTACTTACACTTTGACACAATATGCAAAGCTTTACATCAGAGAGATTGTTAGACTGCATGGCATACCAGTGTCTATTGTGTCAGACAGAGATCCGAGATTCACATCAGCGTTTTGGAAGAGTCTGCACACAGCTTTGGGGACTAGGCTTTTGTTCAGTACAGCGTTTCATCCCCAGACAGATGGTCAGTCTGAGAGAGTGATCCAGGTTCTCGAGGATCTTCTGAGAGCTTGTGTCATTGATTTTCGAGGCTCTTGGGAGACTAGACTGCCATTAGTGGAGTTTACCTATAACAACAGCTTTCAGTCGTCTATAGGTATGGCTCCTTATGCAGCGTTGTATGGGAGGAGATGCAGATCTCCTGTGCATTGGGATGAGGTTGGTGAGCGGATCTTGCTGGGTCCAGAGATTGTGCAGCAGACAGCTGACGTCGTGACGCAGATTTGAGATAGGATGAGGACTGCGCAGAGTCGGCAGAAGAGTTATGCAGATGCCAGACGACGCGATTTGGAGTTTGCCGTAGGTGATCACGTATTTCTGAAGGTGTCACCTATGAAGGGAGTAGTGCGATTTGGCCGGAGAGGCAAGCTTAATCCGAGGTATATAGGGCCATTCGAGATCTTGGAGCGAGTTGGCACGTTGGCCTATTGTTTAGCTCTACCTCCAGGGCTAGCGGCAGTGCACAACGTTTTCCATGTATCCATGCTTCGGAGATATGTCTCCAACCCGTCGCATGTGTTGGATTTCGAGCCCTTGCAGTTGCCACCAGATCTAGTGTATGAGGAGAGGTCAGTGCGGATCTTGGCTAGGGAGGAGCGGAGGCTTAGGACGCGGGTCATACCGATGGTCAGAGTCCAGTGGCTGAATCACTCAGAGGAGGAAGCTACTTGGGAGACCGAGGCAGACATGAGGACTCGCTACCCAGAGTTGTTCGGGTAAGTACTTTAATTTCGAGGACGAAATTCAATTTAAAGGGGGGAGAATTGTAACACCCGGTATTTTTAAATATGTAAATCCGCCTGCATAATTAGGATATTTAATTATTTAAATTTTAGATTTATGGGTTAAATAATTATGTGAATTATTTGTGCATGATTTAATTTATTTTTAAGCATTTAACCCATAATTAATAAATTTTTATGATTTTTAGTATTTTAATTATTTGATCGCGTAGACGGGACCGTGGACGGATGAGATGACAACTTTCTAGCCAAATTATTTTATGAGCCTTTTTAGAGCCCTAAAATATTATTTTGAGTTTTATTATCTCAAAATTTTTAGTATTTGATTTTATATAATTTTAGGAGTCCTTTTAATCCAAAATTAGCCAAGATAATGACTTTTAACCACTTTTAAAAATTCCCTATTTTAATATTTCGGGATTTAACTTTCCCATCAGATTATTATAATTATTAGGGATTTTAAATAAATGTTTTATGGTATATTATAATTCTAAATAAGCTATTATCCTATTTAAATTCTAATTAACCCAAAAGTCTAACCTAATCTACCCAAACTCACGCCTCTAAGCTCTTAGCCGCCTCCTTCCCCTCCATTCTCCATCTTCTTCATCAAGCCATCAACCAAGGAGGTTCCATAGCCGATTCTCTTCAAAGTTTTAAGGGTTCTCGTCGCCCGTCGTCCCGGAAACGTCCTACGTGCGTGCTAATCGACTTCTACGGTGAAAGGCATGATTTCCTTCTATATGTTTCGTGCCTATCAGTTATATTAGTGTGTGTGTTGTGTATGCATCGAAAATCATTAAGACTTTTTCAGAAAAACGATTTGAATGTTGGTTGTAGGCGCATTGTTCTTTGATTACATAAGCATGCTCACGTTTTTGGCTAACCATGGCTTGGATGACTGCTGGTTGGGGTCCCTAGGGTGTCTAGGGTGAACCTAGGCTCAATTGGCTCGGTCGAACCAAGCCAAAAGAGCCCAGAAAGTAAGAGGGTGAAGTCGGGCTCACGGAAGTCGCAGGCTAGGGTTTCGGGATTTGAGGCTTCGGGTTCGACGTGCAGTGTGCATGGGGCTCGAACCAAGGTATGGTTTGAACTGGCAGGACCCTGGGAAGGTCCTGCCGGCGGCGCTCCGGCCGGTCGTGGCCGGAGCGAGGCGGCAGCAGTCCCTAAAGGACTGCTGCACGCGGCGGCCGAGAAGGAGGTAAGGGGGGGGGGTTTCGGGTTTAGGGTTAGGAGTAGTACGGGTCGGGTCTGAGGAGTTCGGGTCGGGTCAGTAGGTTAGTGGGTCGGGTTAAGTTGGTCCGGGTCCGGGTTTGGTGGGCCGGGCTCGAGTCTTTTTATTTTTAAAATATTTTATGAATTAATGGGTTTTTGAGTCAATTAATTTGAAATAAAATTATTTGGACTCCCAAATAATTTTATTTGGATTTTTTAAAATTTTAATTAAGTTATTCCATTAATTTTATGGGCTTTTGAGCCCATAAAAGTTATTGGGCCAGTCTTTGGGTTTTTGGGCCCATTGGGCCAGTTTAAGTTGTTATTGGGCTTAGTGTATTTTAATGGGCTTTATTAATTTAATTGGGCTTAGAATAATTATTTGGGCTTAAAGTTTAAGATATTGGGCTTAAGTATGTTAATGGGCCAGATTTAAGTAAATGGGCTTGAGTGTTAGGGCCAGCAGTCCGGTACAATCCATGAGAAAATTTGCATGTGTCCTGAATATATATTTAATTATTTTTATGCATTTAAGTTATTTTAATATTTATATGTTAGTAAGAAATTAAATTAAATATATATGAAGAACACACATTTTATTCAAGTTCATGCATTCATGAAATAATATTTTATGCATGATTTAATGTTTAAGGTTGAGCAAGAAAATATTTTATGTTGGAAGTTGAAGTAGTGTGACAATTTAAGGGGGATTCGTCCCCATATGATTGAAGGACAGTTTACTGCCAATTTAAGAGGTGATTCGTCACCGGCCACGTACGTTGGTTTCCACGCTGATCAGTATTTAATGTATGATTTAAGGTTACACTACGGATACAACCATGCGATGTTAGAAAAATTAATTGCTCAACAATGTTATGTATTATGTTATTTAAGATTATTTAAGTTAAGTTATGTTATGGAATTTTTAAGCATGCTCATTCATGTATATGTATGTATTAATATTTAATTGTTTTAAATTATTTTTAAACCCTTGTTATGTTAGCATGTTGGGCCTCTAGGCTCACTACACTGGTATGGTGCAGGTAAGTACGTTGAGGACGATGTTGTACCCACCGGAGGCGAGGATGTATGAGCGGACATGCAGTGACCCCGTGACCGTGATAGATGTCTGAGTCACATGCATGTTTTATTTATGTCGGCATGATACATTTTTATTATTTTTTTTCAGTGATTGTGAGTTTAGAATATTTTATTAACTATTTTCAGTGCATGCAAATTTTGTTCATTTTATTTAAGAAGAATTTTTAATTAAATGTTTGACTCAGATATTTAGTTTAATTTAAAGAATGCATTATTATTTATGTATTTAATTGTTTATTTATTTATTTATTTTAAATATTTTTATTTTGTGCATATATGTATGGGCATATATGTACATATTTTATTTAGTAAGTATATAAAAAAAAAATTTTTCCGCATATTTATTTATTATAGAGTTAGGATCGTTTCATGCTTTATCGATATGCGAATTACATGCTTATATGCTGATATGTATGCATGGTTTCTTGAATTCATCAGAATAAATGAATTCGTTACAAGCATGTTTTATATGAAAAGCATGAGAATTTACAAGCATGTGTTCTATTCAGAAGCATGAGATTATATGTATGTTATACTTCAATTTTATTTTATAATCTCTGCCATATCGATTGCTTCTGTTAGCGAATAAGACAGATTATGCAGATAGCATGAGAACCTCAGACAGAACAGAACCGCAGACAGAACATAACAGTGTTGAAGTACGTTTTTGAGCCCATTGCATTGAGGAGTATGTTAGTTGAACAACTCCAAAGCTATTGATCATCAACTCAGAACGATACAGAATATGCTATGTCTAGAAAGGGGTTGATTGGAAGAGCTGGATCAGTTGTTAAGAATATTCAGATGAACATAGAATCAGCTTGATTTTATATCAACTCCAGGACTTAGCACGAAGTTGGTGAAGTTGCCAGAAAAAGTACTGAAATTGTTTGGCAGGTAAGTAAACAGAATTGTTTCTTTCCGTATATGCTACAAAAGATAGAACAGTAGATTTTACAGAATATAAGTATAAGTTGATTTCACGCCAGTAATAGAAGAACGAAATCATGAACTGGTAGTACGAGGCAGAGTTGAATTTTTATTCACGCCTCAGTAATTGTGAAAACCTATGATCATCACATTCACTATAACTTTCATAGCAGTATAGCTATGAAGCAAGAGATAGTGACAACAGCAGCAAAGATCGAGTCAGTCTAAATGCCAGCAGAGGAAGAACTATAAGCATAGTTCCCATAACTGAAAGGCTCAAGTTGTATCGGATAAGAATATTACAGGTAAGTGAGTTAATTCTAGTTAACCGCTTATGTATTGATTGCATAGCATACATTCATAGATCAGTGATTTGTTATGCTATAATCCGTATCTGAAGAGCCTTTATTCATAGTATCTGCTGAGATTTTGCTTTTAAGTAGATGCAATACAGAATTGAGAAAATAAGATTGAATGTACTGATATCAGATGTGGGATATTAAGCTAGAATGCATTATTGAATCTGTGCACTGATAAAGCAATAGAAATAAATAGAATTTATGATATGAGTTTCAGAAATTAGATTTTGTTAATTTGGTACTGTTAGATCACGATGACCGTGGAAGAATGTCAGTAGAAGTTTAGTCGATATATTGAACTAGTACAGAATTAACCTAGAATTGACAGCTATGTCAGTGGTTAGAATGTACAGAAATAGTTCAATGACATATTTCGACCTTTCTACGACATGAATGCAGTTCTATATAGAGTGGTGTCTAGTACAATGGTATTATGACAACTCGTATAGAAGAGCATTACTTGAACTGAAGAACGTCAGAAACAACTAACAGATTGAGTAGAAAAGAGTTATGTAGTACTGAAATGTTGATTAATTCTATGACAATAATGAAACGACCCTAACTCTATAATAAATAAATATGCGGAAATTTTTTTTTTTTTATACTACTAAATAAAAATATGTACATATATGCCCATACATATATGCACTGTATAAAATACTTAAAATAAATTCATGACTAAATAAATAAACAGTTTAAATACTTAAATAAAATGCATTCTTTAAATTAAATAAATATCTGAGTCAACCCTATAATTTAAAATATACTGCATAAATAAAATAAATAAAATGTGTGCATGCACTAAAAATATTTAATAAAATATTCCAATAAACCTCAACCACTAAAAATATTAAAATGTATCATGAAAACGTGCACGGTGACTCAGAAGCTGTCACGGTCACGGGGCTACTGCAGCGCTGCTCATACATCCTCACCACCGGTAGGAGTAACCTGCTCCTCTACGTACTCACCTGCACCATATCAGTGTAGTGAGCCTAGAGGCCCAACATGCATACTAACAAGGGTTCAAAATAATTTAAATCAATTTAATTACTAATACATACATATACATGAATGAGCATGCTTAAAAATTACATAACATAACTTACCTAAATAAACACAAATAACATAATACATAACATACATACTTGAGTTGTTGAGCATTTATTTCTTTAACATCGAATGGTCCTATCCGTAAGTGTGACCCATAGTGCGACTGATCAGTCTAAGAAACCATCGTACGAGGCTGGTGGCGAACCACCCATACATAAATGGCAGAAACTGCCCATACATAAATGGCAGAAACTGCCCATACATAAATGGCCACACTACTTCAATTTCCACCTAAAATATTTTATTTGCTCAACCATAGAAATTAAATCACAGCATAAAAATTGATTTCATGAATGCATGTACTTAAATAAATTGTGTGTCCTTCATTTATATTTAATTTATTTTTTTAATATCATATAAATATTCAAATAACTTTTCATGCATAAAAATAATTAAATATAAACTCAGGACACATGAAATTTCTCATGGTTTGATACAGCTGCTGGCCCTAGACATGCAAGCCCATTAACTTAAGACTTGGCCCATAAATCAACCAAAGCCCATTAAGACTAAATTAGGCCCAATAACACTGTCCCTGGCCCAATGGGCCCAAAAGCCCAATAACAGGCCCAATAAATTTCATGGGCTCCCAAGCCCATAAAATTTCTGGCCAACTTAAAAATTTAAATAAAAATTATTAAAAACCCAAAAATAATTAAATTAACCCAAAATAATTTAATGGAACCCAAATAAATTAAATGGTACTAATTAAATTTTTGGGAATTTAATTAGTCCATTTAATTCCTAATTAACTTAAAAACTTAAAAATAAAAATACCCGAGCCCAATTAAAATAACCCGGACCCAGACCCACTTAACTTAACCCATATTATTTTAGACCCGAACCGGACCACTTGACCCGACCCGGACCCACCAACAACCCAAGAGCCGAAACCCTAATCTCCCTTCTCCCAATTCGCCTCGGCCGCACGAGCAGCAGGCCTTCACGGCCTGCTGCAGCCCAGCTCCGGCCACCGTGGCCGAAGCCCCGCCGGCAGGACCTCCCCAGGGTCCTGTCGGTTCGAACCATACCCTGGCCCAAACTCCATGCTGCCCCCTTAGCCTACACCGAACCCTCTTCCACCAAACCCTAGCCTGCGCGCCTCCTAGTTCCTTTCTGAAAAACCCAATCGGCCATGGCTCCTAGCCCCAACCCAGCCAAGGCCGACCCATCTAGACTCTTTAGGGACCCCGTAGGACCTAGCCAGCAGCCCCCTTCAAGCCATGGATGACAAAAACGTGAGCATGAACCATCACATGTCAAAACCGAGAGCATTAGAGGAGGAAAATCAAAAAACTTGCTGTCAAATATATAAATTCTGATGTTACACACCCACATGCATACATACACTGATATAGGTTTGAAAAGTGAAGAAAATCATGCCTTAATACCGATTTTTAGAGCTAAAAGCGTGTACGACGGGCTTCGGGATGACGGGGCGACGACCGAATGACTTCGGGCTAGAGAATTCACGGCTAAAGCTTCTTGGATGATGATGGCCGATGAGGAAGAAGATGGAGGTGGGTGTCGGCTGATGGAAGGAGAAAACAATCGGCTAGTTTGTGTTTTAGGTAGATTAGGGTTTAATTTTTGTGTCAAATAGAATATAGGTTAATTAATTAATTATAAAAAGGTTTTAAATTATTAATATACAACTTAAACTCTTAATTAAACTTAAAAAATAAGATAACATAAAATAAATCTCGAAATATTAATTTAGGGGAATTTTAAAAAAATACTAAAAAGTCAATATTTTGACTAATTTTGGATAAAAATGACCCCTAAAATTAAATAAAATTAAATACTTAAAATTTTGAGATAATAAAACTCAAAATAATATTTTAAGGCTCCAAAAAGGCTCATAAAATAATTTGGCTAGAAAGTTGTCATCTCGTCCGTCCACGGTCCCATCTACGCGATCAAATAATAAAAATACTAAAAATCATAAAAATCACTAATTATGGGTTAAATGCTTAAAAATAAATTAAATCATGCATAAATAATTCACATAATTATTTAACCCATAAATCATAAATTTAAATAATTAATTATCCTAATTATGCAGGCGGAATTATGTAATTAAAAATACCGGGTGTTACAAATAAGTTATGTCGAAAAGATGATATTTGACTATTGTCAACTAAGAATTAAGAAAGAATTCATATCAATAGAGAATAAGAAAAATCAGTTACAGTTGAGCTTTTTCTTCAATTTTGCTGAAGCTATTCCATCATCACGATTCTTGAATTTCTTGCTATCGATTCTGAGGTTTTTGTATTCGACCTCGATCGATTTTGATTGTAACACTCGGTATTTTTAAATACGTAAATCCGCATGCATAATTAGGATATTTAATTATTTAAATTTAGATTTATGGGTTAAATAATTATGTGAATTATTTGTGCATGATTTAATTTATTTTTTTAAGCATTTAACCCATAATTAGTAAATTTTATGATTTTTAGTATTTTAATTATTTGATCGCGTAGACGGGACCGTGGACGGACGAGATGACAACTTTCTAGCCAAATTATTTTATGAGCCTTTTTAGAGCCCTAAAATA
The DNA here is from genome assembly GCF_033568475.1 of Henckelia pumila. Classification (NCBI taxonomy): domain Eukaryota; kingdom Viridiplantae; phylum Streptophyta; class Magnoliopsida; order Lamiales; family Gesneriaceae; genus Henckelia; species Henckelia pumila. The sequence continues at coordinate 115,036,432 of NC_133121.1, read as the reverse complement.
TTATTTTGAGTTTTATTATCTCAAAATTTTAAGTATTTAATTTTATATAATTTTAGGAGTCCATTTTTATTCAAAATAAGCCAAAATATTGACTTTTTAGTACTTTTAAAATTCCCTAAATTTGTAATTTCGGGATTTGTGTTATATTATTTAAGTTATCTATATTTTAAAAACTTAGGAAACCTTTTTAATTATACTATTATCTCCTAGATTATATTTTTCAAAAAATTAATATCCTAGACTACCCAATCCATCGGCCAAAACCCCCCTACTCACGCTCAATCTCTCTCCCTTCAACCTAGCCGCCACACCCCCTTCTCCATTCATCATCTTCATCGGCTTCCCACATAAAAGAACACCATAGCCACGATCTTGAAGCTTCCGAGCGTGTCATCGGCGCCCCGTCGTCCCGAAAACGTTCTACGTACGTTGCTCAATCGATTTCTTCGGTGCAAGGCATGATTCCTTTCTTTTTAGTTTTTTGTGACTTACCAGTATGTATAGGTGTGTGTCGAGTATGCATTCTTTTGTCCATGAATTTTTTCAGAAATCAATTTGGTGTTTGAATGTATGCGCTTGGTTGGTTGTTTTCATGAATCGTACTCACGTTTTTCTTCCACGGTTGTATCTAGCTGCTGGCCAAGGGTCTAGAGGGGGTTGTGGGCTGGCCTGGACTCGAATGGCTGAGTGGTTCGAGCCAAACGATCCCAGGAGAGGCGTAGGGGCGGACTGCACAGTAGGGTGCGCAGAGGTTCTTGGAAGGGGGCTCGGGCTGGGCTCCTCGGGGTGCATGGGCTGGGGGGTCATGTCAGGTTAGGACCGCCCAGACGTGGGCTACGTCTGGGCGGCAGGGCTCCGGCCAGGGGTGGCCGGAGCAGGGCGGCAGCAGCCCTGGAAGGGCTGCTGCTCGCGGCTGGGGCCGAGAAGGGGAGGGGGAGTTACGGGTTAGGGTTTCAGGGCTGGTCCGGGTCGGGTATTGGGTCCGGGTCGGGTCTGGAAGTTAGTGGGTTAAGTTAGTTGAGTCCGGGTCCGGGTTAAGTTAGTTGGACTTGGGTATTTTTATTTTTAAGTTTTTAAGTTTAATTAAAGGTTTAATGGGCCTATTTAAATCTTAAAATTTTATTAGGCTCAATTTAATTATTTTGGGTTAAGTTTAATTTATTTGAGCTTAATTAAATTAATTAAGTGAGTTCAATAATTTTTATGGGCTTTAGGGCCCGTGAAAGTTATTGGGCCAGTCTCTGGGCTTTTGGGCAATTTAAGTTGTTATTGGGCCTAGAGTGTTTTAACGGGCTTTATTAATTTAATTGGGCTTAAGTATATTAATGGGCCAGATTTAAGTATTTGGGCTTGAGAGTTAGGGCCAGTAGTTCAGGACCATCCGTGAGAAATTTTCATGTGTCCTGATTATATATTTAATTATTTTTATGCATTTAAGTTATTTTAATATTTATATGTTAGTAGGAAATTAAATTAAATATATATGAAGGACCCACATTTTATTCAAGTACATGCATTCATGAAATAATATTTTATGCATGATTTAATGTTTAAGGTTGAGCAAAAAAATATTTTATGTTGGAAGTTGAAGTAGTGTGACAATTTAAGGGGGATTCGTCCCCATATGATTGAAGGGCAGTTTACTGCCAATTTAAGAGGTGATTCGTCACCGGCCACGTACGTTGGTTTCCACGCTGATCAGTATTTAATGTATGATTTAAGGTTACACTACGGATACAACCATGCGATGTTAGAAAACTTAATTGCTCAACAATGTTATGTATTATGCTATTTAAGTTTATTTTATTTAAGTTAAGTTATGTTATGTAATTTTTAAGCATGCTCATTCATGTATATGTATGTAGTAGTATTTAATTGTTTTAAATTATTTTAAACCCTTGTTATGTTAGCATGTTGGGCCTCTAGGCTCACTACACTGGTATGGTGCAGGTGAGTACGTTGAGGATGATGTTGCACCTACCGAAGGCGAGGATGTATGAGCAGACATGCAGTGATCCCGTGACCGTGATAGATGTCTGAGTCACATGCATGTTTATTTTGTCAGCATGCTACACTTTATACTATTTTTTTTAGTGGTTGAGAATTTTGAATATTTTATGGAATATTGTTAGTGCATGCAAATTTTAATCATTTTATTTATGCAGTACTTTTAATTAAACATTTGACTCAGATATTTATTTTATTTTAAAGAATGAATTTTATTTAAGTATTTAGTTGTTTATTTATTTATTTTAAAACTTTTATTCTGTACATATTTTATTTAGTAAGTATAAAAAAAAAATTTTCCGCATATTTATTTATTAAATTATAGAGTTAGGGTCGTTTCATTGATTGACTCTTATTCCTTTGCTAGAGTCTGTTTGATTCATTTGCGTTGAGTTTTGAAATGCAAGTGAGTTGTTTTCACTTAGCAGATTTTGTCATTCAGCATAGTTGATTTTGGATGACTTTGGATTGAGCAAGTTCTTTTGATTTGAAATTTGAGAATTATTGATTATTTGATGGGTCTATTCAGTATATCTTGATGTATTTAGCTCGTAACTAATAGAAATTCAGATTCAGAACATCAGCAAGATTTATGGGTTAGCTAATTGCTAGATTTATTGGGTACAGATCTATACTTGTTGCATGTTTATGCTTGACAGATACTTAAACGATCAGAATTGTTGCAATCCAAGCTAAATTCGATTGGTTTGGAAAGATAAAAGCAACATTGATCTTAAGATCAAGCAATAAAATATTGATTGAGAACGCTAGATTCAGATATGGGATAAGACAGCAGATCAGAACAGATGAATTTTGCGGTGAATAATCGTTTGATTATGACAGATATTCTAGATATGGAATATCAGATTCTGAAAGAGGCATATGACAATATTTAATATCCATTCAGTTGTCTAAACATGTATGACTTACATGTAGTCATTACGTGGAATCAGTATTGGAAGAAGAACTGAAAGTAGATACGACAGAATTAACAGTACCAATACTAAAAATCCAGTAAAAGAAGCAGAAAAGAGGAACTCAAGTAGTTTATGTAACATATTATTTACATAAGATCAACTGTGTGAAAGACTTTAGTTCGAATCTACTCAAATCGTCATGATTTTGCGATTTAGAGTGTAGTAGATTTCGACAGATTCATGAATATGTTGTATTAGATATGATACAAACATAAAAGAGATACTGGTTATGTATTTAACAAGATGATCAGATTACAGAATTATTGAAATCTATTGACGAGATAGAGACTTTAGATTTGTTTTCTAGATTGTGGCATTGATTGTCAGATGTTCTGAGTGTTTGGTTGTATGAGATTTCATTATACCATCCTCTGATTAGTGGACTATCAGATGTAATTATCCAGATTTCCGAGGATATGCTCAGAACTATAGTACTAGATTCGGTACTAGTTGATTGATTATTTGCCACTTGATTACTATGATTCCTGTAACAGCTATTTGATAGATATAAAGACAGTATTTTGATGATTGATTGATCAGAAACATATAATTGTCTTTCTATTAAAATACTAGTTCAGAAATATCAGCTATCAGACCAGATATGAGTTCAGAAAAGATAGAGAATATGAAGATTGCTTCGAACAAAATAAGAACAAAACAACATTAATAGAGCTAGCAAATGAGTAACAGATAGAGATTTGAAGCCTGAACATAATGACCAGTTAAGAATTTCTTTTTCGAGCATCATTAGGTTCAGAAAGAGATTTCAGAATTGATTCCTATGAGTATTTGATCTAGCTTATAGATTAATACTCGAATTGTCAGATAGATGAATTGTTATCCATATGCATTGGCTGAAGAATATCAGCTAGAATATGTATGTGTATGCAATTCAGATAAAACAGAAGCCAATAAGATTGGAAGCAAGGCAGACTAACCTAAACAGAGTTAGATCACAAGAAAGAACAACTTAGATATAAGTTGACTCAGTGAATATAGATTCATGAGAATAGATATGATTGTAGAAGGGATCAGAAAGAAGAATAAGATACTATAGAAGAGAGGATATCAGAATAGATATCTAAAGCTTACAAAAATGAAGTAAGTATGACTTCAGTCAGCTATACAGCTTACGAGAATCAGCAGTAAGATCGAATGCGATTTCGAGGACGAAATCATTCCTTAGAAGGGAGGAATTGTAAGGCCCAAAAATATTAAGTTCTTAATTACGGTATTTAAGATTTAAATTCCAAATAAGAGAGACAATATGAATTTAAGAATTTATGGAAATTAGAGATGTCCATAGTTGGGTCCGAAATATTTAATTTGAGGATTTGAGGATTTTAAGATTTTAATATCCGGAATTCTTAAATTAAAAGATTAAAAAAAATATTTGAATTGATATTTATGGAATTTAAGATGTGAATTCCAAGATGATAAATATCAAAGATTTAAATTGAGGATGAATTCCGAGTAAGGGCCAATTTGCAAATATTGAGAAGTTCAAGAACTAAAATGCGATAAGGTCCGAAATGATTTAATTTTAATCCGAGAATATTTAATTTGAGAATATTTAGAGTTTAGACTTGAATTCTAATCTTTTTAAATTATTTAGGATCGAAATTGAATTAAATCGCTTGTCCGGGGACTGAATCGCAATTAGGCCAAAGTTCAGAGACTAAACAGCAAATAGGCCAATATATATCAAAATTGACACACATTTCCTAGAATTTCACGTGTGTTCAGCAGAAAGGAAGGGAGAAGAACCAGAAACGTTCCTAAGCCATATTTTCTCCTTTTCAAACTCCGTTAAAAATTAATCCGCCCGGTAGAATTTCAGATTGAGCATATATTTGCGATCACAGCTCTGAGTGCTACGTTTTGACGTAAGTTTTATGAAGTTCTATCATGTTTGAATTTTAAGTTGTTGTTAGAATTAAGATTTGATTGTATAAACGTGTTCTAGCATATACGACGATAGCATATCTAAGATGGATCGAGAAAAGATCGTCGTTTGAACATGTTTTCGATTTTTGAAAGATTTTTCATAATTCTGAATTTTTAGGGCTGATGATTTTGAAATTGTGTTGATGAATTGGTGTTGCTTTTGAGTTAAGATGAGTAGTAAGATTGATGTTATGCTTTTGGAAAGATCAAAATCGTACCGTTACGCTGCCGGTTCAAGATTTTGAATTGATATGCATTCTAAAGGTCTAGCTAGAGCTCATCTTCAAGTTTATTGTAGATGAATTGAATATTAGATTGAGTTTAGAATGTAGATATGATGATATTTGAATCGAAAGATTTATCGGACTCGAATAGTTGCGACGTCGGTTTGAATTTCGATTGTATTAGCAAGATTTGAACAGTATAAGCGTTAAAGAAACATCGATTCAGATTGGACATTGATGTTTAGCTATGTTATAAACCATTTCAGATTTGAATTGAAGATTATCGAAGTCGAATCGACGAGTCCGAGTTCGAATGACTTGAAGTGTTTGAAGTTGAATCAAGAATACCTTCAAGTAGCACTGATTGAAATGAGCAGATTTTGATGACTGATTTGGCTAGCTTTGAGATGATCAGCATTGGCAACAGATTCAAGATATTTGAATTGCGATGAAAGGTATGAGTTGACATTATTCTTGCCAGATAGAACAACTCGAGAACGTGGTGGTTTTCGAGTTATCCTGAAATTACATACTTATTTGTCTAAGTGTGTTTAAGTGATGTATATCTTATTATTGCCTTGCACGATGTTTGAATTGTGTGTTCAAGATGTGTTAGATTATTTAATGCATACAGATTATGTTGCATTCATCTTGAACTCTACCTTGAATAGCACAGAGGGCAGAATGGCCTAGAGTGCATATGACGTTTGGAGAACTGTAGTTGAGTGGCATGGAATGCAGATTTACTTCCAGAGTCAGATGACTCATGGCACGGAATATAGATTTATATCCAGAGCTAGATGACTCACTATAGTTGCACCAAAAGTCAGGGGAATTGAGATATTTAACACCACCTCGATTGGGAGAGTCGGTGGTTAGTTAAAGATTTTATTTCCCAGGATCCCAAGAACTAAGCTTATTGGTATCAGATTTGATAGCCTATTCCTTGGCACATGCATTGCATTTATGCATTAACCTAAAGTTTTCTATGGTTTAGATTATGCAGTTATAAATGCTAGCATGTTGTGATATGCCATTCTAGATATGAATGTTTTATTATGCTTTATATGCTATCGCTTTAGATGAATCATTATGCGTTAAGAGTTTAAGAGTCGATGATGATTCTATGATCTACATGTTATTACATGTTTTATGATTTTAGAGTTTTATGGCATATAGATTCCATATGCTTTAACGATGTATATGCATGTCGCTCATACTGAGATTTATTCTCATCGGAGTTATCCGACTGTTGCTTTGTTTGTATGTGTGCATTGCATCAGGTTGGGGCATGATCAAGCTAGAGTTGGCTTGTATAGCTTGAGAAGAGTCATAGCATGTGGTGATTTGGGTTTTTAGCAGGAATACTTGTACTGTACATTGGTTATACATGTTAGAAAACAAGAACCTTTGTATATGTTGTTTTTGCCAAGTATTGATTTATACTTGAGAGTTCATGTATTCTAGATTACTTGATATTAGTTTGAATGCATGTAAATTATTTCGAATCATGTTGAGAAGTTTATATGAAATTGTATGAGATTTGGATCCAATTATACAGCAAAGATGCATTTTATTTTTCTGGAAGGGGTGCCTGCTTGATCGGGTGAACTTCACCGATCGAGCGAGACCTTTATTTTGCCAAAGCAGAGTTATGAGTATTTGGGCTCGCTCGATCGGTAAGATTTCACCGATCGAGCGAGACCAAAATGGATGCAGGCCGAGAGCTTGAATATTTAGCTCGCTCGATCGGCTGAGTTTGGCCGATCGAGCGAGGTGCTGAGTTTTTTTTAAAAAAAAAAAAAATTTTTTTAGCTCATGGTTCTGATATTCAATTATTCAATTATTGTTCGATTAATTGTTTATTAATCGTTACTTGCCATAAGATAAGATTAGTAACCCGGGTCCCCACATATCGGGGGTCCAAAAATGAGTCCGAAAGGACCAAAACAGTTCGGAGAACATGGACCACTTCGGGCCGTCCGAACTCCACAGGGTTCAGGTGTCTAAACGGCTCGGACAAGTGGTAGTTTGGACCGTCCGAACCCAGTTCGGACCGTCCAAACTCCGCCTATAAGTAGGCCCTCCGAAATTCAGAATTTTCACACCAATTCAAGTTTTCTCTCTCGGTCTTTAGTGTATTCTTGGGGTTTTGGGGTGTTTTCAGCCTTCCTAGGCTTGGTCCGGAGGTTAGCCAGGTGCTCCGGGGTTGCGGCGGAGCGGTGCCCAAGTTTTGGGGCAGTTGTCATCAGCGGGCTGACGACGGATACAACTATAACTCTGGCTCCTTATAGTAAATAGGGAGTATGTTATAGCGTAGTTAAGGCTTTTAGAATAAGATTATAATGCATGAGTACTTTGCATTATAGTGCGGATTATAGGCTTGGACATAATGCTGGTCTAGCTTGCCTAGTTTATGAGGTACGGAAGTATTATTCTAGATATCCAGATTGAGTATGCATGTATTATGTGTTTGCATGGATTATGTGATTGCATGTTTTATATGCCTTTATATACAGCATGTCATGACTGTATGTTGCATACATGAGCATATTGAGCCTTTATCTTAGAGGTATCCTGTAGTAGGGCGCTCACCCTACGCGTTTGTGTGAATGGTTGGATATGTAAGTCTTGTGTTAGGTCACCTTTATGGTTGGACACTTGTACTAGTATCAGGTCACCATTATCCACTGGGTATATGAGCCACCTCCTGATACGACGACGCAACGTGCTATATACCCTGGGCCCAGTCTATGAGCTAGTTTCTTGACCTGAGAGTCTTGGTATCCTGTACACTTGTATACATGCACACATAACACCATATACTCATACTCTCGTACTGAGCTTATCATGCTCATGTCCCATACTTTGTTGTATCTGAACACCCTATTCCATGGGGCAGGTCTGCGGTTGGACGATGCGGGTGGTTCCATGAGAGCTTAGGCGATGGAGGACCAACAGGGTTGTAAGGCCCGAAAATATTAAGTTCTTTATTACGGGATTTAAGATTTAAATTCCGAATAACAGAGAAAAGATGAATTTAAGAATGTATGGAAATTAAAGATTCCAATTTCGGGTCAGAAATATTTAATTTGAGGATTTTTCGGATTTTAAGATTTTAATATCCGGAATACTTAAATTAAAAGATTAAAAATATTTCAATTGATATTTATGGAATTTAAGATGTAAATTCCAAGATTATAAATATCAAAGATTTAATTTGAGGATGAAATCCGAGCAAGGACCCATTTGCAAATATTGAGCAATTCAAGGACTAAAATGCGATAAGGTCCGAAATGATTTAATTTTAATCCGAGAATATTTAATTTGAGAATATTTAGAGTTTAGAATGAAATTCTATTATTCTTAAATTATTTAGGATTGAAATTGAATTAAATCGCTTGTCCGGGGACTGATTTGCAATTAGGTCAAAGTTCAGGAACCAAAGTGCAATTTCCTTGCAACTTGTTGTTTTAAAACGTGTAACTAAGGCAAAGGGATCATAATGTTCAGATAAGGAGCCGAGAAGAGAGGAAAAAGGGTTCAAAGTCATTTTTGATTCTTAAAGCTCCGATAAAAATTGATCCGGTCGGTAGAATTTCCGATTGAGCATATATTTGCGATCACGACTCCTAGTGCTACGTTTTGACGTAAGTTTTATGAAGTTCTACCATGTTTGAATTTTATGATATTGTTAGAATTAAGATTTGATTGTATAAACATGTTCTAGCATATACGACGATAGCATATTTCAGACGGATCGAGAAAAAGATCGTCGTTTGAACATGATTTTGATTTTTGAAAGAATTATCGAAATTCTGAATTTTGGGAAATGTTTGTACGTGTATGTACTGCTGAATTAGTGATGAATATTGGCTTAGATGGTTGCATTAATAATGATAATGCATTTGACATTTCCGGTTTCGTATCGTTACGCCGCCGGTTCAAAATTTTGAGTTGATATGCATTATGAATGTCTAGAGCTGATCTTTAAGCTTATTGTGGATGAATTGAATATGTGATGATGTTGAGAATGAAGATATAATGATATTTGAATCGAAAGATTTATCGGACTCGAATAGTTGCGACATCGGTTTGAATTCCGATTGTATTAGCAATATTTGAACTGTATAAGCTTAAAAGAACCATCGATTCAGATTGGAAATTGATGTTTAGATATGTTATAATCTATTTCAGATTTAAATTGAAGATTATCGAAGTTGAATCGATGAGTTCGAGTTCGGATGACTTGAAGTGTTTGAAGTTGAATAAAAAAACACCTTCAAGTAGCACTGATTGAAATGAGCAGAATTGTATGATCGATTTGGCTAGTTTAAGGTTGATCAGCATTGGCACAAGTTCGCAATAGATTCAAGATTTTTGAATTGCGATAAAAGGTATGAGTCGACATTATTCTCTCCAGGTAGAACAACTCGAGAACGTGGTGGTTTTCGAGTTTTCCTGAAATCACATACTTATTTGTTTAAGTGCTCTTATGTGATTTTACTTGCTCTTGTTGCTATGAATGATTCTTGATTTGTGTGTTCAAGATTTCTATCAGTAATTATATGATTTAATGCATCAAGATTATGTTGCATTCATCTTGAACCCTACCTTGAATAGCATAGAGGGCAGAATGGCCTAGAGTGCATATGACGTTTGGAGAACTGTAGTTGAGTGACATGGAATGTAGATTTACTTCCAGAGTCAGATGACTCATGGCACGGAATATAGATTTATATCCAGAGCTAGATGACTCCTTATAGTTGCACCAAAGTCAGGGGAATTGAGATATTTAACACCACCTCGATTGGGAGAGTCGATGGTTAGTTAAAGAATTTATTCCCCGGGATCCCAAGAACTAAGCTTATTGGTATCAGATTTGATAGCCTATTCCTTGACATATGCATTGCATTTATGCATTAATCTAGAGATTTCTATGGTCTAGAATATGCAGTTATCAATGCTAGCATGTTGTGATATGCCATTCTAGATATGAATGTTTTGTTATGCTTTGTATGCTATTGCTTTAGATGAATAGTTATGCTTCAAGAATTTAAGAGTCGATGATGATTCTATGATTTACATGTTATTACATGTTTTATGATTTCAGATTATTATGGCATATAGATTCCATATGCTTTAATGATGAATATGCATGTCTTTCATACTGAGATTTATTCTCATCGGAGTTATCCGGCTGTTGCTTTGTTTGTATGTGTGCATTGCATCAGGTTGGGGCATGATCAAGCTAGAGTTGGCTTGGATAGATCGAGAAGAGTCATAGAATGTGGTGACTCGGGTTTTAAGCAAATGACATGGATTTATGATTTGGTAATCATGTTAGAAAGCAAGAACCCTTGTATAAGTTGTTTTTGTCAATTATTGATTTATACTTGAGAATTCATGTATTCTAGATCACTTGATATTAGTTTGAATGCATGTAAATTATCTAGAATCATGTTGAGAAGTTTATATGAAATTGGTATGAGATTTGGAATCATATTGTACAGCAAAGATACATTTTTATTTTCTGGGCAGGGTGCCCGCTCGATCGGGTGAACTTCACTGATCGAGCGAGGCCTGTGTTTGCAAAAATAGAGCGAGGCCTGTGTTTGCCACTGCTTGATTTACTGATAGAATTACATGCTTATATGCTGATATGTATGCCTGAGTTATTGAATTCATTAGAATAAGTGAATTCGTTGTAAGCATGTACTATATGAAAACGCATGAGAATTTGCAAACATGTATTCTATTCAGAAGCATTAGATTATATGTATGATATACTAACATCGTATGTTATAATCTCTGCCATATATCTTCTGTTATTGAATAAGACAGATTATGCAGATAGCATGAGAACCTTAGACAAAACAGAATCGCAGACAGAACAGAACAGAGTTGAGGTAAGTTTTGAGCCGATCAACCAACTCAGACAGATACTGAATATGCTATGTCGAGAAAGGGGTTGATTTGAAGAGCTGGATCAGTTGTTCAAGAGAAGACTATTCAGATGAACATAGAACCAGCTTGATTTATATCAACTCCAGGACTTATCAGGAAGTTGGTGAAGTTGCCAGAAGAAGTATTGAAATGTTTGGCAGGTAAGTAAATAGATTTGTTTCTTTTCGTATATGATAAAGAAGATAGAAAATCAGAATTTGCCAAACAGAAGCATAGTCACTTGAATGAGATCATGGAAGCCAATGATAGAACAAAGAAATTTCTGTTCACGCCTCTATCATTGAGAAAAACTATGATCATCACCTTCACTACTTATGTCATAGCAGTATAGCTATGAAGCAAGAGATAGTGACAACTGCAACAAAGATCGATCTAGCCTAAAACTCCAGCAGATGAAGAAATATAAGCATAGCTTCCCTAGCTGAAACAGATTAAGAGAAAATTTGAATGACAGATAAGATCATAGGCAATAAGCAAGAACAGAAAATGAGGCTCAAGTTGTATCAGATAAGAATATTACAGGTAAGTGAGTTAATTGTAGTTAACCGCTTATATATTGATTGCAAAGCATACATTCATAGATCAGTGATTTGTTATGCTATAATCCGTATCTGATGAGCCTTTATTCATCGTATTTGCTGAGATTTTGCCTTTGAGTAGATGGAACACATTTGTAAGATTCTATGAAATACAGAATTGAGGAAATAAGATTGAATGTGCTGATATCAGGTGTGAGATATTAAGCTAGAATGCATTATAGATAGTAATGCAATAACTGAGTACCAGTTAACAGCTGATTAAATCCGTGCACTGATAAAGCAATAGAAATGAATAGAAATTTATGATATGAGTTTCAGAAATTATATTTTGTTATTTCGGTACTGGTTATATCATGATGACTGTGGAGGAATGTCAGTAGAAGTCTAGTCGATATATTGAACTAGTATAGAATTAACCTAGAATTGATAGCTATGTCAATGGTTAGAATGTACAGAAATAGTTCAATGACATATTTCGACCTTTCTACGACATGAATGCAGTTCTATATAAAGTGGTGTCTAGTACGAAGGTATTATGGCAACTCGTATAGAAGAGCATTACTTGAACTAAAGAACTCTAGAAACAGCTAGACGATTGAGTAGAAAAGAGTTCTTGAGTACCGAAATGATGATTAATTCTATGACAAGAAGTTAAGTCGAAAAGCTTATATTCGACTACTGTCATGTAGAAAGTTAGAGATAAACTCATATCAATAGAATATAAGAAAAATTAGTTACAGTTGAGCTTTCTCTTCAATTTTGCTGAAGATATTACATCATAGAAATCATGATTCTTGAATTTCTTGCTATCGATTATGAGGTTTTTGTATTCGACCTCGATCGAGTTTGATAGACTCTTATTCCTTTGCTAGAGTTTGATTTGATTTACTCGCTATAAGTTTTGATATGCAAGTGAGTTGTTTTCACTCTGCAGATTTTGTCATTCAGAATATTTGATTTTGGGTGACCTTGACTTGAGCGAGTTCCTTTGATTTGAAATTTGAGAATTATTGATTATTTGATGTGTCTATTCAGTGTATTTTGAAGAATTTGGCTCGTAACTGATAGAAATTCAGATTCAGACCATCAGCAAGATTTTTGGGTTTTAGATAATTGCTTGATTGATTGAGTACAGATTGTACTTGATGTATGTTTGTGCTTGAATTTCTAGACAGATGCTCATACAATCAGAATTGTTGCAATCCAAGCTAAACTCGATTGGTTTGGAAAGATAAAAGCAACATTAATCTTAGATCAAGCACTAGAATATTGCTTGAGAATGCTAGATTAAGATAAGAGATAAGACAGCAGAACAGAACAGATGAATTTTTGCGGTGACTAATCGTTTGATTATGCCAGATATTCTAGATATGTAATATCAGATTTTGAAAGAGGCATAAGACAACATATTTAATATCCATTCAGTTGTCTTACATGTATGACTTACATGTAGTCATTACTTGGAAATTCGTATTGGTGACATAACTAAAAGAAGATACGACATAATTAATAGTACCAATACTAAAATTCTAATAAAAGAAGCAGAAAAGAAGAAATCAAGTGGTTTATGTAACAGATTAGTTACATAAGAGTTGAAAAAAGATCAACTTTGCAAACGACTTTAGTTTGAATCTATTCGAATCGTCATGATTTTGCGATTTAGAGTGTAGTAGATTTTGACAGATTCACGAATATGTTGTATTAGATATGATACAAACATAAAAAGATACTTGTCATGTATTTAGCAAGATAATCAGATTTCAGGAATCATTGATTTCTATTGTCAAGATATAGACTTTAGATTTGTTTTCTAGATTGTGGCATTGATTGTCAGATGTTCTGAGTGTTTGGTTGTATGAGATTTCATTATACCATCCTCCGATTAGTGGAATATCAGATGTGATTATCCAGATTTCTGAGGCTATGCTCAGAACGATAGTACTAGATTCGGTACTAATTGATTGATTATTTGCCACGTGATTACTATGATTCCTGTGACAGCTATTTGATAGATATAATGTAATGCCCGAAATTATTTAATTTTAATCCAAAAATATTTAATTTGGGAATATTTGGAGTTTTGATTTAAATTCTAATATTTTTAAATTATTTAGGATTAAAATTGAATGAATTGAGAAACTGAGGACCAAATTGCTATTTGTGAAAATTTGATGGGCTAAATTGCAATTAGGAATGAGTTATCAGAATTGTGAGTTATTACTTAGCATGTTTACGTGTATGTGTGAGAATCAATTCAGACAATTGTGAGAAACAAGAACAGAGCAAACCGATTCCTCTTTATTTCTTTGAATTGGTAATCTTCAAATTGCCATATCTTTTGCGTCGGTTATTCGATTTCGATTCCAGAAAGTGTTTTGGAATCCTCTAGACGAGACCTTCGATTTGATGTAAGTTTTCTTTTGATTCCTTATGAGTTATGAATTCGAAATGACAGAGATTAGTTGTGGTTATGATTTGATGTTATGGAGTTTTATTCCTTGATTATATTGAAGTTGGGTTAAAGAATGGTTTTTGGATCAGTTTTTATGATTGCCCAGCTACTAGTCGACTTATATGCTTGCTGATATGATGGGTTTGAGTTGATATGCAGCTGATATATGTGCATATATTTGTGAGATTTGATATAGTTGGGTTTTGGATTGCCGAATAATACCGATATGTCATAGAACTTTTGATTTGAAGTTGTTTTGTTATCTTATACTTGAGCTGCCATTGACATGAATTAAAGCTGATGTTTCCTTGGTCAATATGTTGTGATTTAAGTTCATAAACAGGGGACGTCAACTCAAGAATTCCGACTTCAAAACCGATAGAAGAAAGAACACGGTTTGTAGCCTTTTTGCCTTGAAGTTGGGTTGAACTTGAGTGCAGATTTTTGATAGAGGTGTGGTTCTGTTGTTGTTCAGATTTGGAGAGCTTGAACTCACCTTGGAATCATCTTAAACATCACATTTGAAAGGTAAAAGTGGACTACTATGTTGAATGGGATTATAACTCGAGATGGTTTGTATCGAGTTCCCTAAATCACATACTTATTTGCTTATTTGCTTTTATATGCTCTTCTATGAATTGTTGAATGAGTCTTTGATGTTAATGGATGCTTTTATGATGATATATGTTGCATTCATCTTGCAATACTTATTCTTTGATTTTGAAATGTTCGAATAGACGATTTGAGGGATTATATATGTATGACCTGGGTGGTTGACTTAGCCTAGCATCTGATTTATATATATAATGGCTTCAAAGTCTAGAGAAGTAAGATAAGTAGCCCCACCTTGATCGGGAGAGTCGGTGGTTAGTTATGATATCTTCTTCTCGGGATCCCAAACGATGAACTAGAGAACCTTGTTTTAAAACATGCATTGTAGTTACTTTTATATCATGAATTTGATATATGCTTTGCTATGCATGTCTAGTTGCTTTTACTGGGAAATATATTTCTCACCGGAGTTATCCGGCTATTGTTGTGTTGTATGTGTCATGACAATAGGCGGGAGTGGAACAGGGCAAAAGCGAACTTGAAGAACAAGGGATGAGGAGAATAGCGTGATGATCCGAGTTTAGATGGTTTGTGTGAGCTGTCAATGTTAGTGTTGAGTTCAAGAACATGATCTTGTTGTAGTTACATGTACTAAAACTTGTTGGCTATGAGTTTGATGTATTACTTATATGCTCAAGACTTTAGATGATGTATATTACTTCTTAGGACTTGAATTGTTGTTGTATACAATGATTCTTGTTTGATATGTTAGCCTATCTTGAATTGATTTTAAGGCTTTGTTATGATTTATTTCTATCAACTTGATCATGTTAGAATGCATGATAGCTTATGTAACACCCAGAATTATTTAATTTTGATTCGAAAATATTTAATTTGGGAATATTTAGAGTTTTGATTTAAATTCTAATATTCTTAAATTATTTAGGATTGAAATTGAATAAATTGAGAATTTGAGGACTGAATTGCAATTATTGCATAGTTGAGGGGCCAAAGTGAAAAATCCTGAAATTTGGCAGGACACTTGCTATTGTTTTGTTTCCTCACGTGTACAATCCATATTTTTATCAGAATTGGAAAAGGAAGAAACCGTGAGGCAAGAACAGAGAATTCTTCCAAGCTTTTCTTCATCTTTCAATTGCGATATCTTTTGCTACGGTGATCCGTTTTCGATCCGAAAGATGTTATGGAATCCTCGCAAGACGACCTTCAATTTGATGTAAGTTTCTTCTTTGTTCATCAAGGTTTGATAAGTCGAATTTGACAGAGATCAGATTTTGATATGAAAGTGTGGTTTTTAAGCTTCTATCTTATGTTTTCTCAAAGTTGGGTTGAGGATTGGTTGATATATCATATTCTTGTGATGTTCCAGCTTTGATTTGATCTTTATACCTGCTGATATGTTGGTTTTGAAGCTTCAACAGTTGATATATATGTGAGAATTGTTATTGATATGTTCGGAATCGCCGAAGTAATACCGATATGCCGTCGAACTCTTGATTTGAAGTGATTTGCTATTGTTTTTGGATTCCGAAGTTGCTGAACTATTGACTGATGATTCTTTGATTGTTATGCTATTGTTTCAGTGCATAAACAGAGTATATAAACTCAAGAAGTCGACTCCGAAATCGATAGAAGATAGAACAAGGTTGGTAAAGTTTGCCTTAAAGTTCTTGTTGAAGTTTGGGTTGATAGTGTGCAGACTTTGAGATGAGTTTTTGGTGATTGATCTTGTACAGACTTTGACAAGTTCGAAGACATCCTAAACACCATATTTGAAAGGGAAAAGTGGACTATTATTTGATTGGGAATACAACTCGAGATGGTTTGTATCGAGTTTCCCCTAAATCACATACTTGTTTGATTATTTGCTCTTATGTGTTTTACTATGAGTTATTGAATAAGTGTGGATATAATGAATGCCTTGATGATGATATATATGTTGCATTCATCTTGAAGACTTATTCTTTGATTTTGAAATGAACGGAAACGTTTGAATGTCTTGAGGAATTGTATATGTATGGCCTGGGTGTTTGTTTTAGCCTAGCGTGTGATTTGCATATATGATTGCTTCGAAGTCTAGAAAAGAAAGATAAGTAACCCCACCTCGATCGGGAGAGTCGGTGGATTAGTTATGATATCTACTTCTCGGGATCCCAACTGATGAATGATGATACGAGCCTTGTGTTGAAAACATGCATTGTATTTACTTTTATATCATGATTTTGATATATGATTGTTATGCATGTTTAGTTGCTTTTACTGGGAAATCTATTTCTCACCGGAGTTATCCGGCTATTGTTTTGTTGTATGTGTCATTGCAATAGGAGGGAGTGGATCCGGACAAAAGCGGAATTGAAGAACAAGGGAGGAGAGAATATAGCGTGATGATCCGAGTTAGAAGTTGAATGAGCTGTCATGTTGTAGAATTGAGCCTTAAACATGATCTTGTTATAGCTACTTGCTTCACAACTTATAGATGATCTAGTTGTAGTTTGGTTGATGTTTATAGGATTTGAAATGTTATGTAAATCCTTTGAATCAACTTGGGTATCATGATCTTGAATGGTATAACAATGCTTCTTGCTTGTTGTGATATCCTTGCTTATGTTTTAAGGCCTTGTATTGATCTATTTGTATCCATTGTATAGCATGATAGATGTTGATATGATTTAGATCATGTATGAAAACATTAGGAGTTGATGCTTGAAGAAATGACATGAAAAATATCGAGTTTTGACAGCAACTTTCTCTGTTTTGTTTTCTGTTCCTGTGCTCGCTCGATCGGTAGATCATGACCGATCGAGCGAGGCATCATTTTGTTGGAACAGAGGAGTGAGCATGGAGGGCTCGCTCGATCGGTGCATTTTAGCCGATCGAGCGAGAGCAAAACTTGGTTTACCCGAGAGTTTAAGTGTTTGTGCTTGCTCCATCGGTAACTTTTTACCGATCGAGCGAGGTGCTCAACTTTCAAAAAAAAAAAAAATATTTATTCTTTTATTTAAATATTGATTGTTGTCTATTATGTTTAATGATTTGATTATGAGAGATTAGAACTCGGGTCGTCACAGCTTAGGATTTGGAATAGGCTTTGTATGAGTTGATAGTAGTTGATGAAGGAATAAAGGAACACATTTTGACAGCAAAATTGCACCAGATGGATTTTCTGGGAATTGAGCTCGCTCGATCGGGTGATTCCTACCGATCGAGCGAGGCTTTAATTTTGGAAGCAGAACCATGAGCAATTTGTGCTCGCTCGATCGGTAGAAAGTAACCGATCGAGCGAGGCCTTGGATTTGAGAACATAATTGTGAGCAAAGATGGCTCGCTCGATCGGTGAAGATTGACCGATCGAGCGAGGCCACATTTGAACTTAACCGAGAGTTGGGCTTAAGTGCTCGCTCGATCGGTAACTTTTTACCGATCGAGCGAGGTGCTTCATTTTTTGAAAAAAAATTTTTTTTTTTTGTTACTTTATTTTAAATTTGATTCTTTGTCTATTATTTATGATGATTTGATTAATGAGAGATTAGAACTCGGGTCGTCACAACAGGTGGTATCAGAGCAAGAAAAATTCTGGACTGAGTTAGATAGCAAGTGGGGTAGATCGAGTCATCTTCCTTGCTTATTTATTTTATTATGCTATGATTTAATTACATGTTTGAATTACATGTGGTAAATGCTTGCATGACTTACTTTCAAGTATTTTATTACATGATGTTGTATTTATTTTATTTGAAAGTATGACTTATTCGGGTTAAAGACGCATGCTTACTGGAATATCAGAAATGATTAGAGGCATGTGTTCTGATGAATTATGATATGCTACCTGATTATCTGAATGGATTGGAAGCATGTCTTGTTGAGTACTTCGATTATTTTTTTAAGATTGAATCAGAACCGAGTCTTAACCATTTTGATAATCAGATATGTCTCGAAGACCAGGACGACCTCCTCTTAGACCTCAGGTTCCTACTTCTCTATCGGAACAGACGGTGGTAACACCGATAGTACCTCAAGCTGCAGTCCCGAGCAATGAACAGGGAAGTACCTCTCGAGATATGACAGATATGACTGCCACTCCGATGGAAACATTATTGAAAAGATTTCAATCATACCATCCGCCTACTCTGAACGGTACTGAAAATGCAGTTGTATGTGAAGGATGGCTCGATGACATGGAGATGTTGTTTGATTTGCTTGATTATGGTGATGAGCGGAGAGTCAGATTAATTGGACATCAGTTGCATGAGGTTGCGAAGAGCTGGTGGTCCACGACCAAGAAAACTTTGGAGCGTAGAGGAACTGTACTGACGTGGAATGTCTTCAAAACTGAGTTTTACCAACGCTTTTTTCCAGTGTCTTACCGCAAAGATAAAGGTGCAGAATTTGCGAACCTGAAGCAGGGCAACTTAAATATTGAAGATTATGTTGCAAAATTCACTACATTGCTACGTTTTGCTCCACATGTTGCTGATAGTGATGAGGCAATGGCTGATCAGTTCATTAATGGACTGACTCCGGAGGTCTTTACTTTGGTGAACACAAGGCGACCGAATAATTTTGCTGATGCTTTGAACAGTGCCAAAGGAGCGGAAGCTGGTTTGATACAACAGCGAGGAGCTTCGTATATCGCTCAGCCTCCGAGACAGTCACAACCCTCAGCTCTAATCTCGCAACAACCTCCTCGATTTGAAAGTGGTGGTAGTAGCAGTGGCAAGAAAGGATATTTGCAAGCTCGAGGAAAACAGTTTAAAAAGTCAGGGAGCAGTTCTTCGAGTTTCAGTGGCACGAAACAGAAGACAGGAGTGTTTTGTAACAGTTGTGGTGGAGGTCATCCAACCGATCAGTGCCGAGGTGTATCTGGGAGGTGCCATATATGCCATCAGACTGGCCATTTTGCGAGGGTGTGTCCTCAGAGAGGTTCTGGACAGTCACGAGGTGTAGAATAATCACGATCAGTGGCTCAACCTGCGAGGCAAGCATCTTCTGTTCATTCCTTTCAAACACCACATCCACAGCAACAGCCAAGGCCAGGAGGAAGTCAGACAGGCAGTCAGCCACAGAGACAGCAGGCTCATGTCTTTGCACTGATGGAAGAACAGGCACAGGGAGCACCAGATGATGTGATCACAGGTAACTATTCTATTTGTGGTTATCCTGCATATATATTGATAGATACAGGTGCATCCCATACGTTTATCTCTGCACGATTTGCATCCTTACATGCTTTGCCTGTTGAAACATTACCTGTTGTAGTATCTGTTTCTTCCCCTTTGGGGAAAGGTCTTATATCTGTTCAGACAGTTAAGAATTGTTTGTTACAATATGACGGTAATGGGATAGAGATAGATTGTTTTGTACTTGGTTTGTCTGATTTTGACTGCATTATTGGGATTGATATGCTAAACAAGTACAGAGCTACCGTAGATTGTTTTCAGAAGATAGTGAGGTTCAGACTTGAGATGGCTGGAGAATGGAAATTCTATGGTAAGGGTTCTCGTGCTAAGATTTCTCTGATTTCTGTATTATCAATGACCCGACTTTTGCAGAAAGGAGCGGAGGGATTTATTGTATATGCAGTTGATGTTTCGAAAACTAGCCCAAACCTGGCTGATTTGCCAGTGGTTAGTGAATTTGCAGATGTTTTCCCTGATGAGATTCCAGGACTACCTCCGTATCGTGAGATTGATTTCAACATAGAACTGATGCTAGGTACTGCACTGATTTTGAAAGCACCTTATCGAATGGCACCAGTGGAATTGAAAGAGTTGAAAGATCAATTGGAAGATTTACTGGCCAAGGGATACATTTGACCCAGTGTTTCTCCTTGGGGTGCTCTAGTATTGTTTGTCAGGAAGAAAACAGTTCAATGAGATTGTGCATCGACTACCGGCAACTGAATAAGGCAACGGTAAAGAACAAATACCCTTTGCCTCGTATTGATGATTTATTTGACTAGTTGCAGGGTTCTTCAGTGTATTCTAAGATCGATTTAAGATCTGGATACCATCAGCTGAGAGTTAAGGATTCTGATATTCCGAAAACTGCGTTTAGAACCAGGTATGGCCATTATGAGTTTATAATTATGCCGTTTGGTCTGACAAATGCTCCAGCTGTGTTTATGGCTTTGATGAATCGTGTGTTTTAGAAATATCTCGACGATTTTGTGATAATTTTTATTGATGATATTCTGATATATTTGAAGAATTTGATTGATCATTCAGAATATTTGAGAACGGTGTTAAAGACTCTGAGATATGAGAAACTGTATGCTAAACTGTCGAAATGTGAGTTTTGGCTGAAACAGGTTGTATTTCTTGGACGTATCATATCTGGAGATGGAATAGCTGTTGATCCAAGTAAAGTCGAGGCAGTGATCAGTTGGTCGAGACCAACATCTGTTCCTGAGATACGTAGTTTCATGGGTTTGGCTGGGTATTGTTCATTAAAGATTTTTCTAGTATTGCGAAGCCGATTACTCAGTTGACTCAGAAGAATGCTCCATTTATCTGGTCTGAAGCCTGTGAATCTAGTTTTATTGAGTTGAAGAAGCGATTGACCAGTGTACCAGTCTTGACGATTCCTTCAGGTACTGGTGGTTTCACTGTTTATTGTGATGCATCTCATCGAGGGTTGGGATGTGTATTGATGCAGCGAGGGCATGTGATTGCTTATGCATCGAGACAATTGAAGCCTCACGAAACCAGATACCTGATTCATGATCTTGAATTGGCCGCCATCGTATTTGCTTTGAAGATTTGGCGACATTATCTGTACGGGGAACAATTTGAGATCTATTCTCATCACAAGAGTCTGAAATATTTATTTTCACAGTCAGAATTGAATGTGAGACAGCGTAGATGGCTTGATTTTCTTAAAGATTTTGATTGTGAGATTAGATACTATCTGGGAAAATCGAATACAGCAGCTGATGCATTGAGTCGAAAGGTATGTTCCTTATCTCTATCGACGATTGGTGTATCCCATTTGATTGAAGGCTGTTGTTATTTTGGATTAGTATTTGATATGAATTATCAGCCTCTGCGACTTTATCAAATTCAAGTTGAACCAGAGTTACTTTTGAGAATTAAAGAAGCTCAGAAACTTGATCAGAATGTGCAGAATTCGATTGAGAAAGTCCGATCAGGGCATGTGTCTGAATACCAGGTTCGAGATGATCTTTTGTATGTAAAAAATCGTCTTGTAGTGCCTGATATTTCTGATGTGAGACAACAACTACTGAAAGAGGCGCATTGTAGTCGTTATAGTATTCATCCTGGAGGTAGGAAGATGTATAACTATTTGAAGACTCGATATTGGTGGAAACCAATGAAGTTCGATATCACTGATTTTGTGTCTCGATGTCTTAATTGCCAACAGGTGAAGGCTGAAAGGAAGAAACCGCCTGGTTTTTTTACAGAGTTTATCAGTGCCGGAATGGAAATGGGATCATATTTTCATGGACTTCGTGACGAAGTTACCTCGATCTTCTAGAGGTTGTGATGCTATCTGGGTGATTATCGATAGATTGACGAAATCAGCGTGTTTTATACCTTATCGTATGACATATAGACACGATCAGATGGCAGAGCTTTATGTCCAAGAAGTTGTCAGACTACATGGAGTGCCGAAGTCTATTGTATCAGATCGTGATCCTCGATTTACATCTCATTTTTGGTACAGCTTACAGAGTGCTTTGGGTACTCAGTTACACTTGAGCACAGCCTATCATCCACAGATAGACGGACAGTCTGAGCGTACCATTCAGACATTGGAGGATATGTTGAGAGTTGTAGTGCTTGATTTTGGCACGAGTTGGCAAGATTCATTACCACTTTGTGAATTCTCGTACAACAACAGCTATCAATCGAGTATTGAAATGGCTCTGTTTGAAGCTCTGTATGGAAGGAAATGTCGATCACCTCTTTTCTGGGATGATATTTCAGAGGTACCTGACATGATTCGAGATATGACTGAACAGGTAAAGATTATTCAGAAGAGAATGAAGACAGCACAGGATAGACAAATGAAGTATGCCAATATCCGACGTCGACCTTTGTCTTTTGAACAAGGGGATAGGGTGTTTCTGAAGATTTCTCCATTCAGAGGCACTGTACGATTTGGCAAGCGAGGGAAGTTGTCTCCACGTTATATCGATCCGTATGAGATTCTGGAGCGAATAGGCAATCTTGCCTATCAGCTTTGCCTCCATCTTTATCAGGAATACATGATGTCTTTCATGTATCGATGCTTCGAAAATACCTTGCTGATGAATCTCATGTGCTTCAACCTGATGAGGCTGAACTCGATGAGACTTTGAGTTATTTTGAAAAGCTAATTCAGATCCTTGATCGTAAGGAGAAGCAACTTCGAACGAAGACCATTCCGCTTGTGAAAGTCCAGTGGAATCGTCATGGTATTGAAGAAGCTACTTGGGAAACGGAATCAGATATGCGACAGCGATTTCCAGAGATGTTTTAATGATGTGAGTTCTTCGTTAATTTTCTGTTATCCTCTATATCTTATGTGCTATTTGTACTTGCGATTTCGAGGACGAAATCATGTCTTAGTGGGGGAGAATTGTAATGCCAGAAATTATTTAATTTTAATCCGAGAATATTTAATTTGGGAATATTTGGAGTTTTGATTTAAATTCTAACATTCTTAAATTATTTAGGATTGAAATTGAATGAATTGAGAAGCTGAGGACCAAATTGCTATTTGTGAAGATTTGAGGGGCTAAATTGCAATTAGGAATGAGTTATCAGAATTGTGAGTTATTACTCAGCATATTTACGTGTATGTGTGAGAATCAATTCAGAAAATTGAGAGAAACAAGAACAGAGCAAAGCGATTCCTCTTTATTTCTTTGAATTGGTAATCTTCAAATTGCCATATCTTTTGCGTCGGTTATTCGACTTCGATTCCGGAAAGTGTTTTGGAATCCTCGAGACGAGACCTTCGATTTGATGTAAGTTTTCTTTTGATTCCTTATGAGTTATGAATTCGAAATGACAGAGATTAGTTGTGGTTATGATTTGATGTTATGGAGTTTTATTCCTTGATTATATTGAAGTTGGGTTAAAGAATGGTTGTTGGATCAGTTTTTATGATTGCCCAGCTACTAGTCGACTTATATGCTTGCTGATATGATGGGTTTGAGTTGATATGCAGCTGATATATGTGTATATATTTGTGAGATTTGATATAGTTGGGTTTCGGATTTCCGAATAATACCAATATGTCGTCGAACTTTTGATTTGAAGTTGTTTTGTTATCTTATACTTGAGCTGCCATTGACATGAATTAAAGCTGATGTTTCCTTGGTCAATATGTTGTGATTTAAGTTCATAAACAGGGGACGTCAACTCAAGAATTCCGACTTCGAAACCGATAGAAGAAAGAACACGGTTTGTAGCCTTTTTGCCTTGAAGTTGGGTTGAACTTGAGTGCAGATTTTTGATAGAGGTGTGGTTTTGTTGTTGTTCAGATTTGGAGAGCTTGAACTCACCTTGGAATCATCTTAAACATCATATTTGAAAGGTAAAAGTGGACTCTTATGTTGAATGGGATTATAACTCGAGATGGTTTGTATCGAGTTCCCTAAATCACATACTTATTTTCTTATTTGCTTTTATATGCTCTTCTATGAATTGTTGAATGAGTCTTTGATGTTAATGGATGCTTTTATGATGATATATGTTGCATTCATCTTGCAAGACTTATTCTTTGATTTTGAAATGAACGGAAACGTTCGAATAGATGATTTGAGGGATTATATAGGTATGGCCTGGGTGGTTGACTTAGCCTAGCATCTGATTTACATATATAATGGCTTCAAAGTCTAGAGAAGCAAGATAAGTAGCCCCACCTCGATCGAAAGAGTCGATGGTTAGTTATGATATTTTCTTCTCGGGATCCCAAACGATGAACTAGAGAACCTTGTTTTAAAACATGCATTGTAGTTACTTTTATATCATGAATTTGATATATGCTTTGCTATGCATGTTTAGTTGCTTTTACTGGGAAATATATTTTTCACCGGAGTTATCCGGCTATTGTTGTGTTGTATGTGTCATGGCAATAGGCGGGAGTGGAACAGGGCAAAATCGAACTTGAAGAACAAGGGATGAGGAGAATAGCGTGATGATTCGAGTTTAGATGGTTTGTGTGAGCTGTCAATGTTAGTGTTGAGTTCAAGAACATGATCTTGTTGTAGTTACATGTACTAAGACTTTTTGGCTATGAGTTTGATGTATTACTTATATGCTCAAGACTTTAGATGATGTATATTACTTCTTAGGACTTGAATTGTTGTTGTATACAATGATTCTTGTTTGATATGTTAGCCTATCTTGAATTGATTTTAAGGCTTTGTTATAATTTATTTCTATCAACTTGATCATGTTAGAATGCATGATAGCTTAGGATTTGGAATAGGCTTTGTATGAGTTGATAGTAGTTGATGAAGGAATAAAGGAACACATTTTGACAGCAAAATTGCACCAGATGGATTTTCTGGGAATTGAGCTCCCTCGATCGGGTGATTCCTACCGATCGAGCGAGGCTTTAATTTGGGAAGCAGAACCATGAGCAATGTAGTACCCCGTAATCGAAATTGGTAATTAAGAGATTAATTATGTTAATTAAACCAATTTGGTATCTGAAGGATCGGAAGCTCCGATGCAGGATCAGAAGCTCCGATCGATATTACGTCATGCATGATGTGTGGTAGGATCGGAAACTCCGATCGGGATCGGAAGCTCCGATCGCCCTATCTGAAGTCAATCAGTGAGATTTTGACATGTGGCAGATAAGGATATTCGGAAGCTCCGATGGCAGGATCGGAGGTTCCGATCAAGGATCGGAAGTTCCGATCGAGGATCGGAGGTTCCGATCGATGCCTATAAATATAAGGTCCGAGGCATTCATTTCTTGCCAATTCCGAATTCTCTCCTTCGCCCTCGTGGTCCTATTTTAAGGCTTTAAGTACTCTTATTCTAGAGTTGGAGTAGGATATTTGTTTTAGTATAGTCAGACAGTGTCTGACATAGTAGCGGAGCAGTGATCGTGTTGTAGAGCCGTGTTCGAGGCTGTGGATTTGCAGCAGGGGAGTGCCCTAGTTGCAGGATAGTCGCCATCAGTGGGCTGACGACGGACGCAGGTATAGCTATGATCTCCTTAAACTATTTAGGAGTATGCAATAGCTTAGTTAAGGCTTTTAGCGCTTATTGAATGATGCATGGGTATTTGCATTGTAGACTTGATGATAGGCTTGGAACCTAGAGTGGGACTACTAGGACTGCCTTGGAAAGGTACGTAGTACTGACTGAGATTGCCAGCGGATATGCATGCTTATATGTTGCATTTATGTGTTTGCATGTTATTATTGTTATGCGACATGTGCATATCATCTTGTGCCTGTACGTCTATATATCTTTCGAGATGAGCCAGTTAGGGTTGCTCAGCCCTGTTAGGACATTTGATATCGAGTACCTTTAGGTACTGATACCTCGAGGACTCCGTGGTCTGCATTCGTGATTTGGAATGAGTGGTCGCACACTGTGGTTAGCTATCCCGATGTGACGAGCTTATATTCCAGGCGCCAGTCTGAGCAGTTTGTATACAGTTATCTCAGATATGGATACCCTGTCATTTGCATGCATCATATTTGTATGTTTATCCGTTCTTTCGTATTGAGCTTAGAGCTCACGTCCAGTATTTTCTGTGTATCTGGATACCCTATTCGACGGGGCAGGTGTAGGTGCAGGATTGAGCACCAGGAGCCTGGAGTAGCCAGTGACCTTGAAGACAGCAGGATTAGCTGTAGGTTTTTATTTAAAGTAATTTGATTGGGTTGTATAAATCGAGTTTGATTAGCCAGTTGTATTCTGTCGGTCTGCTTGTATTTAAGTCTTCCGCAGTGATTTTATTTAATGCATGCTTAATTATGCTCTTAACTCTGATTAGGTAGTGGATCCGGGTCGGGTCGCTACAAGCAATTTGTGCTCGCTCGATCGGTAGAAAGTAACCGATCGAGCGAGGCCTTGGATTTGAGAACAGAATTATGAGCAAAGATGGCTCGCTCGATCGGTGAAGATTGACCAATCGAGCG
This sequence comes from Henckelia pumila, assembly GCF_033568475.1. Classification (NCBI taxonomy): domain Eukaryota; kingdom Viridiplantae; phylum Streptophyta; class Magnoliopsida; order Lamiales; family Gesneriaceae; genus Henckelia; species Henckelia pumila. The sequence continues at coordinate 115,009,631 of NC_133121.1, read as the reverse complement.
AAGCCACATTTGAACTTAACCGAGAGTTGGGCTTAAGTGCTCGCTCGATCGGTAACTTTTTGAAGCCTGAACATAATGATCAGGAAAGAAGTTAATTTCCCAAGTATCATTCGGTTCAGAAAGAGATTTCAGAAACTGAGTATTTAATATCGATTAACCAAGGATTCACTAGCACTTCGAACGACTTGGCTTTGATGGCTCCAAGGATAGCCTTACAACTTGACACGATCACCGGGCCGATACAACTCAACACTTGGCCTTAAGGGCTCCAAGGATAGCCTCAAAAATCACACAACACTTGGTTTCACACTCAAGTGTTTACACCAACGATTTTTACAACCCCGGATACAACTCGATATATGAATATATTTTGAAAGCTCAAAGGGGCTACAAATTGCTCAACAAATGGCTCAAATAATGCTTAAGAGGATTGAGAGACTTGAAGATGTTGGGATGCTTGAAATGGTCTCGGAATGCCTCTATTTATAGTTGAAAATTTGGCATCGATCGGAACTTCCGTTCCCAGCATCGGAGCTTCCGAAATTTGAATTCTGAGTCACGCGGTTTGTACAGGATCGGAACTTCCAATCTCACTTCGGAGCTTCCGATCGGCGCATTAAATATGTTGTCAGGCAAAAGTCTTCCGGACAAGATTATCAGGCCGCCGTAGCAGATCGGAACTTCCGATCTATGATCGGTGCTTCCGATCTCATCACTTCGTAGCTTCCGTTCTGTTTCCGAGCAATATTCCTTGAAAATAGATCGGAGCTTCCGAACCATGATCGGAACATCCGATCGTCCCTTAGCTTCCGAAAATCCATCTGTTCTGGATCGGAGGTTCCAAACTCCAATAGAACTTCCGAACTCGTAGTAGTATAAGTCTTTGAAATTTGTTTCTGATCTTGAATAAACTTGTACGAAATTGAGCCTTGAAAATTTTAACTCTGTAATAAGCTCATTGTAAACATTAGTAATATTTTAACCTGAAAGAGTGGGTGCCCGGTTAGCCAACTTGTGGCTAAGGGCTTTTGTGACTCTATGTATAAACAATCTTTTGTTTAATATAATTTACACTTTTATAATGGCATTGACTTTATCTTTCTTCAAATGTTATATTATGATATACTATTGTTGTTTTGATAAAGACCTTGAATATACTAGAGTGTATGTAAGATGTGGTAGCACATGGGGATGGCTATCATGAAACACATCTTATAGTCACTGTATATTCTAAACAGTTCCTAGTCAATTGAGCCGTCCGCAAATAAGGATAAGGATCGCTCGAGATTGAGACTAGAATTTGCAATGCCGAGTACCACGTTTCATTGGTATGGAACATAGAGATGTTCAAAGCATTCAAATGGATATTCATAAGATGAATGATCGAACTACCCTATTCGGACTTTCCAAGTGGTTATCACTTATCGAGTGGATAAAGTTCGCGGTTTTGGTTGTACACCATTAGTCCTTATTACTTGAAACATCATTGAGACTCTATATGCTAGTACTGTACTTTGACTCGTTTACCGACTCTATTGGGGTCATCAGGTGTCGGGATTGGGTACAGTTACGACACATATAGGAGTTGATGCTTTGTTGTCAAGGATTCACCACATACTCGCGAGTGTGGATATCCTATGCGATCTGAGGAGATATTAGTGTGACGAATCTCTGGTCAGAGTACATGATGTGTTTTAGGTTACTTGGTGTTCCTAGTAACACATGCGATGTCACTAATAGATCTCCAAGATGTTATGAATAGTTATCGAATCTCGAACGACTCTCGATGCACCAATGGTTGTTGATTCGATCGGGATATTTGGTTGAAGGGACCGTACTGTACGCTAACCAAAATCTACTGGTTCTTGCAGGCACTATCAGTAATACCTAGGGAATCATGGGGCGATGTTGCTAGGAGCTCTTACCATGATTCGATGGGTAAGTCGGAAATTGTTGTTTCGAGTCACAAGGAGTTGTGAGCCCACGGCTAGCTGTATTCCTGAACAATTGAGGGTTACACAAGTAATGGATTACTAAAACCCCGTAGAGATAGTTAAATTTAAAGAGTTAAATTTAATGAAAGAGAAGTTGGACTTCTTAATTAAAAGGGAGTGAGATTTCCTAAAATGACATAGGGATGAGCATTTTTGGAAATCACTGAATTCGGATTCAGAAAAATTATTTTGACTTTAAAAGATGCAGAAATAGTTTCTGTGCACATTGATGAAATCAGTTTATCAATCGGAGTCACGATGAATTTTATATTAATTTCTAGAACAACGGACTTGGCTTGTTGGACTAAGTTATGGATTGTGGGCCCTAAGAAGTTAGAGTTCTAATATAATTATAACTTAATTTATTCTAGAAATTATCTATAAATATGTAAGCAGTGTTCGAAATTCATCAGAGAATTCAGTCTAGAAATTTTGAACACTACATATAATTTTCAAGAGGATTTTCGAAAATTCATCTGTCCCTTTTGGAGAAAAATTCGACTTGTGATTTTTGTGAAAAATTACAAATCGAATTAACAGATCATATCTGTTTATTCTCTACGTAAAACTTCTGATTGATTTCTAGTGCAGTCAATCAGAGGGTTTCTGTTTTTCATTCGTAGACCTAATTCCAGAGTTAGATCGTGATTGTCATCGGTTCCCGGGATTTACAAGAAGAGCAGATTAAATTCTGTTGAAGTCCACAATCAAGCCTTTGCTTGACGAGATAAAAATTTAACTGTGTTTTATTTTTACTTGAACAAATTTAATCGTAAAAGTTTTGATACCCATATATGAAATCGTTCCATATAATAAAATAAAATTTTTAAACTTTCGCTGCACCGGGTATCAATTTTTAATTGATCTGAACACGTTTTCCAACAGTGGTATCAGAGCCAGGTTGCTCAGATCAAACGATTAAATTAATCGATTGTACAAAATTTTTAAGCCTCGGTTTTTGAAACAAAACGAAAATTTTAAAATTGAATTTTAATGGGCAAATCGGGCAGCAATTGTCGCTGCCCAGGCAGCGCCCAGAGTCTATCGCTGCCCATGGGCAGCGATCGTCGCTGCCCAAGGGGCAGCAACGGGCTGCCCTGCCCGGGCCCCTCTTTGGGGCGCGGGCTGCCCGGGATTGTCCTGGGCAGCCCGGAAAAAATTATTTTTAATTTTTAATTAAAATTTTAATTTTTTGAAATTCTAGTTTTTGATCCGATCGAAAATTGTTTTTGATTGGTTCACGAGGCATCGGATCGAATTGTTCGAGCCCGAAAATTTTTAAATTGATTTTTGGATAAATTTGAATTTTTGAAAAATTTATAAATTTTATCCGTTAAATTAAATTTTATAAAATTAATTATTTTGATACAATTGATGATAAGATATGATCTTATGGTTGGATAAGATAAAATATGATTTTATCTTTTAAATTATGATGTCTTTACATGTTTATCCAATTATTTAATTATTGAATTAATTATTGGATAAAGGATGATCGATTGCCATGACCAATGTTTTAGGTGTATGTTAGATAATTTACATTATCTTATTGTTGTTGGATTTTATTAATGGGTTTGGTTTATAGCCCAATATGATTGTCATATGTAATAAAAGTGGGCCTGATTTATGGCCCGTTCCCACCCCTAAAAATGTATCCCATATTTGTCATAGAAATTTATTGTAAATTTATTAGACTTAGTGGGAGACAAAGATTTGAAGAAATGGTGGGTCCAGCAGACAATCAAGACCGAAGAAATGTAAATTGGAAGCTCAATGTAATAGGATTGCATTGCATACTTGCATATCACCTAGGATTGGACTTAGACTCGTGATTGGCAGCCACGGGTCGATTAGTTAATGGGATCGATCATCCTTAAATAATATATGATATTATTGATGTATGCATGTTTAGACTAAATTGTATGAATCCCGCAAACATACATAAATTGCATGATGAGACAAATTTTCAAAATTAAAAATCCCTCATTTTAAATATGATTTAAAATTGATATCAAGATTAATAAAAAGGGAATTTAAATATTGTTTAAATATTCCTACCTTCCATCAACGATCAATGTATGACTACCCGCGGATACGGTCTGGCTCATATTATTGGGGGGAACCGTTCGTCGAAAAGCTGTACATTGGATCGACACATATTGTAAGTTGGGTGGAACTCCCATGGGATTGGCTCATATTATTGGGGATCCACATGGAGACCGTCCATCACAACTTAATATTGATGGGTTATCTTGACATGTCACAATAAACGGCGTCATATTATTGGGCCCTTATTGGACATGACGTAAAAACATGGGGGTTACTTTGGAAGTAATTGGGCTCTACCTTTTGAAAATTATGGTTGTCTGATATTATTCGGGATCATGATTTGTCAATTGGACTCCATGTTCTCACTAAGGAAAACAGTTTTCCGTTTTCACTAGAGGGTAGTGAAATCGTTAAAATAGTGGGAGTGTAATTCATAAAATTAAAATTCGTCATATTTTATGTCTTAGTAAATTAATTAAACAATCATTGATTATTGTCTGTTTTCTTTTCAGTATACTATTTCAATGACTTCTCGCAATCCACTGTTTTCAATTCTCGAACAAAACAAATTGACTGGCGCAAACTATACGGAATGGTTCCGTAAGTTGAAAATTATTCTTACTTCGGAAAAATCTTTCTTCGTGTTAGAGAAGCCGCCTCCGAAGGAAGTCCCGGCTAATACAAGTCCGGAAGAGTTGGCCAAACTTGATTTATGGTGGGACCATGATATCAAGGCCAAATGCTACATTCAGGCTTCGATGTCTGATGAGCTTCAAAGGAGATTCGAGGATGCCGTGAATGCTGCTGACATTCACAAGAACCTCAAGGAACTCTTTGGAGCTCAGTCAAGGTCGGAGAGGTATGCCACCGTCAGAGAGCTCATGACGAGCCGCATGCGAGATGGGACTTTGGTCCGTGAGCATGGGGTACGCATGATTGGGCTCATTGAAAAGTTGGTAACACTCGACTTGACTTTGGAGCATGAACTTAGCGCGGACTTGTTGCTTGTATCACTTCCTTCATCGTTTGACGGTTTTGTGATGAACTTCAATATGAACAAGATAGAGGCCACCCTTGAAGAGATGGTCAATATTCTTGTCACATATGAAGCCACATTAAAGAAAGATAAACCGGTACTCTTGGTTGGCTCCTCTTCTAACTCTAAGAAAGGACCAAGTGAAAAGGGTAAGAAACGTTTTGCCCCGCCCAAGAAGATTGTACCAAATAAGAAGGGAAAGGCCAAGGCTTCAATTGGGATAAAAGATGAAAACGTTTGCCATTACTGCAAGAAACCCGGTCATTGGAAACGTAACTGCAAGGAATACTTCAAACAGTTGCGAACTGCAAAGGGTATGTTTTACATTGAAATAAATATTTCGCTTAATACTTCTTCTTGGGTATTGGATACCGAATGTGGATCTCATATTTGCAATAATTTGCAGGTGATGACAAGAAGTCGTAAGCTAAGGATGGGTGAGACCCAGCTAAGGCTCGGGAATGGTTCTAGAGTCGAAGCCAAAGCTATAGGAGACATTTATTTAGTTTTGCAGAACAATTTTAAGTTATTTTTGAGAGATGTTTTATATGTTTCGGATTTGGTCAAAAACATTATATCTATTTCTATGCTTGATAGAGATGATTTTTCTTGCAATTTTGTGAATGAGATTTGCAATATTTACAAGAATGAATGTTTGATTGGAAATGGACAACTTGAAAATGATCTATATAGCTTAAAATTAAAAGATGTTCCAATTAATTATGTTGATAAACCGGTAACAACAATTAAAAGGAAAAACGATAGTCAAAACCCGGCAAACCTTTGGCATGCTAGGCTAGGTCATATTTCCTCAAGGAGGATGAACAAGCTAGTGGGAGAGGGCATGCTTGATATGTCTGATATTAACTCTCTACCTACTTGTGAGTCCTGCCTAAAGGGAAAAATGACTAAATCTCCTTTCAAAGGGAAACCTGAGCATAGTCAAAATCTGTTGGATTTGATCCATACAGATGTTTGCGGTCCATTTAGGATTGGTACTAAATGTGGCAACACCTACTTCAATACCTTTATCGATGATCATTCTAGGTATGGGTATTTATATTTAATGAAATATAAGTCTGAAGCATTTGAAAGATTAAAGAATTCAAGGCTGAAGTAGAAAACAAACTAGGTAAAAGTATTAAGGCACTTCGATCGGATCGAGGTGGAGAATACTTAAGTACCGAGTTTTTGGACTATCTAAAAGAGAATGAGATTCTCTCTCAGTGGACTCCTCCTATGACACCTCAGCTGAATGGTGTTTCGGAGCGTCGCAATCGAACTTTGTTGGACATGGTTCGATCCATGATGAGCTTCACTGAGCTCCCACCTCCGTTTTGGGGCTACGCGCTTGAAACGGCGGTATTGTTGTTAAACAACGTCCACACTAAAGCAGTAGATAAAACACCATACGAGTTATGGAATGGCAAAGCTCCTAAGTATTCGTACTTGAGGATTTGGGGATGTCCTGCTTACGTGAAGCAGACAGTGGGAGATAAGTTGGATAGTCGATCTACCTTATGTTATTTTGTAGGGTATCCGAAGAATTCAATCGGATATTATTTCTATCATCCTGCTGAAACAAAAGTGTTTGTTTCAAGGAATGCCACCTTCTTGGAGAAGGAGTTCTTATTGGATAAGAAAGGCAAGATGATGGAACTCGAAGAAATTCGAGAAGAACCCGAGATACAAAAATAGCGATCCTACACCTCAAGAATCATCACAAGACACTCCTATTACTAGGAGATCCGAGAGGACTTCTAGGCCTCCTATTAGATATGGTCTTCTTCTTGAAGGGGATCAAAGTGAACCCGACATTGGATGTGATCCAAGAAACTTCAAGGAAGCAATTTCTGATGCGGATTCGAATTTATGGCTTGAAGCTATGCAATCGAAAATAGACTCGATGCATTCTAACCAAGTTTGGTCTTTAGTAGATCCTCCCGATGGAATTGTTCCAATTGGGTGCAAATGGATCTACAAGAGAAAGCTTGGGCCTGATGAAAGGTATTGACCTACAAGGCACGATTGGTGGCAAAAGGTTATACTCAAAGACAAGGAGTTGACTATGATGAAACCTTTTCACCAGTCGCAATGTTCAAGTCCATAAGAATCCTTATTGCCATAGCAACATGGTATGACTATGAGATATGACAAATGGATGTAAAGACTGCATTTCTTAATGGAAACATTAAAGAAGAGATCTATATGATGCAGCCTGAGGGATATACATCCATGGGAAGCGAGCATAAGGTATGCAAGCTTCATAGATCAATCTATGGTCTCAAACAAGCATCAAGAAGTTGGAACCAGAAATTTGATGAAACGATAAAGGATTTTGGTTTTATCAAGAACCCGGAGGAACCATGCGTGTACAAGAAAGTAGTTAAGAATGCGGTAAAATTCTTAGTACTTTATGTTGATGACATCCTACTCATGGGGAATGATGTAGGGATGTTGCAGTCAACAAAGATATGGTTATTAGGTAGATTCTCGATGAAGGATTTAGGTGAGGCATCCTATATTCTAGGAATTCAGATCTATAGAGATAGATCTAAAAGAATGATAGGACTCACTCAATCAACCTACATCGACACCATATTGAAAAGGTTTTCAATGGATGGGTCCAAGAGAGGACATCTACCTATATGTTATGGAGTTTCTCTATCCAAGTCTATGTGTCCCAAGACTAACGAAGAGATAGAGAAGATGACACACGTGCCATATGCGTCAGCCATAGGTAGTATCATGTATGGGATTATATCTACCAGACCGGATGTGGCCAATGCTCTGAGTGTCACGAGCAGATACCAAGCCAATCCCGGTCAAATGCATTGGAAAGCCATGAAGGATATTCTTAAGTACTTGAGAAGGACTAAGAATTTATTCATGGTTTATGGAGGGAGAGAATTGAAGTTGGAAGGCTATACCGACTCTAGCTTCCAATGTGACGTGGATGACTCGAAATCAACCTCTGGATTTGTATTCATGCTCAATGGTGGTGCTGTCTCTTGGAAGAGTTCCAAGCAGGACACCACAGCGGATTCCACCACTGAGGCAGAATACATTGCAGCATCAGCTGCTGCTAAAGAGGCGGTTTGGATAAGGAAATTCATCCAAGAGTTGGGTGTAATTCCTGAAGCTGTTGGTCCAGTCCCGGTGTACTGTGACAACATGGGTGTCATTTCTCAGGCAAAGGAACCAAGGTCTCATCAGAAGTCCAAACACGTACTGAGAAAATACCACATCATCCGGGAGATCATGGAAAGAGGAGACATTAGTGTCGAGAGAGTGGCCTCTACAGACAATATCGCTGATCCGCTTACTAAGCCGTTGTCAAGACCATTGTTTGACAAACATCGCGAAGCAATGGGATTGCGTAGTATGACTAGTTGGCTTTAGGGCAAGTGGGAGATTGAAAGAGTGGGTGCCCGGTTAGCCAACTTGTGGCTAAGGGCTTTTGTGACTCTATGTATAAACAATCTTTTGTTTAATATAATTTACACTTTTATAATGGCATTGACTTTATCTTTCTTCATAATGTTATATTATGATATACTATTGTTGTTTTGATAAAGACCTTGAATATACTATAGTGTATGTAAGATGTGATAGCACATGGGGATGACTATCATGAAACACATCTTATAGTCACTGTATATTCTAAACAGTTCCTAGTCAATTGAGCCGTCCGCAAATAAGGATAAGGATCGCTCGAGATTGAGACTAGCATTTGCGATGCTGAGTACCATGTTTCATTGGTATGGAACATAGAGATGTTCAAATCATGCAAATGGATATTCATATGATGAATGATCGAACTACCCTATTCGGACTTTCCAAGTGGTTATCACTTATCAAGTGGATAAAGTCCGCGGTTTTGGTTGTACACCATTAGTCCTTATTACTTGAAACATCATTGAGACTCTATATTCTAGTACTGTACTTTGACTCGTTTACCGACTCTATTGGGGTCATCAGGTGTCGGGATTGGGTACAGTTACGACACATATAGGAGTTGATGCTTTGTTGTCAAGGATTCACCACATACTCGCGAGTGTGGATATCCTATGCGATCTGAGGAGATATTAGTGTGACGAATCTCTAGCCAGAGTACATGATGTGTTTTAGGTTACTTGGTGTTCCTAGTAACACATGCGATGTCACTAATAGATCTCCAAGATGTTATGCATAGTTATCGAATCTCGAACGACTCTCGATGCACCAATGGTTGTTGATTCGATCGGGATATTTGGTTGAAGGGACCGTACTGTACGCTAACCAAAATCTACTGGTTCTTGCAGGCACTATCAGTAATTCCTAGGGAATCATGGGGCAATGTTGCTAGGCGCTCTTACCATGATTCGATGGGTAAGTCGAAAATTGTTGTTTCAAGTCACAAGGAGTTGTGAGCCCACGGCTAGCTGTATTCCTGAACAATTGAGGGTTACACAAGTAATGGATTACTAAAACCCCGTAGAGATAGTTAAATTTAAAGAGTTAAATTTAATGAAAGAGAAGTTGGACTTCTTAATTAAAAGGGAGTGAGATTTCCTAAAATGACATAGGGATGGGCATTTTTGGAAATCACTGAATTTGGATTCAGAAAAATTATCTTGACTTTAAAAGATGCAGAAATGGTTTCTGTGCACATTGATGAAATCAGTTTATCAATCGGAGTCACGATGAATTTTATATTAATTTCTAGAACAACGGACTTGGCTTGTTGGACTAAGTTATGGATTGTGGGCCCTAAGAAGTTAGAGTCCTAATATAATTATAACTTAATCTAGTCTAGAAATTATCTATAAATATGTAAGCAGTGTTCGAAATTCATCAGAGAATTCAGTCTAGAAATTTCGAACACTACATATAATTTTCAAGAGGATTTTCGAAAATTCCTCTGTCCCTTTTGGAGAAAAATTCGACTTGTGATTTTTGTGAAAAATTACAAATCGAATTAACAGATCATATCTGTTTATTCTCTACGTAAAACTTTTGATTGATTTCTAGTGCAGTCAATCAGAGGGTTTCTGTTTTTTATTCGTGGACCTAATTCCGGAGTTAGATCGTGACTGTCATCGGTTCCCGGGATTTACAAGAAGAGCAGATTAAATTCTGTTGGAGTCCACAATCAAGCCTTTGCTTGACGAGGTAAAAATTTAACTGTGTTTTATTTTTACTTGAACAAATTTAATTGTAAAAGTTTTGATACCCATATATGAAATCGTTCCATATAATAAAATAAAATTTTTAAACTTCCGCTGCACCGGGTATCAATTCTTAATTAATCTGAACACGTTTTCCAACATAACCTAGATTTGTTAATCATCAAAACATAAACAAAAGGGCCTTGTTAATGCATTAAAAACATTAATCTCACAATCGAGATTTGTATACGTTTAAGGCGTAACAATCTCCCCCTTTTTGATAATCACAAAACTTGGTTAAAAATAAAAAATAAAAATAGACAGTAAAAAGTAAATAATTATTTAAATTGCATGTAAAAACTCCCCCTGAAATAAGCAACAAAGTTTTTAACAAATAAATAGTTTTTACTCAATTTAACTGTTAAACCAATTAATTCTCCCCCTTTTTGTGATAAGCAAAAATTAATATTAAGTGAATAAAAGAGAATGAATATAAACTATTTTATTCCAATAGAATTTAAATTTTACATAAGGCCAAATACAATCTTAAAATGCAAAATAAAAATCTAAGAGTCATCATCGCGAGTCGGCGGAGGATAGCGAGAGGTGAACTCATCAAATCGGGTCTCCAAAGAAGCAACTCTAGCAGTCAACTCGGAAAAGTGAGTGTGCATGCTCGTCTCCATACGATGAAGTGTCTCGAATAGACGGTCGCTAGGGAATTGGTTTGTTGGGGTTGCAGGGACCTCAGGAGTTTGGAAAGGAACATCTTCAAGGTTTGCCGCAAAGGCCTCAAAACCGGAAGATGATGGAATATCAGAGTTAGGAGGACCAATCGCAAAACCTTTGATTTGGATAGAGTGGGAAAGAGGGGAATATGGTAAATGAAAGGCAGAAATAGGTGAAAATCTAGAAATACTCTTCCTCGATCTTCAACCCATCGAGAGTACACAGGATTCTAGGATAAATCCATCCTGGTGATAGATTGATGGTTAAAGATGTGACTTGGTGGGATTTCAATAGAAGGTATCCCTTCAAATTCAACATCGAAACGACTCAAAATCCGGTTGATAAACCGGGCATAAGGAAAAGAAACCTTTTTCACCGTCTTTGCCATGTGATGCATAGTCTGCATAACAAAGCGCGGAAGGTTAAAAGGTCGAGATGAAATGATATGAAATAGAATGTATAAATCTAAGTATTTGCAATTGGAGAGGTCTCCACTGCGAGGAACGATAGAAGTGGTAATGAGTTTTTGAATGATTTGAAAATCAGGACAAAGACTCTTGAGGTGAATACGATCATCAGCAGCAGTAGTTGGACGACCAAGAATGGTAGAAACAACCCGCGATCAAAAGTAGGATCATTTTGAGGCCAGTTTTGCGAGAAGTATTCACCGGGTCCATTCCTGGGAAGATCAAACCAGGAGGACAAATCAGCAGAAGAAAAATGAATATGCCTGCCTTGAACAATCGTGGAAATGGTGATCTCACCATGACCTAATTCGAGTTCAAGATTGGCATAGAACTCGTGAATGAGAGAAATGTAGATGGAGTCAGGGACAGATGGAAGAAAGAAAGATTCCCACTATTGAGCCTTGATAAGGTCCAACCTTGCACTGTTTGATTTGCAATCCGAGGAAATAGTTAAGTTCCCCCATCATGCTCATCTCAAAGTGTTCCTGCATAAGTTTGGAGAATTCTTGACAAAGAGATTCGTCAGCAGAACCAAATATTATATCATCAACATAAATTTGCACAATCAAAAGATCATTTTTGACATTCTTGGTGAATAAAGTAATGTCGATCTTTCCTCTTGAAAAACCATTTGAAAGCAAGAAAGTAGACAGTTTATCATACCAAGCTCTAGGAGCTTGTTTCAATCCATACAAAGCTTTGTTTAATCTATACACATAATCAGGCAGTAAAGCATCAACAAAGCCATCAGGTTGTTCAATATAAACTTCTTCTTTCAATTCACCATTCAGAAAAGCACTCTTAACATCCATTTGAAATAATTTAAAATTTCTAGAGCAAGCACAAGCAAGTAGCATGCGAATGGATTCTAGTCTAGCAACAGGCGCATATGTCTCATCATAATCAATGCCTTCTTCTTGACTATATCCTTTAGCTACAAGCCTAGCTTTATTTCTAGTGATAGTGCCATGCTCATCAAGTTTATTCCTAAACACCCATTTAGTTCCAATAATAGATCTATCATGCGGCCTAGGAACAGGATACCAAACATCATTGCATTTAAACTCATTCAATTCATCTTGCATAACAATAATCCAAGAATCATCTAATAAAGCATCATCAATGCACTTAGGTTCAACATGTGAAACAAAAGCAAGATGATTGCAAATATTATTTAGAGAAGAACGAGTGGTTACACCCTTCGAAGGACTTCCAATGATAAGATCTATAGGATGATCTTTGTGAAGCGTCCAATCCTTCGAAAGTGGTGTTTCCTCAACAGAAACATCTAAATCATTTAGACTTGATGAAGCCATCTCTTCTTCGAGTAATTCTAAATCATCATTGTTAGTGCGAGAGACTATTGACATAGATTCATCAAATACAACATGCATAGATTCTTCAACAAGTAAAGTACGTTTATTAAAAACTCTAAAAGCCTTACTTGTTGTGGAATATCCAAGAAAAATACCTTTGTCGGATTTGGCATCAAATTTGCCAAGGTTGTCCTTACCGTTATTATGTATGTAGCATTTGGAACCGAAAGCTTGAAAGTAAGAAATGTTAGGCTTTCTCCCTCTCCATAATTCATATGGAGTTTTCTTGAGAATTGACCTTATTGATACACGATTAATGATGTAACAAGCAGTGTTCATTGCTTCAGCCCAAAAATATTTTGGTAGAGAATGCTCACATATCATGGTCCTTGCAATCTCCACAAGTGTCCTATTTTTTCTCTCAACGACCCCGTTTTGTTGAGGAGTCCTAGGACAAGAAAAATTGTGACCGATGCCTTTCTCTTCACAAAAAATTGTAAAACTCTCATTTTGAAATTCAGTTCCGTGGTCACTACGGATCTGTTTTATAGAAAGATTTTTTCATTCTCAACTCTTTTGACAAAAGTTTTAAAATAATCAAAGGCATCATTTTTGTGGGCTAAAAACAATATCCACGTGTAACATGAGAAATCATCCACAATGACAAATGCATAAAGCTTCCCTCCTAGGCTAGCGTTCCTCGAGGGACCACATATATCTAGGTGAATAAGTTCAAGGGGCATAGAAGTAGATATAAAATTTTTGCTTTTAAAAGATTCTTTTGTATGTTTGCTAAGTTGACACGCATCACAAACAGAATCTAATTTTAAATTGAGTTTTGGCATACCAACAACTAAATCAAGTTTAAAAAGTTTTTCTATGGTACTAGGACCAACATGACCTAGTCGTCTATGCCAAAGAATGTTGTCATCAACATTCAAGGATACAAGGCTTTTGATGTTTGATAAAGATAAATTATTTAAAGAAACCTTGTATACATTTTCACTTCTATATCCTTTGAAATTTATGGATTTGTCAGTCGTGAGTGATATAGTGCAGTGTTGGGAAGTGAATTGGACTTCATAACCTCTATCGCACAATTGACTTATGCTCAGTAGATTATGTTTAAGTCTTTTCACTAGGAGTACATCATCAATCAAGCAAGATTTAGATATACCTATTGAGCCGATTCCTTCAATTACTCCTTTGCTGTTGTCTCCAAAGGTGACAGATCCCTTCTCCTTTGGTTTGATGGATTGGAGTAGCTATTTGTTTCCCGTCATATGTCTAGAACATCCACTGTCTAGATACCATATGCTAGGAAGAACAGTTTTCCTATTTTCTTGAAAAAATTGGTTTTGGTACCCTTTAGTTATTTTGGGTCCACAATGTTAGAAAAGAGAGATATAAAATAGACTAAGAGTTCAGTCTCTCATAGCAATATCATCGCCATTTTCTAAGAGTGCTCCCAGTAGTAGGTAGGGCAATGGCCTCTTTAAAAACCTATTTTCTTGGACAGAGCAGCGTTCATCAGGAAGACCAGTCGCAAGTCAAGGCAGTTTAAACCGGTCTATGATGAACTCCCTTAGATCATGATCTCATAATGCCAACTGATGAGTTGTTAAGTACTCTTAGGCCTCCATTTCATATAACTCTTTTGATCATATTGAAATCTCAAGGATCTACATTTATATCTGGCATGACCAATTTTACAACAATAAGAGCATGCAGGGGGTGATCTCATTTTTTCTTTAGCAATTAGACTAGTAAAGTCTATTGATTTCTTACCGTACCCTATTCCACCCTTATCAAAACTACATTTCTGCATGCTAAGTAGATTTTTCAATTTATTACTACTGACATTGAACTTATTTAAATATTTTTCTAAGTGGGCTATGTTATCCTTTAATCTTACGTTTTCATGCCCCTTAGTTTCTAATTCATTTTTAAGGTTTTTATTTTCCTTTCTAAGTGACTTAGCCATATCAAACATTTGTTTATATGCATGTAGTAGTTCGTCATAGGTAGGTACCTCGTCATCGTCGTCGGAGACGATGTCATCACTTTTAGCCATGAGGCAGATGTTTGCTTCCTCCTCATCATCGTCGCTATCACTCCAAGTGGCTATGAGTGCTTTCTTCTTTCCCTTGTCAACTTTCTTTTTGAGAGGACACTCATTTGCATAGTGGCCTTGTTGTTGACAGTTGTAGCAGGTAACTTCATTGTCCGTCTTCTTTTTGAAGTTGTTTCCTCGCATAAATCTTTTGAATTTTCTTGCAAAGAGTGCCATATCATCGTCTTCATCTTCTTTGGATTGGCTAGATAGAGCAATCCCCTTTGCCTTGATATCTTCTTTCTTTATTTCCTTCCTTGTTGACAGTTCCAACTCATGGGTTTTTAGAGTCCCATGAAGTTGATCAAGATCATAGGAAGCGGTGTCACCTTTGTTGGATTCTATGATAGCCATCCTCTTGGCATCCCACTCCTTGGGTAAGGCGCGTAGAGCTCTCCTCCACACTTGTTTGGTTGGATATTGTTCCCCAAGTTGGGCTAACTCATTGATAATTTGAGTAAGCCTTCGGAACATAGTATCTACATCTTCACTTGATTCCATCTCGAATGTTTCATATTTGAGTTGGAGTAGATCGATCTTCGTTTCTTTGACTTGATTAGTCCCTTCATGGCATATCTCCAACTTGTCCCATATCTCTTTAGCGGATGAGCACATTGAGATCCGGTTGTACTCGTTCATATCTAAGGAACAATGAAGAATATTCATGGCTTTAGCATTTTGAGATATAAGTTTCATATCCTCCTTAGAAAAGTCGTCCATTCCCTTAGAAATTTTGACACCCTCAACCTCTTTAGTAGGTATGTAGGGACCTTTCACAGTAACCTTCCAAAGGTCATAATCTACGGATTGGATATATAAGGACATTCGGTTTTTCCAATATCCGTAGTTTATGCCATTGAAAAGAGGAGGACGATTTGTTGATTGCCCTTGAGCATAGTCGCTCGCTAGATTTGCCATAAGAACCTTTTTGAAAATATTTTGAAAAAGGTGGCTCTGATACCACTTGTTAGAACCTAATGGGGGGAGGGGGGGAATTAGGTTCTATTGGCAACTTTAGCAATTTAAAACAATTATAATAAGTTCAGTAAATAAATGCGTAATGTAAATAAAGCAGTAAAAGGGATAAGAGATGTTTATGGAAGTTCGACGATAAATCGTCTATGTCTCCCCTTCTTGGTTAAAATCGATTAACCAAGGATCCACTAGCACTTCGAACGACTTGACTTTGATGGCTCCAAGGATAGCCTTACAACTTGACACGATCACCGCGTCGATACAACTCAACACTTGGCCTTAAGGGCTCCAAGGATAGCCTCATCAATCACACAACACTTAGTTTCACACTCAAGTGTTTACACCAACGATTTTTACAACCCCGGATACAACTCGATATATGAATATATTTTGAATGCTCAAAGGGGCTACAAATTTCTCAACAAATAGCTCAAATAATGCTTAAGAGGATTGAGAGACTTGAAGATGTTGGGATGCTTGAAATGGTCTCGGAATGCCTCTATTTATAGTTGAATATTCGGCATTGATCGGAACTTCCGTTCCCAGCATCGGAGCTTCCGAAATTTGAATTTTGAGTCACGCGGTTTGTACAGGATCGAAACTTCCGATCTCACTTCGGAGCTTTCGATCGGCGCATTAAATATGTTGTCGGGCAAAAGTTTTTCGGACAAGATTATCAGGCCGCCGTAGCAGATCGGAACTTCCGATCTATGATCGGTGCTTCCGATCTCGTCACTTCGTAGCTTCCATTCTGTTTCCGAACAATATTCCTTGAAAATAGATCGAAGCTTCCGAACCATGATCGAAACGTCCGATCGTCCCTTAGCTTCCGAAGATCCTTCTGTTCTGGATCGGAGGTTCCGAACTCCAATCGGAACTTCCGAACTCGTAGTAGTATAAGTCTTTGAAATTTTTTTCTGATCTTGAATAAACTTGTACAAAATTGAGCCTTGAAAATTTTAACTCTGTAATAAGCTCATTGTAAACATTAGTAACATTTTAACCTAGATTTGTTAATCATCAAAACATAAACAAAAGAGCCTTGTTAATGAATTAAAAACATTAATCTCACAATCGAAATTTATATGTGTTTAAGGCGTAACATTGTTGCTATGAATGATTCTTGATTTGTGTGTTCAAGATGTCTATCAGTAATTATATGATTTAATGCATCAAGATTATGTAGCATTCATCTTAAATCCTACCTTGAATAGCACAGAGGGCAGAATGGCCTAGAGTGCATATGACGTTTGGAGAACTGTAGTTGAGTGGCATGGAATGTAGATTTACTTCCAGAGTCAGATGACTCATGGCACGAAATATAGATTTATATCCAGAGCTAGATGACTCACTATAGTTGCACCAAAGTCAGGGAAATTGAGATATTTAATACCACCTCGATTGGGAGAGTCGGTGGCTAGTTAAAGATTTTATTCCCCGGGATCCCAAGAACTAAGCTTATTGGTATCAGATTTGATAGCCTATTCCTTGACATATGCATTGCATTTATGCATTAATCTAGAGATTCCTATGGTCTAGAATATGCAGTTATCAATCTAGCATGTTGTGATATGTCATTCTAGATATGAATGTTTTGTTATGCTTTGTATGCTATTGCTTTAGATGAATAGTTATGCTTCAAGAATTTAAGAGTCGATGTTGATTCTATGATTTACATGTTATTACATGTTTTATGATTTCAGATTATTATGGCATATAGATTCCATATGCTTTAATGATGTATATGCATGTCTTTCATACTGAGATTTATTCTCACCGGAGTTATCCGGCTGTTGTTTTGTTTGTATGTGTGCATTGCATCAGGTTGAGGCATGATCAAGTTAGAGTTGGCTTGGATAGATCGAGAAGAGTCATAGCATGTGGTGACTCGGGTTTTAAGCAAATGACATGGATTTATGATTTGGTAATCATTTTAGAAAGCAAGAACCTTTGTATAAGTTGTTTTTGTCAAGTATTGATTTATACTTGAGAATTCATGTATTCTAGATCACTTGATATTAGTTTGAATGCATGTAAATTATCTAGAATCATGTTGAGAAGTTTATATGAAGTTGGTATGAGATTTGGAATCATATTGTACAGCAAAGATACATTTTTATTTTCTGGACAGGGTGCCCGCTCGATCGGGTGAACTTCACCGATCGAGCGAGGCCTGTGTTTGCAAAAACAGAGTATTGAGCTTTTGGGCTTGCTCGATCGGGTGAGTTTCACCGATCGAGCGAGACCAAAAGTGTTGCAGACCGAGAGCTTAGAATTTTAGCTCGTTCGATTGGCTGAGTTTGCCCGATCGAGCGAGGTGATGGTTTTAAAAAAAATATATATTTTTAGCTCTTGGTTTATTATTCATGTATTGTTTGATTAATTGTTAATTAATCGTTTATTGCCCTAAGATGAGATTAGCAACCCGAGGTCCTCACAAAGGTTATTGTCTAGGCTTTTGTTTTCTAATGTATTTGGGTTAATACACTTGTTTATTTCGATATGGTTGTAAACAATATTTTATTGTTGTTTAAGTTTTCCGCTGTATAAATTCTGATTTATTTAATTAAGTTAAATGCATGTTTAATCTTCTGATTAGTAGGTGATCACGGTGCGGGTCACTACAGGTATCGACAATCATACAAAGGTTTAATCAATCTCATTCCAACCTTCGACATGTATGAAGGATATATCGATGAAGGAGATAATTTATGATCCTACAATGCGTAGTCAACCAGGCGTAGAAGGACTGAGAGGATCCCTTCTCAAGTTGAACATCATGTGACACAGTATAGGAGGTGTGCTAGGACAGGGCATAACAAAATAACTTGTAAAGAAGCCTTCAACTAATTGGTTGTCATCCTATACGAAATCGTTTACTGTTTATTTATTTCACATTTTTATTTTAATTTTTTGGTTCTGTTATTTTATATGTCCAGCAATGTCTTAATTATTTTATTTTATTTCTTTAGCAGCCATAAGAATTTGTTGTAGCTAGAGAACGAAGCAACTGTTCATGGGTGTGCTAGAAAGCATACAAGATCTGGTCGCGTTATGTATTGATGCTTCGATGGTTTAGTTAATGTATTTTGCTCTAATGTGTTATTGTGTGTCATGTGGGACAATTTTTCATGTGTTTTGTTCTACTAGTTTGATATGTACTTTGGTTAAAATTTTGTATTTCAATGGTTTGGTTATAATATATTTTGCTCTACTGGTATTTTGTAGTCTTGTAGACTTGGTTGTTGGTTGATGGGTCTACTAGTATTATTGTAGTAACCCGTATCCAGAATTGACGATTAATGAGTAATTAATCGAGTAATCATGTTTAGATTAAGTAAAACATGATTAAGGAAATTCCAAATGGGTTAACGAAGTCCAGAAATGGATTCAAGATACTCGAAAATGGTCAGGAAGGTTCCGAGGGTTCGGATGGATCGGAGGATCCGAACAAAAGATCGGAGGATCCGACCGGGTTCGGAGGATCCAAACTCGGACCGAAGGCTCCGATCGAGATCGGAAGCTCCGTCGGTGAGATCGGACGTTCCGATCGGGACCAGGGCACATGTCATCGCTTACATCAGCAAGGTGACGTCATGGCTGACATAATAATGGGGCGATCGGAAGCTCCGAAGATGGGATCGGAGGTTCCGATCGTGTTCGGACGTTCCGAACCGGGTTCGGAGGCTCCGAACTCCGTCTATAAATAGGGGGCCGAGATTTCATTTCAAAGTGCACCTTTTCCTCTCTTCTCTCTGATTCCTAAGCCTTCTAACTCAGATTTAGGGAGTTCTAGGCATCCTATTGGGAATCCGGGAGTGGCATAGCGATTCCGACGTCGAGGCGAAGATGTGCCTAAGTTTTGAGGCAATTGTCATCAGCGGGCTGACGACGGACGCAGGTATAGCTATGGTCTCCTTAAATTATTTAGGAGTATGCAATAGCTTAATTAAGGCTTTTAGAGCTTAATTATTGATGCATGAGTATTTGCATTGTAGAAATGATATAGGTTTGGAACCTAGAGTGGGACTGCTAGGAACTGCCTGTAGTAAGGTACGTAACTACAGACTGAGATTGCCAGCGGGTTTTGCATGCTTATATGTTGCATTTGTGTGTCATATTATGCAGCATGTGCATATCATATTGTGTCTGTCCATCTTGTGAGATGAGCCATGTAGGGCCGCTCAGCCCTGTCTGGACGGGTGATGTCTAGTGTCCAATGACTGACGGGTCATGGGTGATTAGCATCTGGGGACACAGTCCACGTCCTATAGGAATGAGCAGTGTCGACAGGGTTTGCTCCCCGGGTTGTACCACTCATGTCCTAGGCACCTTTACTGAGCAGTTATTTACAGTTATCCCAGATATGGATACCCTATCATTTGCATGCATCATATTTGTATGTTTTACCCAGTGCTTTCGTATTGAGCTTAGAGCTCACGTCCAGTCTTTTCTGTGTATTTGGACACCCCATTCGACGGGGCAGGTGTAGGTGCAGGATTAAGCATCAGGAGCTTGGAGTAGCCAGTGACCAGTGAAGACAGCAGGATTAGCTGTAGGTTTTGCCTTTAGACTATTTATTCGATTTGGTTGTATAAATCGAATTCGTTTAACCGGTTGTATTCTGCCGGTCTGTTTTTTTTTAATTCTTCCATAGCGATTTATTTAATGCATGTTTAATTATGCTCTTAACTCTGATTAGGTAGCAGATCCAGGTAGGATCGCTACATTTATTGGTATCAGAGCATATGCATGCAAGAGACTTGGGATATAGTATTAAGACTTTGAGTTATCCTTATAGGATTGATGAGACCTTGGAAGAGGTGATGATGCGACAATTAGTTTGCCCAGAGACTATCATCATCGGCAAGATTTCTGAAGATTTGGCTTATGGGATTCCAGCAAGTGCGGACAGGAGTGATGGATCGTGTCCGAGTTTTCAATATTTCTACTCATGTGGATCCTAGCTTTGGATCGAGTACCGGATGCCAGAGGCAGTGGCAGAGGATTGGTGGGGACTTACTTGATGCTTGCATTTGTACAGTCATTACCATGATGACACTACTCTGAAGATTCTCCACTAGTAGTTGGAGAAATTGTCAGATAGACCTTTACCAGGGAATGCCTCGAGTGCCTAAGGCATGACAGGTTTCGAGCATAAGGTCTTTAACCTCATGCAGTACATGGTTTTGCTGGTATGCTGATATCGATGCTTTCGGTAGGCACACGGGAAACTTCATGTTCAAAAGCATGATTTGGTTACAAGAAGAAAGCCGATGGTAGATCGTGAGTAGGAGGGGTCGACTGACATGCACTGACACAGAGCATAGCTGGTTAGCTATCACGAGCCATTTCTCCGGAGTTCTTCGTAGGACATGTAGAGAGACTTGGTCGGGAGTGTGCTTGTATCGATGCGTGTGTCGATTAGAAGCTTCATGCTCAAGAAACGAAGACTAGTACGATGATTATAAATAGTGTATTGATGTAGTTGTAAAAAGTATTTCAGTTGTAATGAATCATCATACTTTGGTTGTATCATTTCAAGTTCGATTGTACATTTCATTGTATTTTGAATACTGTATGCATTACATGGGTTTGTAATAAAGAAATTGTACATAACTTGAAATAAGTGATACATGTTTTATTTATCCAGCAATTCGTGGATGATTGCATGATTGTGCGAAAGTTTGGATGGGGTTTAGTTGATTAGTGTTCAACTATTGCAGCTCATGGGATTTGAGTGGGCCGACTGTGACTGTTTGACTTGTGTTTAGTCTAGGCGTTTTCCTATGATTGACCTAGTTAGTCAATGGACTATGTTAGTGCCAGTGATGGGTGGACTCATCTAGAGGCATTAAGGGTATTGTTCGGTTTAGAACTTTGTTCTAGGTTGTTTCTTTAGAACAGGCTGTCTGACCTTCGTTAGGTTGAGACTTGTGATGATGGGTTTTCATCGGGATATCAGGTTCAGTATATGCAGAGAGTTGTGGACTATGACCATGACTAGACGTGAAGGGGCGCAACCCTATGCCAGTATTACTCTGGGAGTCTTTGTACTTCAGAGGTTATCTGGGAGCCATGTGCTTCAGGAAATGGCGGTGGGAAGGCTACTCAGTCTAGGGATTTGGTGACAGTCACGACGAGGTATGACCTTGGATTTGATATCAGGTTTGATATCGTCTGGTGTGCCAGAGATATAGTTTGAGTATTCTGCTGTAGAAACCAGTCATGGAGGGATTTTCTTGACAAGTGTGTACTCTGAGCAGATAGGTTTTAACCTTTGGGTTACTGCTAGATGTGTGGATCTAGTAGGTGGACAGATTTCTACCAGCGATGACTAGGGGTTGTCATCAGAGTTGTGGTTAGAATTTCCTTGTGATAGGAATTATCCAAGATACTGGATGGAATGCTGTTTTAAGACTTCAACTCGAATACGAGGACTACTCCTTGATGATTGGCTTCATCAGTATTGGATTATACGTTGAGAATTGTACATGACTATTTAAGATGTGAGGGAAGCATGGCCTATGACCGTGAAACCTTGGTTGTTGTCAAGGTGGGTTATTGAGGTAAGCTACCTTAGTCTCAAACTGTTGCACAATTTTAACAAGGGATATGATCAGGAGAGTGTTCGAAGATTGTGGAAATCTTTGGGATTCTTTAGTTATTCTTCTTGGACTTGACAAGTCGTGGTGTTCATTCTGAATGAACGAGGTAAGGAATGTGAGTCCAGTGGTTGCGCTAAGTACTGTCTGATATTTTCAGAGATTGAGCGTAGGATTTTTCATGGGATGGAAATGGGCTTAGTCTATCTTGATGTTTGCCTTGGGTGAACAAGACAATGATTATTAGTGCTAAGGTGGCACGGGATCTGTGCTAGTGACTACTAGTGGTATTGGGCAACTCTGTCGAAGTTAGAATGATTAAGTTCAGAATACGAAGCAGCGGTTAGTAGTGCTGAAAAGGCGCAGGACTTGTGCCAAGTCAACTACTTATGTACCGTGATCTGACACCGTTTGGTAATGGTTCCTTGTAGCAGCAAAGTCATGGTTATTGACTGAGCCATGTAGGTTGGATGATCAGTGGTAGTTTGATCTGATAAGTGCGAGCTTAAGTAGATCGACGAATTCAATTGATTGAGCCAATCAAGGTTGATCAGGATATAGCAATTAAGAAATACTTGGGATAGTATTTTGTTGAGTAGTGCTTATGGGATGAGTACTGAATACCATCTCAGAGAAATCGGAGATTTGAGTTATTTAGTCTCAATGATCGCTAGAGATGAATCTTTTGGGATTGCTGTAATCGGGAACGATTGCAAGTGGACTTGTATGATCAAGTTAGGTGCTAACTAGACAGTGGAGACAAGCAAGTGAGTAGGTAGTTTCCGGTATAGTGAATTCTTGTTAAGAAAACAGCTGATATTGATTCAATCCATTGCTTAATGATAGCAATAGGTCATGAAAGGATCATGTTGTTATTTCATGTGAGAGTTTTCCATTGAACAAAAATAGTGAAGATTGTTGACCGGACATTTTGGTTAAGTGAGGGCATCTATGTGTACCGTTGTGGTTGGATCCAACGAGTAGTCGGGAATGCTAATGGACATTAGCAAGGAGACATCAGTTGTCTGATCTGTGTGACATTAGCTAGGATCTGATCCTCGAGATCCAGCAGGTTGTGTCACTAATCTTCCAGCGAGTGATGTGCAATGTGTGACTGAGATAGTCAAAGATCGACTTAGTAGCCAACGAGGTTTGCCTTTGGGGTCAAAGATTTTGCAAGATCGTGAGGGATCGAGTTATTTCTTTCGAGTCAGTGAGTCATATCTATGCAGACTATTTGTCAAAGATATTGCGTTACAGCAATAAGCGACAATCAGAGATGCATTGTGTGGCAAGTTACTTCGAGCACAAGTATTTCCCAGGATTGACTAGGGAATCGACGAATTAGATTGTTCAGTGCTGAGACTGATGCGTTCGGCAAGGGAGAGATTTGACTATTGAGAATCCGTTGGGATTTAGTTCCAGGATCAGTATGTTCGACCTTGGGAGGTTGGTACGAGCTGATGGTATTATCAGAGACTCTGAGTTGAGTTATACCTGTTGGAAAACTGCGGCTCTGATCAATCACGATTGATACCCAGTGCAGCGGAAGTTTAAAAATTTTATTATGGAACAATTCCATAGTGTGGGTATCAACCGTTCAACGATTAAATTATAAGTGTGTGTAAAATTAAATAACTATTAATAAATTTTACCTTCAATCTCGAAGCGAGATTATTGGAAACCACACAGATTTCTCTGCGCTTCTTGTATCTCCCAGAAACTGATGAACTCCTTCAATCAGGTCCACGAATGGGGTTTAAATCCCTCTGATAGATTGCACTAGAAAATCTATCAGAAGTTTTCTGCGAAGAGATTAAACGAATTTGATTCGTTATTCCTGACTGCAATTCAAAATCACAGACCGGAATTTTCTCTGACAGAGCAGGAAGGGTTCGGCCGAATGAGAGAGAGAGAGGCTAGGGTTTTTTTCGATTTCTGTCTCTCAATTATGACCTGTTGTGTGTAATTTCTGTACTGCAATAACTTATTTATAATGCAGGCCACTAACAGCTTAGGGCCCATTAGTCATAAGTTGAGGCCCGACAAGCAAAGCCCGCACGTTCAGAAATTAATATAAAATTCATCGTGACTCCGATTGATAAACCGATTTTACCAATGTGCACAGAAACCATTTCTGCACATTTTAAAGTCAAGATAAATTTTCCTGAATCCAAATTCAGTGATTTCCAAAAATGTCCATCCCTATGTCATTTTAGGAAATCCTACTCCCTTACTCTTATTTAAGAAGTCCAACTTCTTTATTCATTAAATTTAACTCTTTAAATTTAACTATCTCAACGGGGATTAAAACTCCATTACACTGTGTGACCCTCAATGGTTCAGGGATACAGCTAGTCGTGGGCCCACAACTCCTTGTGACTCGGAACAACACTTTCCGACTTGCCCAACGAATCATGGTAAAGCGCCTAGCAACATCGCCCCATGATTCCCTAGGTATCACTGATAGTGCCTACAAGAACCAGTAGATTTTGGTTAGCGTACAGTACGGTCCCTTCATCCATATATCCCGATCGAATCAACAACCATTGGTATATCGAGAGTCGCTCAAGATTCGATAACTATGCAATACATCTTGAAGATCAAATTAGTGACATCGCATGTGCTACTAAGAAACCATTTCTTAAATCACATCAAGTACTCTGGCCAGAGATTTGTCACACTAATATCTCCTCAGATCGCATAGGATATCCACACTCGCAAGTATGTGGTGAATCCTTGACAACAATGCATCGACTCCTATATGTGTTGTAACTGTACCCAATCCCGACACCTGATGACCCCCATAGAGTCGGTAAACGAGTCAAAGCACAGTACTAGCATATAGAGTCTCCATGATGTTTCAAGTAGTAAGGACTAATGGTGTACAACCAAAACCGCGGACTTCATCCACTCGATAAGTGATAACCACTTGGAAAGTCCGGATAGGGTAGTTCGATTATTCATCCTATGAATATCCATTTGCATGCTTCAAACATCTCCATGTTCCCTACCAATGAAACGTGGTACTCCGCATCGCAAATGCTAGTCTCAAACTCGAGCGATCCTTATCCTTATTATCGGACAGCTCAATCGACTAGGAACAGTTTAGAATATACAGTGACTATAAGATGTATTTCATGATAGACATCCCCATGTTCCACCACATCTTACATACACTATAGTATATTCAAGGTCTTTATCAAAACAACAATAGTATATCACAATATAACAATATGAAGAAAGATAAAGTCATTGCCATTAATAAAAGTGTAAATAATATTAAACAAAAGATTGTTTATACAAAGAGTCATCAAAGCCCATAGCCACAAGTTGGCTCACTGGGCAACCACTCTTTCAATACCAAGTGCAATGACTGTCGAGTTTTGAGACTGAATAGGAAGCGTTTCCATATGTCTGTGCACTATGGAAAGTCCCAGTCGAGCATATTGGTGGGAGCTTGCCTTAGTATTGATGAGCGCACAGTGATTGCGAGTACGTATAACTATCAGGAGGATGTCCAACGATTGAAATTCATGAGGTGAATAACCTATGATTGATATGAAGTAGATCATCAGAGGCGTGATGACTTCTATTGCAATGTATGCGTGACTTCGCAGGCCAATGGCTAGGAGATGACGTAGCGTCATAAATTGCAAGTGATGATAGTTATCATCAGGGCACAGTGTTGAGGTTATACTAAGAAACGTGGACAGCAGAATGTACTAGACATGATAGGTTAAGTTCCCAGTATTTCTTGGGAAGCCGGTTGTGCTTTAGGAAGAGTGGGGAGGGTAACTAGTCTAGGGAACATTGCTAACAGTTACTTTGAAGTATAGACTTGAGTCCACTGGATTACCTTAAAGCGAGATTCATGTTAGAATGTGTCAGCACAATGTTGGGATTAGTGTTTTCCTGACTAGAGGTGTTGAGCACCGAGAATTTTTGGAACCATTAGATGGTTAGTTTGATTAGTGATTCGACGATTGTCGTAAGCCAATCAGGTTATGATTTGGTCTTTGTTAGTCTAAAATTACTTTGGGACGATGATATTAATCAAGCGGGTATTGTATCCTTCGTGATCAGAAAGATCATGGTCCGAGTGAAAGAGGTATCAGTGTTACGATACGCTAGCGCAAGGGAAGTTCGATTGTCGACCAGTAGCGCAGTAATCTTAAGCTGGGAAAATGTTAATGCGGTTCAGCATTAATGAAGCTTGCAGATAATTCGACGGGAGTCTGAGTGTGTCGGAGGACATTTCGACCAGACACTCGAGCAATGGTTTCTTGTACGTTCTCGAGGTTCTACCTTAGATTACGAGGAAGAAATCTTTTAAGGGGGGGAGAATGTAGTAACCCGTATCCAGAATTGACGATTAATAAGTAATTAATCGAGTAATCATGTTTAGATTAAGTAAAACATGATTAAGAAAATTCCAAATGGGTTAACGAAGTCCAGAAATGGATTCAAGATACTCGAAAATGGTCAGGAAGGTTCCGAGGGTTCGGATGGATCGGAGGATCCGAACCAAAGATCGGAGGATCCGACTGGGTTCGGAGGATCCGAACTCGGACCGGAGGCTCCGATCGAGATCAGAAGCTCCGTCGGTGAGATCGGACGTTCCGATGGGGACCAGGGCACACGTCATAGCTTACATCAGCAAGGTGACGTCATGGCTGACGTAATATTGGGGCGATCGGACGCTCCGAAGATGGGATCGGAGGTTCCGATCGTATTCGGATGTTCCGAACCGGGTTCGAAGGCTCCGAACTCCGTCTATAAATAGGGGGCCGAGATTTCATTTCAAAGTGCACCTTTCCATCTCTTCTCTCTGATTTCTAAGCCTTCTAACTCAGATTTAGGGAGTTCTAGGCATCCTATTGAGAATCCGAAAGTGGCATAGCGATCCCGACGTCGAGGCGAAGATGTGCCTAAGTTTTGAGGCAATTGTCATCAGCGGGCTGACGACAGACGCAGGTATAGCTATGGTCTCCTTAAATTATTTAGGAGTATGCAATAGCTTAATTAAGGCTTTTAGAGCTTAATTATTGATGCATGGGTATTTGCATTGTAAAACTGATATAGGCTTGGAACCTAGAGTGGGACTGCTAGGAACTGCCTGTAGTAAGGTACGTAACTACAGACTGAGATTGCCAGCGGGTTTTGCATGCTTATATGTTGCATTTGTGTGTCATATTATGCAGCATGTGCATATCATATTGTGCCTGTCCATCTTGTGAAATGAGCCATGTAGGGCCGCTCAGCCCTGTCTGGACGGGTGATGTCTAGTGCCCAATGACTGACGGGTCATGGGTGATTAGCATCTGGGAACACAGTCCACGTCCTATAGGAATGAGCAGTGTCGACAGGATTTGCTCCCCGGGTTGTACCACTCATGTCCTAGGCGCCTTTACTGAGCAGTTATATACAGTTATCCCAGATATGGATACACTATCATTTGCATGCATCATATTTGTATGTTTTACCCAGTGCTTTTGTATTGAGCTTAGAGCTCACGTTCAGTTTTTTTTGTGTATTTGGACACCCCATTCGACGGGGCAGGTGTAGGTGTAAGATTAAGCATCAGGAGCTTGGAGTAGCCAGTGACCAGTGAAGACAGCAGGATTAGCTGTAGGTTTTGCCTTTAGGCTATTTATTCGATTTGGTTGTATAAATCGAATTCGTTTAACCGGTTGTATTCTGCCAGTCTGTTTTTTTTTAAGTCTTCCGCAGCGATTTATTTAATGCATATTTAATTATGCTCTTAACTCTGATTAGATAGCAGATCCGGGTAAGGTCGCTACAATTATTAATGTTGGTTTTATTTTGTAGCATTGTAGACTTGGTTGTTGGTTGATGGTTGATGGTTGATGCCTGATGGGTTTGCTTGTGTTATTAATAGTGGTTTTATTTCTTCAATGCTCTCGTTAATGGGTTTGATGGTGTTGATGGGAATTTACAGATGGAGGAGGAGATGCACTTGTTCATCTGATTTTAAGACGAGTTTGATGGTGTTCATTGTAAAATAAAAGTGTTATGAACCAAATACTTTAGGCAGTATGCATAGAGTTCATATACATTACCCAGTTTTATCTTTCAGTACTCAATATACGAATATAAGTTCTCGAATTGGATGCATAAGTACTCAATACAGTTTCAATAGTACTCGATTTATGAAGCAAAGTGCATTGTCGGCGTGCTTCATTAATGTGGTGTACCTTAAGAGATTGATTGGGAGGAATGAGATATCTAACTTCCCTAAATAATAAATACTTACACATGAATCTTATAGAGAAGTTGCCACAAACACCAATAAAAATTTAATGAAATTAGTACCCAATTTAAAACTTTCCGTACTCAATTAGGAAGTAACAATACTCACATGCATTTCAATAGTATTCGATATAATTGAGACGGATGAGATCAAATAAATTTGCTAATTACTCTGTAATTACAATGCAATATGATAGAAAAGTTATTGCAAACACTAATTATACTCCCCATGAACTTTGTCTCGTCTATAGTTATTCGTTCTCAATGAAGATACAATTGATGAGAATGATTGCGATGAACGAGATCATCTAACACGACTAACTATAATCTTAATGTGAAAGAATAAGATTGTAAAATACTTAGTTATGTAATGGAATCTATTATGAAATATTTATTAGTGACTACCATAAATACTAGTAAACAGTTTGATGATCCGTATACCATCGGGATTAGGCCTTGCATGCATGTAGAGTAGTCAATTTCACAATATCAGTACTCGAATTAGATGCATAAGTACTCAATACAGTTTCAATAGTACTCGATTTATGAAGCAAAGTGCTTTGTCAACGTGCTTCGTTAATGTGATGTACCTAAGAGATTGATTTGGTGAAAAGAGATATCTAACTTCCCTAAATAATAAATACTTACACAGGAATCTGATAGAGAAGTTTCCAAAAACACAGATAAAAATTTAATGAAATTAGTACCCAATTTTGCTCTTTCCGTACTCAATTAGGAATCATCAATACTCACATGCATTTTAATAGTACTCGATATAATTGATACGGATGAGGTCAAATAAATTTTCTAGCTAATTACTCTACAATTTTAAGGCAATATGATAGAAAAGTCGCTGCATTCCTTGAGCTATTTCGAGAATGAATCTCATCTACCAAGAAAAATATGGTCCAGGAAGAACATCCGTGTTTGTTCTTTCAACTTTGCAAAATATTGTTTCTTCTAAAGATCAAGTTGTTACTCTTCTTCTTTTCCTTAACGGGGAAATGACTTACCAGGAATGCATCACTGACATATTTTTTTTCACTTTTGGTTCTTTCTGGAGATCAAAAGTTCCATTGACATAGGTTTTGTGTCTTTATTAGACGATATCATAGGAATTTCAGGATTTCGCTGCATATTTACGTCATATCAAAATTTCTATTTACTAACATCAAGATACAAAAAGATATTCTCAAGATTGAACGCCCTGACATTGTCGTTGAAACACCAGAGAGGATACTACCTCTGCTTAAAACCGATGTTGATGACAACTCATCCTAGGAAACATTTCTTTAGTATGAATTTAGGAATAATAAAAATCAAATAAAATTTTATAATATTCAATGAGTCAAAAAATAAATAAACCAATTAAATTATTTATAAAAAATTAGATGGTAGAAATATTGTATATTTATAATTTTATTCTTATGCTTTCTTTTGATAAATTTAAAAATATAATGAAAATAAATTAAAATGTTGTATACAATTGTGTCAAAATATAAATGCACAAATTATGATTTATATAAAAAAAATTAGATGATAGAAATATTTTATGTCAATAATTTTCTTCTTATATTTTTTTAAAATGACTTTAGGAATATATTGAAAATCAATTAAAAATATTGTATTCAATGATTCAAACAATAAATGCAATACTTTAATTAAATTATTTTTGGATTTTTTGAAACAATTTAATTTAATTTTTTATTTTTAGAAATGTAACAAATATTCTAATCGACAAGACAGGAAAGATTTCGGCATTGTGAAAAATAATTAATTATACTGTAATTTCATTACATTACTACATGATATTAATTTATTATCTTGAACACATGTACATTGTGTGTTCACGTCACCTAGTATCTATTTAAAATAAGAATGGTTCACTTAGAAAATTCAACAATAATTTTTAAAAACTAAATGGTAGAAATATTGTATAACTATAATTTTCTTCTTCTTTTTTTTTAGAATGATTTTAGAAATATGATGAAAATCAATTAATTTATTATCTTGAACACATGTACATTGTGTGTGCACGCCATCTAGTAACTAATTAAAATAAGAATAATTCAATTAGAAAAGTTAAAAATAAATTTTACAAAATAAATGGTAGAAATATTGTATAACTATAATTTTCTTCTTGTGTTTTTTTTTTTGAATGATTTTAGGAATATGATGAAAATCAATTAAAATGTTATATAACAATAATTTTCTTCTTGTTTTTTTTTTAAAATTATTTTAGGAATATGATGGAAATCAATTAATTTATTATCTTGAACACATGTACATTGTGTGTGCACGTCACCTAGTAACTAATTAAAATAATAATGATTCACTTAGAAAAGTCAAAAATAATTTTTAAAAAATAAATGGTAGAAATATTGTATAAGTATAGTATTCTTTTCGTGTTTTACTTAGAATGATTTTAGGAATATGATGAAAATCAATTAAAATTTTATAATATTTAATGAGTCAAAAAATAAATACACCAATTAAATGATTTATAAAAAAATAGATTGTAGAAATATTTTATATCTGTACTTTTCTTCTCATGTTTTCTTTTGATAACTTTGAGAATATGATGAAAATAAATTAAATATTGTATTCAATAAGTCAAATATAAATGCACAGATTATGATTTATATAAAAAAAATAGACGATAGAAATATTTTATATCTATAATTTTCTTCTCATATTTTCTTTAAAATGATTTTAGGAATATGATGAAAATCAATTAAAATATTGTATTCAATGATTCAAAAAATAAATGCATCAGTTTAATGAATACACAACACATAATTCTCCAAAAATTGAATATCCCAAATTTGATCTTAATTGTGACATCATTTTTCCACACAATGCCAATGCAATTAATACATATAATTCATAGTTTTTGAGCAATATAGTAAATACATAATATAAAAACTTTGTTCACTATTCATAATTTTATAATAGAAATATAAAATTGAATATCCCAAATTTTACCTTAATTGTGAGATCATTTTTCCACACAATGCTCATGCAATTAATACATATTATAAGGGAAAAGGAGTCGCACATAAACAGTTTGAGGTGTTGTCACAAGGTGTTGACAACACCTACAATAACACCTTGAGTAATTTGCAGCGAAATATAATTAAAGCGTAAATAAAATAAACAAGCAACCATATAAATAGACTCAATTGATTTAAACAAGAGTATAAAATACTCTTGCAGCGCCTAAGGGCAAAAATTCACTAGAAAACTTTCAAAAAGTTTTACAAACCCTAAAACTAGTTATTATTGTAAAATTCAATTTCTCAAAACAAGTGAGAAAATAAAGAGTAAAAGTTTTCCTAAAACATTATATATGAACTAGAATAACGAAAACGAAGTAAGGAGAAAAACTTGAAGTCAAAACTCGTGAGACAATAACATTGTTCGATCAACAATCTTCAAGTGTTCTTCACGACTTCAAGCATTCACGACCGAGACAAGTCTTCAGAAGATCTGCAGTTCTCTCGTGTGTATGGCTCTCTGTCACAATCTCACGGTCTCTCTCTTCCAATATATACTTGAATCCTTCCTTGTAGATATTTCTTTGTAGAGATAGGATTCCTTTTATTTGATCATATCAAATCTACACAAATAAAGAAAGATAAATATTAGATATAATATGATAAATATTCTAATCAGCTTATCAAAATCGCAAATAGGAAATAAATCACATAAAAAAAATTACTTCATGTCCAAGAAAGGCGAAAGATATTTAATAAATTTTTTTCAAAATAGGATGATTTTAAGGAATAAAATATTCCTTTCAATCTCCCCCTTTTTACCTTTCTGGACAAAACACCTTCAATTCACAAACAAATCAACTAAACTCCCCCTTAATCAAAACTCCCCCTGAATAGATTCTCCCCCTAAGTATATCCAGAGGTGTTGTCGCAAGATGTTGGCAACATCTAGCTATGACACCTTAAATCAGAAACCATAAGAGCAAGGAGAAACATAAACAA
Organism: Henckelia pumila; assembly: GCF_033568475.1. Classification (NCBI taxonomy): domain Eukaryota; kingdom Viridiplantae; phylum Streptophyta; class Magnoliopsida; order Lamiales; family Gesneriaceae; genus Henckelia; species Henckelia pumila. The sequence continues at coordinate 114,976,926 of NC_133121.1, read as the reverse complement.
GAAATCATATCAGAGTTAACACCAGAAAAAGACAGTTTTGATTAGGATCAGAGAACAAAAACAATACTAAACAAATAACCAATAAAAATCAAACTAAACTAGCAAAACCAAAAAGAAAACTAAAACTAAAATTAAAATTGATTGCTCTCGGATTCAGCTTCTTCTGTTTCAGTTCTTTCTCCCCCTTTTTGTTCAGAAGGGCCATCTTCACTTAAAAGAGACTCATAGTGAGCCTTTAACCCTTTGTAATAGGCTAGATCAGCCTTACCCTGTGCAATCTTCTGCTCAGCATGCACCAATTGGGCTTGAACAAAATTAGAATCAATGTTCTGTGCAGCAATGGGGGGTACAAAAATTTCAGTGGCAGAGGGGGTGTTGGCAACACCTGCCACAACACCTGATTCAGACCAAGGTAGGTCTAACTTTCTGTTGCCTCTGAGTAATGCAGGTGTTATCTTCAGCCGTTCTCCTGGTTCAATAAGAGCCTCATCATCATCATTCTCAATCTCTTGAGATAGCAACATAGAATAGATGAGGGATGGATAAGGCATCTTCAATGTTGGTTATGCACAGTCTGCAAAGGCCATGACTGTGTCAAACACAAGTCGACCATAGTTGAAATTGCTTCCTGTGCCAATGGCGTACAAGACTGGAGCCTGATGCTTGGTAACAACAGTGGAATTCCCAGATGGAGTCGATGTCTTGACAACGGTCTTGTGTAAAACATATTAGAAGGAGGTGAGTTTGGTAGCCTGCAACTTCTTAGGGTGTGAGGGAAAAACAGTGACTTGACCACCTGTAATGACAGAGGTCATCTCATCCATAGAAGGTAGTGCAGCATCATCACAGGTAAGAGTATGGAGGAATCCATTTATCAACGCAGGACTGAAGGCAAAAATCTCTCCACGCACATACACCTTCCCATACTTTACATATCGCGGATCCTTCACAGATTCAGTCAAATTACAGTAGAATTCTCGAATAATTTGAAAGAGTGGGTGCCCGGTTAGCCAACTTGTGGCTAAGGGCTTTTATGACTCTATGTATAAAAAATCTTTGTTTAATATAATTTACATTCATTAATGGTATTTTCTTTATCTTTCTTCATAATGTTATATTGTGATATACTATTGTTGTTTTGATAAAGACCTTGAATATACTATAGTGTAAGTAAGATGAGATAGTGAATAAAGAGAGATCACTATCATGAAACACATCTTATAGTCACTGTATATTCTAAACAGTTCCTAGTCAATTGAGCCATCCGCAAATAAGGATAATGATCGCTTGAGATCGAGACTAGCATTTGCGATGCCAAGTATGTTGTAACCCGCATTTCTAATTAGTGATTAATGAGCAATTAATCACGTGATCATGTTTAGATTAAGTAAAACATGATTAAGTAAGTTCCTGTTGGGATAACGGACTTCAGAAATGGATTCAGAGCACTCGAATTAGTTGAATTGGTTCAGCAGGATCGGACGCTTCGAATTAGACTTTGGAGGATCCGAAGTGGATCGGAAGCTCCGTGCCAGGATCGGAGGCTCCGATCGAGATCGGAAGCTCCGATCGAGATCGGAAGCTCCGTCGACGAGATCGGAAGCTTCGATCTGGACCAGGGCACACGTCATTGCTTACGTCAGCAAGGTGACGTCATGGCAGATGTAATATAGAGCGATCAAAAGCTCCAAAGGTGCGATCGGAGGTTCCGATTGTGATCGGACGTTCCGAACCGGGATCGGAGGTCCCGAACGCTGTCTATAAATAGAGGGTCCGAGAATTCATTTTCTCGCACCAATTTCCTCTCTTCTCTCTCGATTCCTAAGCCTTCTAACTCAGATCTAGGGAGATCTAGGCGTCCTACGGGAAATCCGAAAGTGGCTTAGTGATATAGGCATCGTCGCGAAGCTGTGGCCTAGTTTTGAGGCTATCGACAGCAAAGGGCTAACGACGGACGCAGGTATAGCTTTGGCATCCTAAAAATATTTAGGAGTATGCTTTAGCTTAGTTAAGGCTTTTAGAGCTTTATTGTTGATGCATGGATATTTGCATTGTAGTAGCAGTAGACTGGACTAGTAGGCTTGGAGTATAGGCCAGTGGAGCTAGGTTGTCCAGCAGTGTTAGAGGTACGTAAGTACTGACCGAGATAGCCGGCATGATATATTTGCATGTATGTTGCATGAGTATGTGCTATATGCTTTATCATGTTTTAGCATGTTTTACCATCTTAGCACATATATGATTTTACGTGTGACTGAATCCGGAGAGATGTGAGTCATTGACAGTCTCCATAGGAAACTATGATCTCATTTTGGACTCGTGTCAGGTATGACAGTTTCCATATGGGACTTGTATCCTGTTTTGGATTCGGGTCAGGATGGGGTTGGCTCAGCCCTGATATGGAGTATACGAGTACCCCGCGGAGTCGCTCTCTAGCCGGTACTGTATATTCTCGGCGCCTTGAGCAAGTGTTTTCACTTGAGTTTTAAATCATCTGTGTGCGCATATTTGTATTTATATCATTGCTTCGTATTGAGCGTTATAGCTCACGCCCCTGTGTTTGGGTATTGTGTACCTTGTGGCGGGGCAGGTTTGAGGTTGAACGGTACAAGCGACTCTCAGCAGGATTAAGCTTTGGAGAGTGCGAGGTTGTAGAGGGTAGGGATTTGTTTACCCTGAACCTTCGATTTGGTTGTATAACAGTACTTATACACTTGTGTTATAGTCGGTTGTATTCTGCCGATTGGATTTGTTGTATTTTAATTATCCGCTCTTTACGCTTTAAACTTTTATTGCGTGCGCTTTTACTATAACTCTGATTAGGTAGTGGATCCGGGTTGGGTCACTACAAAGTACCACGTTTCATTGGTATAAAACATAGAGATGTTCAAAGCATGCAAATGGATATTTATATGATGAATGATCGAACTACCCTATTCGGAATTTTCAAGTGATTATTATTAATTGAGTGGATAAGTCCGCGGTTTTGGTTGTATACCATTAGTCCTTAACTATTTGAAACATCATTGAGACTTTATATGCTAGTACTGTACTTTGACTCGTTTATCGACTCTATGAGGGTCATCAGGTGTCGGGATTGGGTATAGTTACGACACATATAGGAGTCGATGTTTTGTTGTCAAGGATTCACCACACGCTTGCGAGTGTGGATATCCTATGCGATCTGAGGAGATATTAGTGTGACAAATCTCTGGCCAGAGTACTCGATGTGATTTAGGTTACTTGGTTTCCTAGTAGCACATGCGATGTCACTATTTGATCTTCAAGATGCATTGCATAGTTATCGAATCTCGAACGACTCTCGATGTACCAATGGTTGTTGATTCGATCGGGATATATGGATGAAGGGACCGTACTGTAAACTAACCAAAACCTACTGGTTCTTGCAAGACTATCAGTGATACCTAGGAAATCATGGGGCGATGTTGCTAGACTCTCTTACCATGATTCGATGGGTAAGTCGGAAATTGTTGTTTCGAGTCACAAGGAGTTGTGAGCTCACGGCTAGCTGTATCTGTGGGAACCCGGGTTGCTAATCAAATCTTATAGGGCGATTAGTAACTAAAAATAGTTAATCTGCAAAACCGGACAATTGGCGACGCAACACCTAACATTTGGCGACGCAAAAGCACGTCGCAAAAAGATCAACAAAATTTTTTTTTTTTTAAGAACCAAAGTTGCTCGCTCGAGCGAGCCTCACCTCTCGCTCAAGCGAGCGCCTCTCGGGTCTAGGACCCCTTGGCTCGCTCGAGCGAGCCTCGCTCTGTCCGACTGCTCAAAATATGACTTTTTGCTGTCAAATAGAAGTTTGGGATGCCTCAGCTCTTCTAACAACACCATACATGAATAAGAGAAGATGATAACATCAAAACACAACCCAACATGTTGATCTAATCTTTGACAAGTTACACAATCAAAGACATGCTCTTTACAAACATAATATGAAGGCTAACAAGTACTTCACAACATCATACAAAGTTCTTGTATCATTCTACCATGTTTCAACAACTCAAAGTACAAGTTGTTCTGCTAAAACCCGAGTCCTCACATGCTAAGACTCTCTCTCGAGCTATCCCTGTCGCTTTTGACCAGCTCAAGCCCCACCTATTGCCATGCACACATACAAAACAAAGCAATAGCCGGATACCTCCGGTGAGAATAAAATCCCAGTATAAACAACATAATGCGCGAGATAATAAACGTGAATGCAATGCATATGACAAAAGAGGCTATCAAGCTGATATCAATAGGATATAAGTTCTTGGGATCCCGAGGAAATAAAATCGTCAACAAACACCAACTTACCCAATCGAGGTGAAGTTAAATACTTTATTTCCTCTGACTTTGGTGCAACTATAGTGAGTCTTCTGGCTCTGGAAGTAAGTCTACATTCCGTGCCACTCAACTACAATCCGCCAAATGTCATATGCACTCTAGGCTTTTCAACCCTCTGTGCTTATCAGGCTGGAGTTCAAGATGAATGCAACATGGTCTTTAGGCATTAAATGTTATAAAACACCTTGAACATGTACTTAAATAAGCAAGAAAAACAATCAAATCATTTAATCACATAAAACACATAATCAACCAAGTATGTGATTAACAAGGGAATACTCGAAACAATAGCTATTTCGAGCGTTCTATCCCATCTGGATTAGCTGCCATTTATACTTTTCAATAACACTTCTGAAAGTATTTCAAATCTGAAATGATAATGATAAATCATGTCAAAAGGCTGCTCAATTTCTCAACTCAATCTCAAGTGCAAATGCTAGCAAACCTTGCTTCAAATCCTTCTCGGTTCGAATCGAAGATCTCCAGTTCGGCAACTTCTATATAAAGCTAAACGAAGGTCTCGGAGCGGTGATCGCAGATATATATTTCTTTCAAATTTTTGACAACCGGATCGCAAGATATCGAAGATTTTGCGGAATGAAAAATATAAAAATGGCGTTGGGAACCCTTCAGCCGTGTTCTCTGCCTTTCCTTTCTTTTAATCTGATGATTCATGTGTATAAGAGATAAATATTAGCATATTTGCAGTTTAGTCCCTGAACTTTTGGCTATTTGCAATTCAGTCCCCGGAAAAGCGATTTAATTCAATTTCAATCCTTATTCATTTAAGAATATTAGAAATTAATTCTAAACTCTAAATATTCCCAAATTAATATTCTTGGTTTAAAATTAAATAATCTCGGGCCTTACATTTCTCCCCCACTAAGACATCAGTTCGTCCTTGAAATCATAAGCAAGCTGTATAGACAATCTGTATACACATAAGATAATGAAATAATAAAAAACAGAATAAGAACTCACATCAATGAAACAACTCTGAAAATCTCTGTCTCATGTCTGACTCAGTCTCCCAAGTCGCTTCTTCTGTGCCATGTCGACTCCACTGAACCTTGACTAGCGGAATAATCTTGTTTCTGAGCTGTTTGTCTTTACGATCAAGAATCTGAATAGGCTGCTATAAATAACTAAGAGTCTCATCCAGTTCAGCTTCATCAGGCTGAAGAATATGGGAAGGATCAGGCTGATACTTCCGAAGCATAGAGACATGAAATACATAATGAATACCAGACAAAGATGGAGGAAGAGCGAGTCGATAAGCAAGATCGCCTATCTTCTGGATAATCTCATACGGACCAATAAAACGCGGAGATAATTTTCCTCTCTTGCCAAATCTGACTGTAACTCTAAACGGAGAAATCTTCAAAAAAACTCTATCTCCCTGATCAAAAGATAAAGGTCATCGTCTGATATTCGCATACTTTGTTTTTCTGTCCTGAGCTGTTTTCATTCTTTTCTGAATAAGCTTCACTTTTTCATTCATTTCTCGGATCATATCAGGCCCAACATCAGGAACTTCTGAGATATCATCCCAATATAACGGTGATCTGCATTTCTTCCCGTACAATGCTTCAAAAGGAGCCATCTAAATTCTCGTCTAATAGCTATTATTATAAGAGAATTCTACAAGTGGTAATGAATCTTGCCAACTAGTACCAAAATCTAGTACTACAGCTCTCAACATATCCTCAAGTGTTTGGATAGTCCGCTCAGACTGTCCGTCTGTTTGAGGATGATAAGATGTACTCAGATACAATTGAGTACCAAGAGCTTGTTGCAAGCTATGCCAAAAGTGTGATGTAAATCTAGGGTCTCGATCTGAAACGATAGATTTAGGCACACCATGTAATCTTACCACTTCTCTGAAGTAGATTTCTGTCATCTGATCATGTCTGTACGCCATTCTGTACGGAATAAAACATGCTGATTTCGTCAAACGATCAATAATCACCCAAATGGCATCGCACCCTCTGGATGAACGTGGTAGCTGTGTAACGAAATCCATGGAAATGTGATCCTATTTCCATTTTGAAACTGATAAACTCTGTAATAGACCACCTGGCTTCTTTCGTTCAGCTTTTACCTGTTGGCAATTCAAACATCTGGATACAAATTCAGTCACATATGACTTCATCTGTTTCCACCAATACTGCATCTTCAGATCATTATACATTTTTCTGCCACCAGGATGAATACTGAATCGACTGCTGTGAGCTTCTTTCAATATCTGCTGTTGCAAATCTGAAATATCTGGAACAACAAGTCTGTTATTCACATATAACACATCATCAGCATTGACCTGATATTCAGATTGATGTCCAGATCTGACCATAGCAATTGAATTCTGAATATTCTGATCCTCTTTCTGTGCTTCTTTGATTCATATCAAAAGTTCTGGCTCAGCTTTTATAGCACAAACACGGATAGGTTGCATATCTGTTTCAAATACTAGTCCAGAAATACAACAATCCTCCACCAATTGAGATACACCTATTGTAGACAAGGATAAGGAACATACCTTTCTACTCAAGGCGTCTGCATCTGCATTAGATTTCCCTGGATAATATTTGATCTCGCAATCGAAATCTTTCAATAAATCAAGCCATCTACGCTGTCTCATATTCAATTCTGATTGCGAAAACAGATATTTCAAACTTTTGTGATCAGAAAAGATTTCAAACTTCTCACCATAAAGATAATGTCGCCATATATTCAATGCAAAGACAATAGCGGCAAGCTCCAAATCATGGATAGGATACCGAGTCTCATGTGGCTTTAACTGTCTCGATGCATAAGCGATAACATGTCCTCATTGCATAAGCACACAACCCAGACCCCTGTGAGAAGCATAACAATATACAACAAAATAACCCGTACCTGATGGAATTGTCAATACAGGTGCACTTGTAAGCCTTTTCTTCAATTCCAAGAAACTAGTTTCACACGCTTCAGTCCAGACATACGGCATATTTTTCTGAGTCAATTGCGTAATAGGCTTCGCAATGCTGGAAAAATCTCTGATAAAGCGTCGATAATAACCTGCCAAGCCCATAAAACTCCGTATTTCTGGCACTGATGTAGGTCTAGGCCAATTCAGTACAGCCTCTACCTTGCTTGGATCCACTGAAATCCCATCACCTAAAATAATATGCCCAAGAAACACAACTTTCTGCAACCAAAATTCACATTTCGATAAGTTGGCATATAATTTTTTATTTCTCAAAGTCTGTAAAATGATTCTGAGATGTTCAGCATGATCATGGACATTCTTGAAATATATCAAGATATCATCAATAAAAATAATGACAAAGTCATCCAAGTATTTCTGAAATACCCGATTCATCAATCCCATAAATACTGCAGGAGCATTGGTTAAACCAAAAGGCATGACGATAAATTCATAATGTTCATACCTTGTTCTGAAAGCAGTTTTAGGAATATCTTCTTCTCGTACTCTCAGTTGATGATATCGCATTAAATCAATGCTGAAATCTATCTCTCGGACTGGAGGTAAACCAGGAATTTCATCAGGAAATACATCAGCAAATTCATGCACAACTGGAATATCTATTACTGCTGGACTGGATTTCAATACATCGACTGCATAAATCAGAAATCCATCTACACCTCTCTGCAATAAACGGGTCATAGATAACACAGATATCAAAGGGATCTTGGCTCGAGAACCCTTACCTAGAATTTCCATTCTGATGTCATTTCTGGTCTAAATCTGACCACTTTCTGGAAACAATCTACAGTCGCCCTGTACTTGGTTAACATGTCTATACCGACAATACAATCGAAATCTGATAATCCAAGTACTATACAATCTATATCAATCACATTTCCATCATATTGCAAAGAACAATTTTGAATCATTCGAACAGAGATAATACCTTCACCCAAAGGTGATGAAATAGAGACAACAGTAGGCAATGGCTCAGACGATAAAAAATGCATCATAACAAATTTGTCAGAAATGAATGTATGTGATGCACCTGTATCTATCAAAACATAGGTAGGATAACCATAAATAGAGCAGTTACCTGCTATGACATCGTCAGGTGCTGCCTGAGCCTGTTCCTCAATAAGTGCAAAAACTCGAGCCTGTTGCCTAGGAGGTTGAGTCACAGTCTGGCTTCCTCCTGCTCGGGGCTGTTGCTGAGGCTGGAATGAATGCACTGTTTGCCTTTCTGCTTGAGGTGTTGGTCGAGAAGAACTTTCACCAATAGCTCGTTGAGGACATACCTTGGCATAGTGACCTGGTTGGCGACAAATATTACAATTTCCTAACACACCTCTACACTGTTCAATAGCATGTCGTCCCCCACACTTACCACAAAATACTCCCAACTCACCAGTTCTCTGCCCTGTACCAAATTGCCTCTGTCCACTAGAACTGGAAGAACTACTGCCTGCCCTCTTGAACTGTTTACCTTTCGGCCTGAATCTAAAATACTTTCTGCCACTGCTTCCTCCCTCAAATCTGGGAGATGGTTGCTGAAACTGTGGCGGATTCTGTGGAACTGATGCTGATACAGGCTGTGGAGCTGACTGAGGAATGAATGGTGCTCTTCTTTGTCGCAATAACCCCGCTTCTGCTCCCTTAGCTTTATTCAAGGCGTCAGCAAAAGTATTGGGTCGTCCACTATTCACCAAAGTAAACACATCTGGATTAAGGCCATTGATAAACTGATCTGCCATTATTGCTTCATCAGTCGCTGCTATATGTGGAGCAAATTTCAAAAGACTTGAAAATTTGGCCACATATTCCTCAATATTCAAGTTGCCTTGCCTAAGATTGGCAAATTCAGCAACCTTATCTGAAACGACCCTAACTCTATAATAAATAAATATGCGGAAAATTTTTTTTTTTTTATACTACTAAATAAAATATGTACATATATGCCCATACATATATGCATAGAATAAAATATTTAAAATAAATACATGACCAAATAAATAAAAAATTTAAATGCTTAAGAAAATTGCATTCTTTGAATTAAATAAATATCTGAGTCACCCTATAAATTAAAAATATACTGCATAATCAAAATAAATAAAAAGTGTGCATGCACTAAAATATTTAATAAAATATCCCAAACACCTCAACCCAAAAAAATAATAAAATGTATCATAAGACTCAAGCATGGTGACTCAGAAGCTGTCACGGTCACGGGGCTACTGCAGCACTGCTCATACGTCCTCACCACCGGTAGGGGTAACCTGCTCCTCTACATACTCACCTGCACCATATCAGTGTAGTGAGCCTAGAGGCCCAACATGCATACTAACAAGGGTTCAAAATAATTTAAAACAATTTAATACTAATACATACATATACGTGAATGAGCATGCTTAAGAATTTCATAACATAACTTACATAAATAAACATAAATAACATAATACATAACATACATAATAACATACATACTAGAGTTGTTGAGCATTTATTTTCTGAACATCGAATGGTCCTATCCGTAAGTGTGACCCATACTTATAGTGCGACTGATCAGTCTAAGAAACCATCGTACGAGGCTGGTGGCGAACCACCCATACATAAATGGCAGAAACTGCCCATACATAAATGGCCACACTACTTCAATTTCCACCTAAAATATTTTATTTGCTCAACCATAGAATTTCAATCATAGCATAAAAATTGATTTCATGAATGCATGTACTTAAATAAATTGTGTGTCCTTCATATATATTTAATTTAATTTTCTTACTAACGTATAAATATTAAACTAACTTAAATGCATAAAAATAATTAAATATATAATCAGGACACATGCAATTTTCTCATGGATGGTTCTGGACTGCTGGCCCTACACTCAAGCCCATTAACTTAAATCTGGCCCATTAACATACTTAAGCCCAATAACTTAAACTTTAAGCCCAATTAATTAATCTAAGCCCAATTAAATTAATTAAGCCCATTAAAATTTCACTAAGCCCAATAACACTTAGACTGGCCCATTGGGCCCCAAGAACCCAAAGACTGGCCCATTAAATTTTATGGGCCCAAAAGCCTATAAAATTAATGGACTAACATAATTTAAAATTTTAAAATTTCAAATAAAATTATTTGGGAGTCCAAATAATTTTATTTTAATTTAATTGACTCAAAAACCCATTAATTCTTAAAATATTTTAAAAATAAAAAGACTCGAGTCCGGCCCACCAAACCCGGACCCGGACCCACTTAACCCGACCCACAAACTTACTGACCCGACCCGGACCCCTGACCCGACCCGGACCACCCTAAACCCTAGCACCCGAAACCCTAGCCTATCCTTACCTTCTCGGCCGCCGAGGGCTCGGGCAGCAGGCCTTCAACGCTTGCTGCCGCCCTGCTCCGGCCACGATTGGCCGGAGCGCCGCCGGCAGGACCTCCCCAGGGTCCTGCCGGTTTGAACCATACCATGGTTCCAACCCCATGCTTACCCTACGTCAAACCGAAGCCCTTCAAACCCAAAACCCTAAACTGCTTCTCGGCCGAGCACTTTGCTGATCAAGGTGACCACCTGGGCTCGTTTGGCTCGAACCACTCGAGCCCACACCACGTACCCACACCCCCGGAGACCTAGCCATCAGCCGAACCATGCATGGAGGGAAAGAAACCGTAAGCATGCTATGAAATTCGAAGAATAATGCACAAACAACAACCTTCAAACGATTTTTCTGAATAATCTTTAAACAATTCTGATGCACAACATTTACATACGCGTATACACTGATATAATGTTAAAATGAGAAGAAAACCATGCCTTTCACCGTAGATATGGATTTAACACGTGTAGGAAGGACTTCGGGACGACGGGACGACTTTGGCTTGCTTGGAACCTTGAAAACCGGCTATGGAGTCTTCTTGGAGGTTGGTTCGGTGAAGAAGGAGATGGAGGGTGACGGCTGATGGGGGAGGAAAGGATCGGCTAGTAGGGTTTAGGTAGATTAGGTTTTATTTTGTATTAATTAAGATATAGGTTAAATAATTAAATATAAAAGGTTTTAAATATTAAATACACAACTTAAATTCTTAATTAAACTTTAGAAATCTGATAACATAAAATAAATCTCGAAATATTAATTTAAGGAAATTTTAAAAATACTAAAAAGTCAATATTTTGGCTAATTTTGGATAAAAATGACCCCTAAAATTAAATAAAATTAAATACTTAAAATTTTGAGATAATAAAACTCAAAATAATATTTTAAGGCTCTAAAAAGGCTCATAAAATAATTTGGGTGAAAAGTTGTCATCTCGTCCGTCCACGTTCCCGTCTACGCGATTAAATAATAAAAATACTAAAAATAATAAAAATCACTAATTATGGGTTAAATGCTTAAAAATAAATTAAATCATGCATAAATAATTCACATAATTATTTAACCCATAAATCATAAATTTAAATAATTAAATATCCTAATTATGCAAGCGGATTTATGTAATTAAAAATATCGGGTGTTACAATTCTCCCCCCCTTAAATTGAATTTCGTCCTCGAAATTAAAGTACTTACCCGAACAACTCCGGATAGCGAGTCCTCATATCCTCCTCGGTCTCCCAAGTAGCTTCCTCCTCCGAGTGATTCAGCCACTGGACTCTGACCATAGGTATGACCCGCGTCCTAAGCCTCCGCTCCTCTCTAGCCAAGATCCGCACTGGTCTCTCCTCGTAAGCAAGATCTGGTGGCAACTGTAAGGGCTCGAAATCCAACACATGCGACGGGTTGGAGACATATCTCCGAAGCATGGATACATGGAAAACGTTGTGCACTGCCGCTAGCCCTGGAGGTAGAGCTAAACGATAGGCCAACGTGCCAACTCGCTCCAAGATCTCGAATGGCCCTATATATCTCGGATTAAGCTTGCCTCTCCGCCCAAAACGCGCTACTCCCTTCATAGGTGACACCTTCAAGAATACGTGATCACCTGCGGCGAACTCCAAATCGCGTCGCCTGGCATATGCATAACTCTTCTGCCGACTCTGCGCAGTCCTCATCCTATCTCGAATCTGCGTCACAATGTCAGCTGTCTGCTGCACAATCTCCGGACCCAACAAAATTCGCTCACCAACCTCATCCCAATGCACCGGAGATCTACATCTCCTCCCATACAGTGCTGCATAAGGAGCCATACCTATAAACGACTGAAAGCTGTTGTTATAGGTAAACTCCACTAATGGCAGTCTAGTCTCCCAAGATCCTCGAAAATCGATGACACAAGCTCTCAGAAGATCCTCGAGAACCTGGATCACTCTCTCGGACTGACCATCTGTCTGGGGATGAAATGCTGTACTGAACAAAAGTCTAGTCCCCAAGGCTGTGTGCAGACTCTTCCAAAACGCTGAGGTGAATCTCGGATCTCTGTCTGACACGATAGACACTGGTATGCCATGCAGTCTAACAATCTCTCTGATGTAAAGCTCTGCATACTGTGTCAAAGTGTAAGTAGTCCTTACCGGCAAGAAATGAGCTGACTTGGTGAGTCTATCCACAATCACCCAAATCGTTGTACACCCTCTGGTACTCCTCGGTAAGCCAACCACAAAGTCCATCGTAATATTCTCCCACTTCCATTCCGGAATAGGGAGAGGTCTAAGAAGTCCTGCTGGACGCTGATGCTCTGCTTTGACTTGCTGACAAGTCAAGCACTCTGACACCACTCTCCCGATGTCACTCTTCATCCCAGGCCACCAATACAATAACTGTAAGTCTCGGTACATCTTCGTACTTCTGGGGTGAATGGAGTACGGAGATGCATGAGCCTCTGCTAGAATCTCGGCTCTCAACTGATCAACGTTCGGTACCCACATACTCCCACGGTACTGAACGATGCCATCCTCCACTGTATACAAGAGATTACCTCTAGCCTCATCTCTCTGTCTCCATCGTTGTAGCTCCTCATCAGTGGACTGTCCCTCTCTAATCCGATCTCGCAAAACTGGCTGCACTGTCAAAACTGACAAGCTCGGTGCATGGCGGCTCGGATAGCACTCCAAACCAAATCTCTGAATCTCGGTCTGTAGCGGTAACTGTACAGTCAAACATGATACCACTGATGACTTCCGACTCAAAGCATCTGCCACTACATTAGCCTTACCCGGATGGTAGCTAATGTCACAGTCATAGTCCTTAACAAGCTCAAGCCATCTGCGCTGCCTCATGTTCAACTCCTTCTGGGTGAAGAAGTACTTGAGGCTCTTGTGATCGGTGAAAATCTTGCACTTCTCGCCGTAAAGATAGTGCCTCCAGATTTTCAACGCAAATACCACTGCTGCAAGCTCCAAATCATGCGTCGGATAGTTCTGCTCATGAATCTTCAACTGTCGCGACGCATATGCGATAAATCTGCCACTCTGCATAAGTACTGCGCCCAAACCAAGCTTGGACGCGTCGGTGTACACCACTAACTCCTCATGTGGCACTGTCATAGCTAACACAGGTGCTGAAGTAAGTGCATCCTTCAGCTGATCAAAGCTCCTCTGACAATATGGACTCCAACTATACTTCGCGTTCTTCTTGGTTAAGGAAGTCAAGGGTACTGCAATAGAGGAAAAACCCTTGATGAACTTCCTATAGTATCCTGCTAAACCCAAGAAGCTACGAATCTCCGAAGCATTCTTTGGAATCCCCCAATCCCTCACTGCCTGCACCTTGGACTGATCCACTGCAATCCCATCCCTAGAAATAATGTGGCCTAGAAACGCTACCTGCTTCAACCAAAACTCACACTTACTGAACTTTGCAAACAGTCGATGCTCCCTCAAAGTCTGCAAGGCTGTATGCAAATGCTGTGTATGCTCCTCAATGCTCCTCGAGTAGATCAATATGTCATCAATGAATACAATGACAAACTGATCTAGATACGGCTGGAAGACACGATGCATGAGATCCATAAAAACTGCTGGAGCATTGGTCAACCCAAAGGGCATCACCAAGAACTCATAGTGTCCATATCGTGTCCTAAAGGCAGTCTTAGACACGTCTGAATCTCTGACTCTCAGCTGATGGTAACCAGATCGCAGATCGATCTTGGAGAATACCGAAGCTCCCTGCAGCTGATCGAATAAACCTCTATCCTCGATAGTGGATACTTATTCTTCACTGTGACTCTGTTGAGCTCTCGGTAGTCAATGCACAATCTCATGCTGCCGTCCTTCTTCTTCACAAACAACACTGGAGCTCCCCATGGAGAAAAGCTAGGACGAACAAAACCCTTCTCCAACAGCTCCTGAATCTGCTCCTTCAACTCTCTCATCTCTGTAGGAGCAAGTCGATACGGTGCCTTAGAAATAGGCACAGTATCCGGCAACAACTCAATACTGAACTCCACCTCTCTCACTGGTGGAACTCCTGCAACATCGTCAGAAAAAACATCTGGATAGTCACGTACCACCTCTATATCTGATAAAGATCTGCTAGAAACATCTGAGGTAGTGACCACACTAGCAAGAAAACCCTGACATCCATGGCGCAACAGTTTCCTCGCACGAACAAGTGATATCATCTGAGGAATACTGCTAGACTGAGATGCAAAGAAAGTAAACATCTCGCCTTCTGCTGGCTTCACTGACACTGTCCTACGTCGGAAATCAATCGAAGCTCCATTAACTGATAGCCAGTCCATACCCAAAATCAAGTCAAACCCAGTCAATGGAAGAACCACTAGATCTGCTCGAATGGAGTGTCCCTGCAACTCCAATTCCAGATCCCTGATGACACTAGTGGTAGTGATAATCTGTCCGGATGGCATGGTAACATCGTAACCACTGTCTACAACCTCCGGTGAAATGCCTATCCGTCTGATAAAATCTCGGGAGATAAACGAATGCGTGGCTCCTGAATCTAGCAACGCAAACGTGGAGTTGCCTCCAACTAGAATTCTCCCTGCACGCAGAAGATTCCCAACAATTCATACCACTATTCTCCCAAGGTTAAAACACTACAATCCTTAATTCTAATCACAAAGAAACAAAATTCTTATTCTAGCATGCTGATAGTTAAACTCAAGTCACAGGCACTCAGATATAATCGCAATAAAACAAAAGCAAAGAATTGAAAAAGTTCTAGGGGTTAGGTATACCGGTGATCAAGGAGGTATCTGGGTCTGCCTCCTCTGCCTGCATCACATATACTCGTCCACTGACGTTCTGCCTCTGCGGGCAGTTGGCAATCTGATGCCCCGGCTCCTTGCAACGATAGCAGACTCCTGCTCCCATAAGACACTGCCCGGAATGCATCTTCTGACACTTCGGACATACTGGATATCTCCCTGGAGTAGGGGCCCCGCCCCTAGTCTGCTGCTGTGGCTTCCCCTGAGGCCTCTGCTGATTCGGGCCCTTAGGTGGCCCTGCAGACTGCTTCTTCGCAGGAGGCTGCGAAGATGGTCGCTGATACCCTGTCTGCTGAAACTGCCTCTTACCCTGCTGCTCTCTCAGGATCTCTCTCCGACCCTCCTCGGAACGCAAGGCCCTACTGACTGCAAACTCATATGTAAAGACGTCTGCCATCCGCACATCATGCCTGATCTCAGCCTTCAGGCCCTCCACAAACTGACGCAGCTTCTTCTGCGGGCTCTCAGCAATCATGGGCACAAAGTGACAGCCCCTCTCAAACTGGCTCACATATTCCACAACCGACCTGTCCCCTTGACGGAGACTCATGAACTCCCGGATCATGCGACTGCGCACATCCTCGGTAAAGTACTTGGCGTAGAAGATACGCCTGAACTCGGCCCACGTCAGTGTAGGTAGATGGACTCCTCGAACTGCACCCTCCCACCAAAGGGCTGCATCGCCTCGCATCATGTACGTCGCACAGCTCACCCTGTCGGTGTCTGTGATCCCCATATAATCGAAGATGGACTCAAGAGAGCGAATCCATCCCTCAGCCACCAAAGGATCGGTGGTCCCCAAAAACTCCTTAGGCCCCTTCTTCTGGAACCTTTCAGCGACGTCCTCCTCATGGGACAGTCTGGGACGTGCAGCCTGCTGCTCCAACATAGCAGTAATCCCCGCCATCATCGTCGCACTGGCCTGCTCCAGTGCTGTCATAGGGTGCTGCGGAGGTGGCGGTGGAGGTGGAGGTGGAGGTCTCCCTCGTCGGTTCACTTGTCTGGGAGGCATTCTGTACCACCACATATTTATTTACGTAAATCGCCATGCATAACTAAGTGTTTAAAATTAAGGCTAACTTAAATTCTAGAAATGAAATCATACTATAAATATTTAAAACTTACAGACCGGTAGCGTGGATTTCTGAGCTCGCATAGCAGTAATGACCCCTCCAAGGACCGTGCTCTGATACCAACTGAAACGACCCTAACTCTATAATAAATAAATATGCGGAAATTTTTTTTTTATACTACTAAATAAAATATGTACATATATGCCCATACATATATGCATAGAATGAAATATTTAAAATAAATACATGACTAAATAAATAAACAATTTAAATGCTTAAGAAAATTGCATTCTTTGAATTAAATAAATATCTGAGTCACCCTATAAATAAAAAATATACTGCATAATCAAAATAAATAAAAAGTGTGCATGCACTAAAATATTTAATAAAATATCCCAAACACCTCAACCCAAAAAAATAATAAAATGTATCATAAGACTCAAGCATGGTGACTCAGAAGCTGTCACGGTCACGGGGCTACTGCAGCACTGCTCATACGTCCTCACCACCGGTAGGGGTAACCTGCTCCTCTACATACTCACCTGCACCATATCAGTGTAGTGAGCCTAGAGGCCCAACATGCATACTAACAAGGGTTCAAAATAATTTAAAACAATTTAATACTAATACATACATATACGTGAATGAGCATGCTTAAGAATTTCATAACATAACTTACATAAATAAACATAAATAACATAATACATAACATACATAATAACATACATACTAGAGTTGTTGAGCATTTATTTTCTGAACATCGAATGGTCCTATCCGTAAGTGTGACCCATACTTATAGTGCGACTGATCAGTCTAAGAAACCATCGTACGAGGCTGGTGGCGAACCACCCATACATAAATGGCAGAAACTTCCCATACATAAATGGTCACACTACTTCAATTTCCACCTAAAATATTTTATTTGCTCAACCATAGAATTTCAATCATAGCATAAAAATTGATTTCATGAATGCATGTACTTAAATAAATTGTGTGTCCTTCATATATATTTAATTTAATTTTCTTACTAACGTATAAATATTAAAATAACTTAAATACATAAAAATAATTAAATATATAATCAGGACACATGCAATTTTCTCATGGATGATTCTGGACTGCTGGCCCTACACTCAAGCCCATTAACTTAAATCTGGCCCATTAACATACTTAAGCCCAATAACTTAAACTTTAAGCCCAATTAATTAATCTAAGCCCAATTAAATTAATTAAGCCCATTAAAATTTCACTAAGCCCAATAACACTTAGACTGGCCCATTGGGCCCCAAGAACCCAAAGACTGGCCCATTAACTTTTATGGGCCCAAAAGCCCATAAAATTAATGGACTAACATAATTTAAAATTTTAAAATTTCAAATAAAATTATTTGGGAGTCCAAATAATTTTATTTTAATTTAATTGACTCAAAAACCCATTAATTTTTAAAATATTTTAAAAATAAAAAGACTCGAGTCCGGCCCACCAAACCCAGACCCGGACCCACTTAACCCGACCCACTAACTTACTGACCCAACCCGAACCCCCGACCCGACCCGAACCACCCTAAACCCTAGCACCCGAAACCCTAGCCTATCCTTACCTTCTCGGCCGCCGAGGGCTCGGGCAGCAGGCCTTCAACACCTGCTGCCGCCCTGCTCCGGCCACGACCGGCCGGAGCGCCGCCGGCAGGACCTCCCCAGGGTCCTGCCGGTTCGAACCATACCATGGTTCCAACCCCATGCTTACCCTACGTCGAACCGAAGCCCTTCAAACCCAAAACCCTAAACTGCTTCTCGGCCGAGCACTTTGCTGATCAAGGTGACCACCTGGGCTCGTTTGGCTCGAACCACTCGAGCCACTCGAGCCCAGACCACGTACCCACACCCCCGGAGACCTAGCCATCAGCCGAACCATGCATGGAGGGAAAGAAACCGTGAGCATGCTATGAAATTCGAAGAATAATGCACAAACAACAACCTTCAAAGGATTTTTCTGAATAATCTTTAAACAATTCTGATGCACAACATTTACATACGCGTATACACTGATATAATGTTAAAATGAGAAGAAAACCATGCCTTTCACCGTAGATATGGATTTAACACGTGTAGGAAGGACTTCGGGACGACGGGACGACTTTGGCTTGCTTGGAACCTTGAAAACCGGCTATGGAGTCTTCTTGGAGGTTGGTTCGGTGAAGAAGGAGATGGAGGGTGACGGCTGATGGGGGAGGAAAGGATCGGCTAGTAGGGTTTGGGTAGATTAGGTTTTATTTTGTATTAATTAAGATATAGGTTAAATAATTAAATATAAAAGGTTTTAAATATTAAATACACAACTTAAATTCTTAATTAAACTTTAGAAATCTGATAACATAAAATAAATCTCGAAATATTAATTTAAGGAAATTTTAAAAATACTAAAAAGTCAATATTTTGGCTAATTTTGGATAAAAATGACCCCTAAAATTAAATAAAATTAAATACTTAAAATTTTGAGATAATAAAACTCAAAATAATATTTTAAGGCTCTAAAAAGGCTCATAAAATAATTTGGGTGGAAAGTTGTCATCTCGTCCGTCCACGGTCCCGTCTACGCGATTAAATAATAAAAATACTAAAAATAATAAAAATCACTAATTATGGGTTAAATGCTTAAAAATAAATTAAATCATGCATAAATAATTCACATAATTATTTAACCCATAAATCATAAATTTAAATAATTAAATATCCTAATTATGCAGGCGGATTTATGTAATTAAAAATACCGGGTGTTACATTATCCTTCCTGTAGGAGACTGGAAAGAAACGTTAATAGAATTCAATTTTAAAGACAGTCCAGGTGATAATCGTACCTCGTTGTTCTAATGCCCGTTTTGTTGTAATCCAACAAATTTTGGCAACATCGTGAAGTTGATGTATTACCAATCGGATACGACGATCATCGGTATAATCAATTGATTCAAATAGTTGTTCTATATCTTCAAGCCAATTTTCACAATCAACTGAGTTTTCTGTTCCTTTCAATTTTGGCGGTTTGAATGACTGAAATCGCTTCAACAAATTCTCCATTGGAGTAGCAGTAGGATCCATAGGATCAGAAAATGTACTACCCTGTGCATTCTGAAGTTCAGCAACTGGCGGTGGTACTGGTGCTGGTTCAGCCTGAGGAACCGCTAATGGATATCTAGTGGACGGTGCTTTACGAAGAGGCATATCTGATTGTCAAACAGATTAGTGCATAAACAATATCATATGCAGCAATTTATTCCATCCTTCTCTGATAAGAATTCTCATGCATTCTCATGAGAATTCAGGTTCTGACTGAGGATAATCTGGAATACAATTGCATATATAGCATGCAGTAGCAATAAAAGCACATAATCATGCAATCACATAATTATTGCAATATAAAGCATGCTAGCAAATAGTGCACATAATCAGATACAATATGTAATCTCATGTAATGTCAAACAATCAGACAGACTCAATCTACCCCGCTCATCAACTTCTATCTAAATCCAGAAACTTACGCTCTGATACCACCTGTTGTGGGGACCCGGGTTGCTAATCAAATCTTATAGGGCGATTAGTAACTAAAAATAGTTAATCTGCAAAACCGGACAATTGGCGATGCAAAACCTAACATTTGGCGACGCAAAAGCACGTCGCAAAAAGATCAACAAAATTTTTTTTTTTTAAGAACCAAAGTGGCTCGCTCGAGCGAGCCTCACCTCTCACTCGAGCGAGCGCCTCTCGGGTCTAGGACCCCTTGGCTCGCTCGAGCGAGCTGCGCTCTGTCCGGCTGCTCAAAATCTGACTTTTTGCTGTCAAATAGAAGTTTGGGATGCCTCAGCTCTTCTAACAACACCATACATGAATAAGAGAAGATGATAACATCAAAACACAACCCAACATGTATATCTAATCTTTGACAAGTTACACAATCAAAGATATGCTCTTTACAAACATAATATGAAGGCTAACAAGTACTTGACAACATCATACAAAGTTCTTGTATCATTCTACCATGTTTCAACAACTCAAAGTACAAGTTGTTCTGCTAAAACCCGAGTCCTCACATGCTAAGACCCTCTCTCGAGCTATCCCTGTCGCTTCTGACCAGCTCCTGTCCCACCTATTGCCATGCACACATACAAAACAAAGCAATAGCCGGATACCTCCGGTGAAAATAAAATCCCAGTATAAACAACATAATGCGCGAGATAATAAACGTGAATGCAATGCATATGACAAAAGAGGCTATCAAGCTGATACCAATAGGATATAAGTTCTTGGGATCCCGAGGAAATAAAATCGTCAACAAACACCAACTCACCCAATCAAGGTGAAGTTAAATACTTTATTTCCTCTGACTTTGGTGCAACTATAGTGAGTTTTTTGGCTCTGGAAGTAAGTCTACATTCCGTGCCACTCAACTACAATCCCCCAAACGTCATATGCACTCTAGGCTTTTCAACCCTCTGTGCTTATCAGGCTGGATTTCAAGATGAATGCAACATGGTCTTTATGCATTAAATGCTATAAAACACCTTGAACATGTACTTAAATAAGCAAGCAAAACAATCAAATCATTTAATCACATAAAACACATAATCAACCAAGTATGTGATTAACAAGGGAATACTCAAAACAATAGCTATTTCGAGCATTCTATCCCATCTGGATTAGCTGCCATTTATACCTTTAAATAGCATTTCTGAAAGTATTTCAAATCTGCAATGACATCAATGATAAATCATATCAAAAGGCTGCTCAACTTCTCAACTCAATCTCAAGTGCAAATGCTAGCAAACCTTGCTTCAAATCCTTCTCGGTTTGAATCAAAAATCTCGAGTTCGGCAACTTCTATATAAAGCTAAACGAAGGTCTCGGAGCGGTGATCGCAGATATATATTTCTTTTGAATTTCTGACTACCGGATCGCAAGATATCGAAGCTTTTGCGAAATGAAAAATATGAAAATGGCGTTGGGAACCCTTCAGCTGTGTTCTCTGCCTTTCCTTTCTTTTCATCTGATGATTCATGTGTATAAGAGATAAATATAAGCATATTTGCAGTTTAGTCCCTGAACTTTTGGCTATTTTCAATTCAATCCTCGAAAAAGCGATTTAATTCAATTTCAATCCTTATTCATTTAAGAATATTATAATTTAATTCTAAACTCTAAATATTCCCAAATTAAATATTCTCGGATTAAAATTAAATAATCCCGGGCCTTACAGTATCCCTGAACCATTGAGGGTTTAATGGATTACTAATCCCTGTTGAGATAGTTAAATTTAAAGAGTTAAATTTAGCAAAAGAGAAGTTGGACTTCTTAACTAAAGGGAGTGGAATTTCCTAAAATGACATAGGGATGGGCATTTTTGGAAATCACTGAATTCGGATTCAGAAAAATTATCTTGACTTTAAAAGCTGCAGAAATGGTTTCTATGCACAATGGTGAAATTGGTTTATCATTCTGAGTCACGATGAATTTTATATTAATTTCTGAACATGCGGGCTTTGCTTGTCAAACTTGAACTTATGACTAATGGGCCCTAAGGTGTTAGCAGCCCATATTATAAATAAGTTATAGCAGTACAGAAATTAGACACACAACCTCATAATTGACAGAGCAATTTTCGAATATCCTAGAAGAGTTCTAAGGAGAATTCGAAAATCCTGTCTCCTTTTTGAGAGAGAATTCAGTTTGTGATTTTTGGAAAATTACATTCTGAATTAACAGATCAAATCTGTAAATCTCTTCGATAAACATCTGATTGATTTCTAGTGCAATCAATCAGAGGGTTTTAGTTTTCTGTTCGTGGACCTAATTCAGGAGATTGATCAAGAGAGTCATCAGTTCCTGGGATTTACAACAAGAGCAGAAAATTCTGTTGGAGTCCATAATCAAGCCATAGCTTGAAGAGGTAAAATATTAATTGTTATTATTATTTTACTTGCATAATTTAATCGTTAGGATTTGATACCCATGATATGGAATCGTTTCATATAAAAAAATTTTAAACTTCCGCTGCACCGGGTATCAGATCTATGATCTGAAAACGTGTTCCAACAGTGGCATCAGAGACAGGTTTTTCTCAGATCAAACGATTAAAATTAATCGATTGTACAAAATTTTTAGCCTCGATTTATCAAACAAAAAAAGAAAATTTTAAAATTAAAATTTTTTGAAGGGAGCGTTCCCGTGCATCCCGAAAAATTAAAATTTGATTTTTTAAAAGAATTTTAGATTTTTGAAATTTTAGTGTTTGGTCCGATCGAAAATTGTTTTTGATTGGTCCACGAGGCATCGGGTCAAATTGTTTGAGTCCAAAATTTTTAAAATTGATTTTTGGATAAATTTGAATTTTTGGAAAATTTATAAATTTTATCCGTTAAATTAAATTTTATAAAATTAATTATTTTAATACAATTGATGATAAGATATGATTTTATGTATATATTAGATAAAATTTGATTTTATCTTTTAATTATGTTGTCATTGCATGTTATCCAATGATTTAATTATTGAATTAAATATTGGATAAAGGATGATTGATTGTCATGACCAATTTTGTAGGTGTATGTTAGGAAATTTACATTTGGTTTTTGTTATTGTTGTTGGGTTTTATTAATGGGCTTGGTTTATGGCCCAATTTGATTTGTCATTTGTAATAAAAGTGGATCTGGTTTATGGTTTGTTCCCACCCTTAAATATGTATTCCCTACTTGTCATCGAAATTTATTGTAAATTTATTAGACTTAGTGGGAGATAAAGATTTGAAGACAAAGGTGGGCTAGACAGACAATAAAGACCGAAAAAATATAAATTAGAAGCTCAATGTAATAGGATTGCATTGCATACTTGCATATCACCTAGGATTGGACTTAGACTCATGATTGGCAACCACGGGTCGATTAGTTTTGGGGTCGATCATCCTAAATATAATATATGATATTATTTTTGTATGCCTTTTATCCCGCAAGCATACAAATATGATAAGATGAGACAATTTTTCAAAATTAAAAATCCCTCATTTTAAATATGATTTAAAATTGATATCAAGATAAACAAAAGAGAATTTAAATATTATTTAAATATTTCTACCTTCCATCAACGATCAATGTATGAGATGCTACCCGCGGGCACGGTCCGGCTCATATTATTGGGGGGGCTCGTTCGTCGGAAAGTTGTACATTTGATCGACTAATGTTGTAAGTTGGGTGGAACTCCCATAGGATTGACTCATATTATTGGGGATCCACATGGCGACCGTCCATCACAACTTAATGTTGATGGGTTATCTTGACATGTCACAATAAACGGCGTCATATTATTGGGCTCTTATTGGACATGAGGTAAAAACATGGGGATTGCTTTGGAAGCAATTAGGCTCTATCTTTTGAAAATTATGGTTGGCTGATATTATTCGGGACTATGATTTGTCAATTGGACTCCATGTTCCCACAAAAGAAAATAGTTTCTCGTTTTCACTAGAGGATAGTGAAATCGTTAAAATAGTGGGAGTGAAATTCATAAAATAAATCTCGCCATATTTTATGTCTTAGTAAATTAATTAAGCAATCATCGATAATTATCTGCTTTCATCTCAGTATATCATTATGATGAATCTTCGTAATCCACATGTCTCAATTCTCGAACAAAACAAACTGACTGGCGCAAACTATACGGAATGGTTCCGTAAGTTAAAAGATTGTCCTGAGTTTGGAGAAGATTTTCTATGTGCTAGAAAAGGCTCCTCCGAAAACAGCCCCGACTGATGTAACTTCGAAAAAGTTGGCCAAACTAGAGAAATGGTAGGACCATGATCTCAAGGCCAAATGTTACATGCAAAGATGAACAAGTTTAAATAAGTTTGACATCACTGCAAGAAACCCGGTTATTGGAAGCGCAACTGCAAAGAATATATATATCAAGTAGTTACAAACCGCTAAGGATATATTTTATAATGAAATAAATGTTTCACTTAATACTACTTCTTGGGTATTGGATACCAGATGTAGATCTCATATTAGCAATAAGTTGCAGATGATGACAAGTAGTAATAGGCTAAGGATCGGTGAGACCCAGTTAAGGCTCGGGAATGATTCCAGAGTTGAATCCAAAGCTATGGGAAACATTTGTTTGATTTTTCAAAATAATTTTAAGCTATATTTTGAGAGAGATGTTTTTTATTTGTGCCAATATTTCATTAAAACATTATTTCTATTTCTATTCTTGATAGAGAAGATTTTTCTTACAATTTTGCGAATGAGATTTGCAATATTTACAAGAATGAATGTTTGATTTGAAATGAAGAATTTAAAAACGATCTATATAACTTAAAATTAAAAGACGTTCCAATTAATTATGTTGATAAACCGGTAACAACAAATAAAAGGGAAAACGATAGTAAAAACCCGGCAAACCTTTGGCATGCTAGACTAGGTCATATTTCCTCAAGGAGGATGAACAAGCTAGTGAGAGAGGGCATGTTTGATATGTCTGATATTAACTCTCTACCAACTTGTGAGTCCTGCCTAAAAGGAAAAATGACTAAAACTTCTTTCAAAGGAAAACCTAAGCATAGTCAAAATCTGTTGGATTTGATCCATACAGATGTTTGCGGCCCATTTAGTATTGGTACTAAATTTATTCACACCTACTTCATTACCTTTACTGATGATTATTCTAGGTACGGGTATTTATATTTGATGAAATATAAGTCTGAATCATTTGAAAAGTTCAAAGAATTCAAGGCTAAAGTAGAAAATAAACTAGGTAAAAGTATTAAAGCACTTCGATCGGATCGAGGTGGAGAATACTTAAGTACCGAGTTTTTGGGCTATCTAAAAGAGAATGAGATTCTCTCTCAGTGGACTCCTCCTATGACACCTCAGCTAAATGGTGTTTCGGAGCGTCGCAATCGAACATTGTTGGACATGGTTCGATCTATGATGAGCTTCACTGAGTTTTCACCTTCGTTTTGGGGCTATGAGCTTGAAACGACGGTATTGTTGTTGAACAATGTCCACACTAAAGCAGTGAACAAAACTCCATATGAATTATGGACTGACAAAACTCCTAAGTATTCGTACTTGAGGATTTGGGGATGTCCTGCTTATGTGAAGCAGACAGTGGGAGATAAGTTGGATAGTCGATCCACCTTATGTTATTTTGTAGGGTATCCGAAGAATTCAATCGGATATTATTTCTATCATCCTACTAAAAAAAAAGTGTTTGTTTCGAGAAATGCCACCTTCATGGAGAAGGAGTTCTTACTTGATAAGAAAGGCAAGATGATGGAAATTGAAGAAATTCGAGAAGAACCCGAGATACAAAATAACGATCTCACACCTCAGGAACCATTAAACGACACGCTTCTTTCTAGAAGATCCGAGAGGACTTCTAGACCTCCTATTCGATATGGTTTACTTTTTGAAGGGGATCAAAGTGAACCCGACATTGGATGTGATCCAAGAAACTTCAAGGAAGCAATTTCTGATGCGGATTCGAATTTATGGCTTGAAGCTATGCAGTCGGAAATAGACTCGATGCATACAAACCAAGTTTGGTTTTTAGTAGATCCTCCCGATGGAATTGTTCCAATAGGGTGTAAATGGATATACAAGAGAAAACTTGGGCCTGATGATAAGGTATTGACCTACAAGGCACGATTGGTGGCAAAAGGTTATATTCAAAGACAAGGTGTTGACTATGATGAAACCTTTTCACCAATCGCAATGTTCAAATTCATAAGAATCTTTATTGTCATAGCAGCTTGGTATGACTATGAGATATGGCAAATGGATGTGAAGACTGTATTTTTTAATGGAAACATTAAGGAAGAGATTTATATGATGCAGTCTTAGGGATTCACAACCATGGGAAGCGAGCATAAGGTATGCAAGATTCAGAGATCAATTTATGGTCTCAAACAGGCATCAAGAAGTTGGAACAAGAAATTTGATGAAACAATAAAGGATTTTGGTTTCATCAAGAACCCGGAGGAACCATGCGTGTACAAGAAAGTAGTTAAGGATGCTGTGACATTCTCAATACTTTATGTTGATGACATCCTACTCATTGGAAATGATGTAGGGATGTTGCAGTCAACAAAGATATGGTTATCAGGTAGATTCTCGATGAAGGATTTGGGTGAGGCGTCCTATATTTTAGGAATACAGATCTATAGAGATAGATCTAAGAGAATGATAGTACTCACTCAAGCTACCTACATCGACACTATATTGAAGAGGTTCTCTATGGATGAGTCCAAGAGAGGACATCTACCTATGTGTCATGGAGTTTCTCTATCCAAGTCTATGCCTCCCAAGACTGACGAAGAGATAGAGAAAATGACACACATACCATATGCATCAGCCATAGGTAGTATCATGTATGGGATGATATCTACCAGACCGGATGTAGCCTTTGCTCTGAGTGTTACGAGCAGATATCAGGCCAATCCCAGTCAAATGCATTGGAAAGCTGTGAAGAATATTCTAAAGTACTTGAGAAGGACTAAGAATATATTCATGGTTTATGGAGGAAGAGAATTGAAATTGAAAGGATATACCGACTCTAGCTTCCAAAGTGACGTGGATGACTCGAAATCAACCTCTGGATTTGTATTCATGCTCAATGGCGATGCTGTCTCTTGGAAGAGTTCCAAGCAGGACATCACAGCGGATTCCATCACTGAGGCAGAATACATTGCAGCATCAGCTGCTGCTAAAGAGGCCGTTTTGATGAGGAATTTCGTCCAAGAGTTGGGCGTAATTCCTGAAGCTGTTGGTCCAATCCCGGTGTACTGTGACAACACTGGTGCCATTGCTCAGGCAAAGGAACCAAGGTCTCATCAAAGATCCAAACACGTACTGAGGAAATACCACATCATCCGGGAGATCGTGGAAAGAAGAGACATCACTGTCGAGAGAGTGGCCTCTGCAGACAATATCGCTGATCCACTTACTAAGCCCTTACCAGGACCATTGTTTGACAAATATCGCGAAGCAATGGGACTACGTAGTATGATTAGTTGGCTTTAGGGCAAGTGAGAGATTGAAAGAGTGGGTGCCCGGTTAGCCAACTTGTGGCTAAGGGCTCTTATGACTCTATGTATAAACAATCTTTGTTTAATATAATTTACATTCATTAATGGCATTTTCTTTATCTTTCTTCATAATGTTATATTGTGATATACTATTGTTGTTTTGATAAAGACCTTGAATATACTATAGTGTAAGTAAGATGAGATAGTGAATAAAGAGAGATCACTATCATGAAACACATCTTATAGTCACTGTATATTCTAAACAGTTCCTAGTCAATTGATCCGTCCGCAAATAAGGATAATGATCGCTTGAGATCGAGACTAGAATTTGCGATGCCAAGTATCATGTTTCATTGGTATGAAACATAGAGATGTTCAAAGCATGCAAATGAATATTCATATGATGAATGATCGAACTACCCTATTCGAACTTTCCAAGTGGTTATTATTAATTGAGTGGATAAGTCCGTGGTTTTGGTTGTACACCATTAGTCTTTAACTACTTGAAACATCATTGAGACTCTATATGCTAGTACTGTACTTTGACTCGTTTACCAACTCTATGAGGGTCATCAGGTGTCGAGATTGGGTACAGTTATGACACATATAGGAGTCGATGCTTTGTTGTCAAGGATTGACCACACGCTTGCGAGTGTGGATATCCTATGCGATCTGAGGAGATATTAGTGTGACAAATCTCTGGCCAGAGTACTCGATGTGATTTAGGTTACTTGGTTTCCTAGTAGCACATGCGATGTCACTATTTGATCTTCAAGAAGTATTGCATAGTTATTGAATCTCGAACGACTCTCGATGTACCAATGGTTGTTGATTCGATCGGGATATATGGATGAAGGGACCGTACTGTACGCTAACCAAAACCTACTGGTTCTTGCAGGCACTATCAGTGATACCTAGGGAATCATGGGGCGATGTTGCTAGACACTCTTAACATGATTCGATGGGCAAGTCGAAAATTGTTGTTCCGAGTTACAAGGAGTTGTGAGCCCACGGCTAGCTGTATCCCTAAACCATTGAGGGTCACACAAGTAATGGATTACTAATCCCCGTTGAGATAGTTAAATTTAAAGAGTTAAATTTAGCGAAAGAGAAGTTGGACTTCTTAACTGAAGGGAGTGGAATTTCCTAAAATGACATAGGGATGAGCATTTTTGGAAATCACTGAATTCGGATTCAAAAAATTATCTTGACTTTAAAAGCTGCAGAAATGGTTTCTATGCACAATGGTGAAATTGGTTTATCATTCTGAGTCACGATGAATTTTATATTAATTTCTGAATATACGGGCTTTGCTTGTCAGGCTTGAAATTATGACTAATGGGCCCTAAGGTGTTAGCAGCCCACATTATAAATAAGTTATAGCAGTACAGAAATTAGACACATAACCTCATAATTGACAGAGCAATTTTCGAAAATCTTAGAAGAGTTCTAAGGAGAATTCGAAAATCCTGTCTCCCTTTTGAGAGAGAATTCAGTCTGTGATTTTTGGAAAATTACATTCTGAATTGACAGATCAAATCTATAAATCTTTTCGATAAACATCTGATTGATTTCTAGTGCAATCAATCAGAGGGTTTTAGTTTTCTGTTCGTGGACCTAATTCAGGAGATTGATCAAGCGAGTCATCAGTTCCTGGGATTTACAACAAGAGCGAAAAATTCTGTTGGAGTCCATAATCAAGCCATAGCTTAAAGAGGTAAAATATTAATTGTTATTATTATTTTACTTGCATATTTAATCGTTAGGATTTGATACCCATGATATGGAATCGTTCCATATAAAAAAAATTTAAACTTCCGCTACACCAGGTATCAAATCTATGATCTGAAAACGTGTTCCAATATAATTTCCCTGAAATACGGACCAGTAGTAGAGACGATGGCCAGCAGATTTCTCACCTCAAAGAATCTGACCAAATTTTGAGCTCCATAGCTCTCCACATCAATATTACGTTCCTCAAGGAACTCACGATCAAAATACTTATCCCAGCAGTCAGCAATTTCCTTGGAATAAAAAGTAGATTACTAGGATGAGTTTACCCGATATTCTTCACCCAAGGTATTGTCCAAGGTGTCGGCAACACCTTCCTCAGCACCTTCTTCTTCTTCATCAGAGTCATCAGAAATTGACTCTTCCTCCAATTCTTTCTCAGCATCTGAACCTTCATTTGAATCAGAGTTGGAACTATCAGAGGGTTGTGGGCAGTTATCAGCGTATTCCTGAAGCATCTCTTCATCGGGTTCTTCATCCGATTCATTAGTAGGCATAGCTACTTTCTTTCCTTTTGACTCTTCATCTTTGCCATGAACTGGGCTATCGACATCTCCTCATCATCGGACAGAGCAGGAGGAGCAGCAGATGAAGGTTTCTCAACAGTAGGAATTGATGCAGATGCATCTTTCTCTTCATCAGCAGCAACACATTGAGTTTCTGGCTCTGTGGATTCATCCTCAGAAGACGAATCTTTCTTTGATGATTTTTCTTCTGATTCAAATGGAACAGGGATAGTTGGAATAGATGGTTCCATCGCACTGTCTCTCCCTCTTTTTCCATGCACCAGCTTGAAATCTTCATCTGAGCTTTCATCTCCAGAAGTAAACTTAGTATCCACCAACGATGGTCTAGAGGATTGACCCTTTCCTCGAAATCTCTTCGATGCTGTATAATCAGGATTGTATCCAGCTTGCCTCTTGGATCGACGAGTCAAGGGTTTCGTGGGAAACACCTTGTTTAGCACGGACATGTCAGGTAAATTTTCCACATCGATCTCATTGTCTGGCTCTCCTGGAGCGATGTAATCCAGTGGCACTGGTTCTTCAGCAACAGGAATCAAGGCTTGTTCAACCACGAGGTGTGGTGACATAGGTGTTGGAACACCTTCCGCAACATCCTCTGTATAGCCCATCTCCGATCGAATATCTTGTGGATCAAAATCCTTTCCTGCCATTAGAATATGAAAGAATGAAGGACACAAAAATTTTGAGCAATTTGAAAATCGGGAGAACGAAGAATGCACTAGAGAGATACGAAACAAGGAAGTAGAATATTTCCTTAAACAGATAAGAACACAGATATATTAGGCACCAAATCTTTTCCTATCCTAGCTCAGATTCTGAGTAGGCCCCAACGACAACAAAATCCCCAACGATAACTCTTCAAAAACGGTAAAAAAAAAAATCCGATTTAAAATAGGCAATAAATCCCTTGATTTTCACCGATAATCTAGGCCCAAATATTTCATCAAATATTTCCAAATTTAACTTCTCATCAGAAATTAACACCAATGTAACAAATCCAATCACATTCAAATTCAAACAATTCAGAGGATAGGGCAAAAATCGAAATTTTTATTTGATCAAAATATGCAACCTTTCGGCCAGATATATTCACAATTAAAAAAAATGCATGTCCTAATTATGTCTAAAAACAGAGTGTGACAAAAATTAAAATGCAATTTTATGCACAAATAAATGTTGACAAGTGAGGTGTTATCCACGATGTTGGCAACATCTCCCAGCAACACCTCAGGATTCCAAAAAAAATTAACAAATTCAATTCATTATTTTTGCAGAAGTGGTAGCCTGCACACTAAAGGAACGATTTTCATATGGACCCCTTTAGGTAGCTTTTTCCATTTGCTTATGATTATCAATCAATTTTGATAATTGATTCAACTCAAGCTTAATCATTTTTTGTTCTTTTGTTATTCTGATTTTGCAATGTCACTTTTCATTTGGGACAAGATCATGGAATATACGAACGTCCCTCCACTACTTTGTGACAAATTCAGAACTCTTCTTTGATTAATCCACATTAAACTGTAAAATATTTTGCTGAGAATCCTGAGTGAAAACTAGTCAATGGTTACAAAGTATCCAACACATCACAAAACAAAATGAATGCATGAATGCAGTAAGCCTAAGATCCTAAAAATGCACATGCATGAAAATGTGTTGTCACAGGGTGTTGGCAACACTCCTGACAACACATCGGTTCTATCTATAATGCACACATACTGAGAGACTTCCTTAGACTGAAAAATCTCTCGAAATCCAAAGCTTTTGTGAATATATCAGCTAATTGGTTATTAGTTCCAACAAACTCAATTAAGATCATGCTTTTCTCGACCAAATCTCGAATGAAGTGATGTCTAGTGTCAATGTGTTTGGTTCGAGAGTGTTGTACTTGATTTTTGGATATATCAATGGCACTAGAATTATCACAGTACATGTAGCGACCCTACCCGGATCCGCTACCTAATCAGAGTTAAGAGCATAATTAAACATGCATTAAATAAATTGCTGCGGAAGACTTAAATAAAAACAGACCGGAAGAATACAACCGGTTAAACCAACTCAATTTATACAACCAAATCGAATAAATAGCCTAAAGGCAAAACCTACAGCTAATCCTGCTGTCTTCACTGGTCATTGGCTACTCCAAGCTCCTAGTGCTCCACCCTGCACCTACACCTGCACCATCGAATGGGGTGTCCAGATACACAGAAAAGACTGGACATGAGCTCTAAGCTCAATACAAAAGCAATGATATAAATACAAATATGCGCACACAGATGATTTAAAACTCAAGTGAAAACACTTGCTCATGGCATCGAGAATATACAGTACCGGCTAGAGAGCGACTCCGCGGGGTACTCGTATACTCCGTATCAGGGCTGAGCCAACCCCATCCTTACCCGAAACCAAAACATGATACAAGTCCCATATGGAAACTGTCATACCTGACTCGAGTCCAAAAATGAGATCATAGTTCCCTATGGAGACTGTCAATGACTCACATCTCTCCGGATGCAGTCACACGTAAAATCATGTATGTGCTAAGACGGTAAAACATGCTAAAACATGATAAAATATATATCACATACTCATGCAACATACATGCAAATATATCATGCCGGCTATCGCGGTCAGTACTTACGTACCTTACTACAGGCAGTCCTAGCAGTCCCACTCTAGGTTCCAAGCCTATCATCAACTCTTCAATGCAAATATCCATGCATCATTATTTAAGCTCTAAAAGCCTTAACTAAGTTATTGTATACTCCTAAATAATTTAAGGAGAACATAGCTATGCCTGCGTCCATCGTCAGCCCGCTGATGACAATTGCCTCAAAACTAGGCCACAGCTCCGCTACGACGCCTGGATCGCTATGCCACTTCCGGATTCCTCATTGGATGCCTAGATCTCTCTAGATCTGAGTTAGAAGGCTTAGGAATCAGAGAAAAGAGAGGGAAAGGTGCACTCCAAATGAACCCTCGGCCCCTATATTTATAGGCAACGTTCGGAGCCTTCGAACCCGGTTCGAAACATCCAAACACGATCGCAACCTCCGATCCCATCTTCGGAGCATCCGATCGCCCAATATTACGTCAGCCATGATGTCACCTTGCTGACATCAGCGATGACACGTGCCCTGGTCCCGATCGGAACGTCCGATCTCACCGACGGAGCTTTTGATCTCGATCGGAGCCTCCGATCCTGACTTTGGATCCTCCGATCCTGTTCGGAACCTCCTGACTTGGTTCGGAGCTTCCGAACCCTCCGGACCCTCGGGACCTTCTCGGCTATTTTGAGTGTCCTGGATCCATTTCTGGACTCCGTTAACCCTTTAGGAATTTCTTTAATTACGTTTTACTTAATCCAACGTTATTACACGATTAATATACTCATTAATTGCTAATTACGGATACGGGTCACTACATTCTCCCCCCCCCCCCCCCTTAAAAGATTTCGTCCTTGAAATCTAGGGTAAAACCTCGAGAACGTACAAGAAACCCTTGCTCGAGTGTCTGGTGAAATATCCTCCGACACACTCAGACTCCCGTCGAATTCTCTGCAAGCTTCATTAATGCTGAACCGCATTAACATTTTCCCAGCTGAAAATTTCTGCGTTACTTGATGACAACCAATATTCCTTGACACTAACGTATCACAGCACTGATACGTCCTCTGTCGTAACCATGATCTCACTGATCACGAAGGATGCAAACACCCATTTGATCAAGATCATCATCTCAAGTAAAATCTTAAGCTAGCGAAGACCAAGTCATAACCTGACTGGCTTACGACAATCATCGAATCACTAATCAAATTAACCATATAATGGTTCCAAAAGTTCTCGGTGCTCAACACCTCTAGTTAGGAAACACTTTTCCCAACACTGTGCCGACACAACAAAACTCAAATTTCTCCCCAAGAGAATCTAGTTGACACAAGGTCATACTACAACATAACTGCTTAACACGATTTCCAGACTGGTCATCCTTCTCATGCCTTACCAAAGCAAAGAGCTTCCCAAGCAATACCGGGAATTCAATACCATGTCCAGTGCAAATCATAGTTCACATTTCTCAGTATAACTCAACACTATGCCTTGATGAAAACTATCATCGATCACTAATAATGACACTAAGTCATCTCCTAGCCATTGGCCTGCGAAGTCACGCATACATTGCAATGGAAGTCATCACGCCTCTGATGATCTACACCATCTCGATCATAGGTTATTCACCCATGAATCCCAATCGTTGGACATCCTCCTGATAGCTATACATACTCGCAATCACTGTACGCTCATCAAGAATAAGGCAAGCTCCCACCAATATGCTCGACTGGGACATTCCACAGTGCACAGACATATGTAAACGCTTCCTATTCCGTCTCAAAACTCGACAGTCATTGCACCTGGTATAACTCAACTCAGAGTCTCTGATAATACCATCAGCTCATACCAACCTCCCAAGGTTGAACATACTGATCCTGGAACTAAATCCCAATGGATTCTCAATAGTCAAATCGATCCCTTGCCAAACGCATCAGTCTCAGCACTGAACGATCTAATTCGTCGATTCCCTAGTCAATCTTGGAAAACACTTGTGCTCGAAGTAACTTGTCACCCGATGCACATCCGAATATCATCCATTGCTAAAGCACAATATCCTTGACGAATGGTCCGCACTGATGTGGCTTGTCGACTGGAAAGAACAAAGTTGCTTCATCGCTATCTTGCGAAATATTCGACTCCAAAGGCAAACCTTGTTGGCTACTAAGTCGATCCTTGACTATCTCAGTCACATATCGTACATCACTCGCTGAAAATTAATGACACAACCTGCTGGATCTCGAGAATTAGATCCCAGCTAATGTCATACCACGCGATTAGACAACTAATGTTCCTTGCTAATGTCCATTAGCATTTCTAACTACTTGTCGGATCCAAACACAACGGTATACATAGATGTCCTCGCAGGAACACTTCATCGAAATGTCCGGTTGACACTCTTCACTGTTGTTGTTCAATAGAAAACTCTCACATGAAACAACAACATGATCCTTTCCTGACCTATTGCTATCACTAAGCAATTGATTGGATCAATATCAGCTTCCTTCTTAACAAGAATGCACTATACTGGAAACTACCAACTCCTTTGCTTGTCTTCACTGTCAAGTTATCACCTAACTTGACCATACAAGTCAATTGCAATCTTTCGATAGATTTGTCTCTGGCAAACCTAGAGATTCTAAATCATCCAAATTGTCGAATGCTCTGAGACTGTACCAAGTACTCATCTCCTAAGAACTAAGCGACAAAATAATACCCCAAGTATTTCTCGATTGCTATATCCAACCATCACTATTTGGATTTACCCTATCGATCTCGTCGAACTACTGATGTTCGCGCTCATTCGATCTGACAACCACTAATCATCTAAACCTACATGGCTCGGTCAAAAACTATGACTCAGCTGCCACAAAGAATCATTTCCAAACGGTGTCAGATCACAGTACATAAGTAGTTTACTTGGCACAAGTCCTGCGCCTTTTCAGCACTACTAACCGCTGCTTCGTATTCTGAACTTAATCATCCTAACTCTGATAGAGTTACCCAATAACCACTAGTAGTCACTAGCACAGATCTCGTACCACCTTAGCACTACTAATCGTTGTCTTGTTCATCCCAGGGCAAACATCAAGATAACTAAGCCCATTTCCATCCCATGGAAAATCCTACGCTCAACCTCTGAAAATATCAGACAGTACTTAGCGCAACCACTGGACTCACTATCCTTACCTCGTTCATTCAGAATGAACACCACGGCTCGTCAAGTCCAAGAAGAATAACTAAAGAATCCCAAAGATTTCCACAATCTTCGAACACTCTCCTGATCATATCCCTTGTTAAGATTGTGCAACAGTTCAAGACTAAGGTAGCTTACCTCAATAACCCACCTGGACAACCACCAAGGTTTCACGGTCATAGGCCATGCTTCCCTCACATCTTAAATAGTCATGTACAATCCTCAACGTCTGATATAATCCAATACTGATGAAGCCAATCATCAAGGAGTAGTCCTCGTATCGAGTTGAAGTCTTAAAACAGCATTCCATCCAGTATCTTGGATAATTCCTATCACAAGGAAATTCTAACCACAACTCTGTTGACAACCCCTAGTCATCGCTGGTAGAAATCTGTCCACCTACTAGATCCACACGTCTAGCAGTAACCCAAAGGTTAAAACATATCTGCTCAGAGTACACACTTGTCAAGAAAATCCCTCCATGACTGGTTTCTACAGCAGAATACTCAAACTATATCTCTGGCACACCAGACGATATCAAACCTGATATCTAATCCAAGGTCATACCTCGTCGTGACTGTCACCAAATCCCTAGACTGAGTAGCCTTCCCACCGCCATTTCCTGAAGCACATGGCTCCCAGATAACCTCTGAAGTACAAAGACTCCAAGAGTAATACTGGCATAGCTAGGGTCGCGCCCCTTCACGTCTAGTCATGGTCATAGTCCACAATTCTCGGCATATACTGAACCTGATATCCCGATGAAAACCCATCATCACAAGTCTCAACCTAACGAAGGTCAGACAGCCTGTTCTAAGGAAACAACCTAGAACAAAGTTCTAAACCGAACAATACCCTTAATGCCTCTAGATGAATCCACCCATCACTTGCACTAACATAGTCCATTGACTAACTAGGTCAATCATAGGAAAACGCCTAGACTAACCACAAGTCAAACAGTCACAGTCGGCCCACTCAAATCCCATGAGCTGCAATAGTTGAACACTAATCAACTAAACCCCATCCAAACTTTCGCACAATCATGCAATCATCCACGAATTGCTGGATAAATAAAACATGTATCACTTATTTCAAGTTATGTACAATTTCTTTATTACAAACCCATGTAATGCATACAGTATTCAAAATACAATGAAATGTACAATCGAACTTGAAATGATACAACCAAAGTATGATGATTCATTACAACTGAAATACTGTTTACAACTACATCAATACACTATTTAAATCATCGTACTAGTCTTCGTTTCTTGAGCATGAAGCTTCTAATCGACACACGCATCGATATAAGCACACTCCCGACCAAGTCTCTCTACATGTCCTACGAAGAACTCCGGAGAAATGGCTCGTGATAGCTAACCAGCTATGCTCTGTGTCAGTGCATGTCAGTCGACCCCTCCTACTCACGATCTACCATCGGCTTTCTTCTTGTAACCAAATCATGCTTTTGAACATGAAGTTTCCCGTGTGCCTACCGAAAGCATCGATATCAGCATACCAGCAAAACCATGTACTGCATGAGGTTAAAGACCTTATGCTCGAAACCTGTCATGCCTTAGGCACTCGAGGCATTCCCTGGTAAAGGTCTATCTGACAATCTCTCCAACTACTAGTGGAGAATCTTCAGAGTAGTGTCATCATGGTAATGACTGTACAGATGCAAGCATCAAGTAAGTCCCCACCAATCCTCTGCCACTGCCTCTGGCATCCGGTACTCGATCCAAAGCTAGGATCCACATGAGTACAAATATTGAAAACTCGGACACGATCCATCACTCCTGTCCGCACTTGCTGGAATCCCATAAGCCAAATCTTCAGAAATCCTGCCGATGATGATAGTCTCTGGGCAAACTAATTGCCGCATCATCACCTCTTCCAAGGTCTCATCAATCCTATAAGGATAACCCAAAGTCTTAATACTATATCCCAAGTCTCTTGCATGCATATGATCTGATACCAATAAATGTAGCGATCCTACCTGGATCTGCTACCTAATCAGAGTTAAGAGCATAATTAAACATGCATTAAATAAATCGCTATGGAAGAATTAAAAAAAACAGACCGGCAGAATACAACCGGTTAAACGAATTCGATTTATACAACCAAATCGAATAAATAGCCTAAAGGCAAAACCTACAGCTAATCCTGCTGTCTTCACTGGTCACTGGCTACTCCAAGCTCCTGATGCTTAATCCTGCACCTACACCTGCCCCGTCGAATGGGGTGTCCAAATACACAGAAAAGACTGGACGTGAGCTCTAAGCTCAATATGAAAGCACTGGGTAAAACATACAAATATGATGCATGCAAATGATAGGGTATCCATATCTGGGATAACTGTAAATAACTGCTCAGTAAAGGTGCCTAGGACATGAGTGGTACAACCCGGGGAGCAAACCCTGTCGACACTGCTCATTCCTATAGGACGTGGACTGTCCCCAGATGCTAATCACCCATGACCCGTCAGTCATTGGACATTAGACATCACCCGTCCAGACAGGGCTGAGCGGCCCTACATGGCTCATCTCACAAGATGGACAGACACAATATGATATGCACATGCTGCATAATATGACACACAAATGCAAAATAAAAGCATGCAAAACCCGCTGGCAATCTCAGTCTGTAGTTACGTAGCTTACTACAGGCAGTTCCTAGCAGTCTCACTCTAGGTTCCAAACCTATATCAGTTCTACAATGCAAATACTCATGCATCAATAATTAAGCTCTAAAAGCCTTAATTAAGCTATTGCATACTCCTAAATAATTTAAGGAGACCATAGCTATACCTGCGTCCGTCGTCAGCCCGCTGATGACAATTGCCTCAAAACTTAGGCACATCTTCGCCTCGACGTCGGGATTGCTATGCCACTCCCGGATTCCCAATAGGATGCCTAGAACTCCCTAAATCTGAGTTAGAAGGCTTAGGAATCAGAGAGAAGAAAGGAAAAGGTGCACATCATTGGTAGAAATCCGTACACCTACTAGATCCACACGTTTAGCAGTAACCCAAAGGTTAATACCTATATGCTCAAGGTACACACTCGTCAAGAAAATCCCTCCATGACTGCTTCCCATAGCAGAACACTCAAACTATATCTCTGGCATGCCAGACGATATCGAACCTTCGATATCAAGCCTGATATCTAATCCAAGGTAATACCTCGTCGTGACTGTCACCAAATCCCTAGACTGAGTAGCCTTCCCACCGCCATATTCTGAAGCACAAAGGCTCCCAAGTACCCTCTGAAGTACAAAAACTCCCAGAGTAATACTGGCATAGGGTCGCACCCCATCACGTCTAAGTCCTGGTCATAGTCCACAACTCTCGGCATATACTAGACCTGGTATCCCGATAAAAACCCATCATCACAAGCCTCAACCTAACAAAGGTCAGACAGCCTACTATTTTAAGAAAACAACTTAGAATAAAGCCCAAATGTTTTAAACCGAACAATATCCCTAATGCCTCTAGATGAGTCCACTCATCGCTGGCACTAACATAGTCCACTGACTAAGTAGGTCAATCCTAGGAAAAATCCTAGACTAACCGCATGTCACACTGTCACAGTTGGCCCACTCAAATCCCATGAGCTGCAATAGTTGAACGCTAATCAACTAAACCCAATCCAAACTTCCGCACAATCATGCAATCATCCACGAATTGCTGGATAAATGAAACATGTATCATTGCTTCCATTTATGTACAATTTCTCAATTACAATCTCATGTAATACATACAGTATTCAAAATACAATGAAATGTACAAATCGAACTTGAAATGATACAACCAAAGTATGATGATTCATTACAACTGAAATACTGTTTACAACTACAACGATACAGTATTTAAGTCATCGTACTAGTCTTCGTTTCTTGAGCATGAAGCTTCTAATCGACACACGCATCGATACAAGCATACTCCCGACCAAGTCTCTCTATATGTCCTCCTACATATAACTCTGGAGAAATGGCTCGTGATAGCTAACCAGCTATGCTCTGCGTTAGTGCATGTCAGTCGACCTCTTTTGCTCACGATCTACCATCAGCGTTCTTCTTGTATTCATATCATGCTTTTGAACACGAAGTTTCCCGTGTGCCTACCGAACTCATCGATACAAGCATACCGGCAACTACGACTGGAGAATCTTCAGAGTAGTGTCATCATGGTAATGACTGTACAGATGCAAGCATCAAGTAAGTCCCCACCAATCCTCTGCCACTGCCTCTAGCATTCGGTACTCGATTCAAAACTAGGACCCATATGAGTAGAAGTCTTGAAAACTCGGACATGATCCATCACTCCTGTCCGCACTTGCTGGAATCCCATAAGCCAAATTTTCAGAAATCCTTCCGATGATAATAGTCTCTGGGCAAACTAATTGCCGCATCATCACCTCTTCCAAGGTCTCATCCATCCTATAAGGATAACCCAAAGTCTCTTTACTATATCCCAAGTCTCTTGCATGCATATGCCTTGATACCAATAAATGTAGCGACCCTACCCAGATCCACTACCTAATCAGAGTTAAGAGCATAATTAAACATGCATTAAATAAATCGCTGCGGAAGACTTAAATAAAAACAGACCGGAAAAATACAACCGGTTAAACCAATTCGATTTATACAACCAAATCGAATAAATAGCCTAAAGGAAAAACCTACAGCTAATCATGTTGTCTTCACTGGTCACTGGCTACTCCAAGCTCCTGGTGCTCCACCCTGCACCTACACCTGCCCCGTCGAGTGGGGTGTCCAAATACACAGAAAAGACTGGACGTGAGCTCTAAGCTCAATACGAAAGCAATGATATAAATACAAATATACGCACACAGATGATTTAAAACTCAAGTGAAAATACTTGCTCATGGCGCCGAGAATATACAGTACCGGCTAGAGAGCGACTCCGCGGGGTACTCGTATACTCCGTATCAGGGCTGAGCCAACCCCATCCTGACCCAAAACCAAAACAGGATACAAGTCCCATATGGAAACTGTCATACCTGACTCGAGTCCAAAAATAAGATCATAGTTCCCTATGGAGACTGTCAATGACTCACATCTCTCCGGATGCAGTCACACGTAAAATCATGTATGTGCTAAGACGGTAAAACATGCTAAAACATGATAAAACATATAGCACATACTCATGCAACATATATGCAAATATATCATGCCGGCTATCTCGGCCAGTACTTACGTACCTTACTACAGGCAGTCCTAGCAGTCCCACTCTAGGTTCCAAGCCTATCATCAACTCTACAATGCAAATATCCATGCATCATTATTTAAGCTCTAAAAGTCTTAACTAAGTTATTGCATACTCCTAAATAATTTAAGGAGACCATAGCTATACCTACTCCGTCGTCAACCCGCTGATGACAATTGCCTCAAAACTAGGCCACAGCTTCGCTACGATGCCTACATCGCTATGCCACTTTTGGATTCCTCATTGGATGCCTAGATCTCCCTAGATCTGAGTTAGAAGGCTTAGGAATCAGAGAGAAGAGAGGGAAAGGTGCTGTATCATTATCACACATGTTATCAGTAATGGAGGAATTCAAACACACTGACCTTTGAGAGATGTTGCGGCTAGGTGTGGCGACACCTGCGGCAACACCTAAAGGATTCACTTGAAATTTTTTCTTGCTCTTCAGTAGGGAAAATAAGGCAGTATGGCTTTCTTCATCTTCCTGTTCTTCTTCTTCAGACTCTTCATCACTCAAAGATGTGTTCATTCCTTTC
This sequence comes from Henckelia pumila, assembly GCF_033568475.1. Classification (NCBI taxonomy): domain Eukaryota; kingdom Viridiplantae; phylum Streptophyta; class Magnoliopsida; order Lamiales; family Gesneriaceae; genus Henckelia; species Henckelia pumila. The sequence goes on along the minus strand of NC_133121.1, from coordinate 114,935,406 downwards.
CTAAGCGTGTTGGCACACTCATTTGCATAGTGTCCAAAACCTTGACAAGCATGACATTGAACAGTGTCCAACTTCTTTGAGACAAACTTCTTCTTCCCTTCCAACATCAGTCGAGGCTTAGGAATTTCAACAGGTTTCCTTGGTGATTGTTCTTCAGATAATCATTGAATTTTCTAGTCATGAGAGAGATCGAATCATCTTCTAAGTCAGATTGATGAACTTCTAAGGATTTTGAGGCTTGAAGGGCAATTGATTTTCCTTTATCCTTCTCTTGTTCTGAATTGTTCATCTCAAAAACTTGAAGGATGTTAATCAGTTCAGTCATCTTCATCTTTGAAGTGTCATTAATTTTTTCAAGCGCCCAAATCTTCTCATTAAATCTTTTAGGCAAGGATCGAAGAACCTTGTTCACCATAGTTTCTCTAGCAATAGGTCCTCCAAGAGAATGCGCCTCTGTACCTATCTCCCTTAGTTTCTTATCATAATGCAGTCGGCTATGATTCCATGCATCTGTTAGAGTAGGTGCCCGTCGAGCCAATGTGTTGGTCGATGGTCCTTGAGAGAACTCTTGTATGACAATCTTTATTTTAATAATATTTGACATTATTTAATTTGGCACATCTTTATCTTTATACCCATGCATGCTGCATAGATAAAGCCCTTGAATATACAAATAGTAGAAAGAATATGAGATGGTCATGTGATGACTATCATGAAACTCATATTTGGAATACTGTATATTCTAAACTGTTCCTAGTCGATTCAGCCGCCATAAAGAAGGATAAAGGCCGCTCGAGCTTGAGACTAGTATTTGCGATATGAGTACCATGTTTCATTGGTAGGGAACATGGAGATGTCCAAGCATGCAAATAGGTGCTCCTTGTAGAGTGCACTGAACAACCCTCCCTAAAAGATTTTTCAAGTGGTTCTCACTTATCGAGTGGAGAAGTCCTAGTTTATGGTTGTACACCATTAGTCCTATAACCCGGGACAACATGGAGACTCTATATGCTAGTGCTTTACTTTGACTTGTTTACCGACTCATCTGGGGTCATCAAGTGGCATTGTTGGGTGTTGTGACGAAACATATAGGAGTCAATGCATTGTAGTCGGGGATTCACCGCTTACCTACGGGTATGGATATCCTATCTTATATCATGCATACGTTGCTGAAATCTCTGATCAGAGTAAGTGGTAATTAAGAAAGGAGTTTTTTGAATTACACTTTCGATGCAACTACGGCATGACACATAGTTATCGATTCAATGACAACTCTCGATAAACCAATGGTTGTCGAATCGGTCGGGATATATGAGTTGAAGGGACCGTACTGTACGCTAACCATAATTGATTGGTTCTTGCAGGCACTATCATTTGATACCTAGGGAGTCATGTAAGCAATGCTGCTAGATGTTTACATGACTGGTTGGGTACTATCAGACTTGAGTTTTCTGACGTTCTTATTATCAATGTGTTGATTAATAAGAATGGAGCTATCTAGGGTGAAACGACCCTAGCTATATAATAAATAAATATGCGGAAAATTTTTTTTTTTTTATACTACTAAATAAAATATGTACATATATGCCCATACATATATGCACTGAATAAAATACTTAAAATAAATTCATGACTAAATAAATAAACAATTTAAATACTTAAATAAAATGCATTCTTTGAATTAAATAAATATCTGAGTCAACCCTATAAATTAAAAATATACTGCATAATCAAAATAAATAAAAAGTGTGCATGCACTAAAATATTTAATAAAATATCCCAAACACCTCAACCCAAAAAAAATAATAAAATGTATCATAAGACTCAAGCATGGTGACTCAGAAGCTGTCACGGTCACGGGGCTACTGCAGCACTGCTCATACGTCCTCACCACCGGTAGGGGTAACCTGCTCGTCTACATACTCACCTGCACCATATCAGTGTAGTGAGCCTAGAGGCCCAACATGCATACTAACAAGGGTTCAAAATAATTTAAAACAATTTAATACTAATACATACATATATGTGAATGAGCATGCTTAAAAAATTTCATAACATAACTTACATAAATAAACATAAATAACATAATACATAACATACATAATATCATACATACTTGAGTTGTTGAGCATTTATTTTCTGAACATCGAATGGTCCTATCCGTAAGTGTGACCCATACTTATAGTGCGACTGATCAGTCTAAGAAACCATCGTACGAGGCTGGTGGCGAACCACCCATACATAAATGGCAGAAACTGCCCATACATAAATGGCCACACTACTTCAATTTCCACCTAAAAAATATTTTTATTTGCTCAACCATAGAATTTCAATCATAGCATAAAAATTGATTTCATGAATGCATGTACTTAAATAAATTGTGTGTCCTTCATTTATATTTAATTTATTTTCTAATATCATATAAATATTCAAATAACTTTTCATGCATAAAAATAATTAAATATAAACTCAGGACACATGCAATTTCTCATGGTTTGATTCAGCTGCTGGCCCTAGACATGCAATCCCATTAACTTAAGACTTGGCCCAATAAATCAACCAAAGCCCATTAAGTCTAAATTAGGCCCAATAACACTGTCCCTGGCCCAATGGGCCCAAAAGCCCAATAACAGGCCCAATAACTTTCATGGGCTCCCAAGCCCATAAAAAATTTCTGGTCAACTTAAAAATTTAAATAAAAATTATTAAAAGCCCAAAAATAATTAAATTAACCCAAATTAATTTAATGGAGCCCAAATAAATTTAAATGGTACTAATTAAATTTTTTGGGAATTTAATTAGCCCATTTAATTCCTAATTAATTTAAAAACTTAAAATAAAAATACCCGAGCCCACTTAAAATAACCCGGACCCGGACCCAACTAATTTAACCCATATTATTTTAGACCCGACCCAGACCACATGACCCAACCCGGATCCACCAACAACCCTAACACCAAAACCCTAATCTCCCTTCTCCCATCTCTCGGCCGCCGCGGGACTGCTGCCGCCTCGCTCTGGCTGCCCCTGGCCGGAGCGCCACCGCCCGGACGTAGCCCACGTCCAGGCGGACCGAACCTAGCCCAGCCCCGGTCCCCATGCAACCTAGCCAAGGAAACCGATGCATCCTTTCCTGAACCCTAACATGTGCAGAAAAAAATCGGGCAGTCATGGTTCTCTTCGAACCAGACCGATCCTAGCCCGTTCCAGCCCGTGTCTGACCCTACCCTTCGACCCTAGGGACCCCAAGGAACCCCTCTAACCATGGACCAGCAGCCCACCTAGCCATGGACAAGAAAACGTGAGCATGAATCATCAAAATGCCAACCGAGTGCAATAGAGAAAGGATTTGAAAAACTTGCTGTCCAAAAATGATGAGTCTCGGTACTACTCACCCACACACATACATACACTGATATAGGATTAAAAAGGGAAGAAAATCATGCCTTAACACCGATTGATAGAGCTAAAAGCGTGTACGACGGGCTTCGGGACGACGGGGCGACGACGGGATGACTTCGAGCTAGAAACTCACGGCTAAAGCTTCTTGGATGGTGATGGCCGATGATGAAGAGCTGAGAGGTGAGGGTGACGGCTGATGGGGGGAAGAAGAGTGATCGGCTAGTAGGGTTGGGTAGATTAGGTTTTATTTTGGTGTTAATAAAAATATAGGTTCAATAATTAAATATAAAAGGTTTTAAATATTAACTACACAACTTAAATTCTTAATTAAAACATTAGAAATCTGATAACATAAAAAAAGTCTCGAAATATTAATTTAAGGGGATTTTAAAAATACTAAAAAGTCAATATTTTGACTAATTTTGGATAAAAATGACCTCTAAAATTAAATAAAATTAAATACTTAAAATTTTGAGATAATAAAACTCAAAATAATATTTTAAGGCTCCAAAAAGGCTCATAAAATAATTTGGGTGAAAAGTTGTCATCTCGTCCGTCCACGGTCCCGTCTACGCGATTAAATAATAAAAATACTAAAAATCATAAAAATCACTAATTATGGGTTAAATGCTTAAAAATAATTTAAATTATGCATAAATAATTCACATAATTATTTAACCCATAAATCATAAATTTAAATAATTAAATATCCTAATTATGCAGGCGGATTTACGTATTTAAAATACCGGGTGTTACAATTCTCCCCCCCTTAAATTGAATTTCGTCCTCGAAATTAAAGTACTTACCCGAACAACTCCGGGTAGCGAGTCCTCATATCCTCCTCGGTCTCCCAAGTAGCTTCCTCCTCCGAGTGATTCAGCCACTGGACTCTGACCATCGGTATGACCCGCGTCCTAAGCCTCCGCTCCTCTCTAGCCAAGATCCGCACTGGTCTCTCCTCGTACACAAGATCTGGTGGCAACTGTAAGGGCTCGAAATCCAACACATGCGACGGGTTGGAGACATATCTCCGAAGCATGGATACATGGAAAACGTTGTGCACTGCCGCTAGCCCTGGAGGTAGAGCTAAACGATAGGCCAACGTGCCAACTCGCTCCAAGATCTCGAATGACCCTATATATCTCGGATTAAGCTTGCCTCTCTGTCCAAAACGCGCTACTCCCTTCATAGGTGACACCTTCAAGAATACGTGATCACCTACGGCGAACTCCAAATCGCGTCGTCTGGCATCTGCATAACTCTTCTGCCGACTCTGCGCAGTCCTCATCCTATCTCGAATCTGCGTCACAATGTCAGCTGTCTGCTGCACAATCTTCGGACCCAACAAAATTCGCTCACCAACCTCATCCCAATGCACCGGAGATCTACATCTCCTCCCATACAGTGCTGCATAAGGAGCCATACCTATAGACGACTGAAAGCTGTTGTTATAGGTAAACTCCACTAATGGCAGTCTAGTCTCCCAAGATCCTCGAAAATCGATGACACAAGCTCTCAGAAGATCCTCGAGAACCTGGATCACTCTCTCGGACTGCCCATCTGTCTGGGGATGAAATGCTGTACTGAACAAAAGTCTAGTCCCCAAAGCTGTGTGCAGACTCTTCCAAAACGTTGAGGTGAATCTCGGATCTCTGTCTGACACGATAGACACTGGTATGCCATGCAGTCTAACAATCTCTTTGATGTAAAGCTCTGCATACTGTGTCAAAGTGTAAGTAGTCCTTACCGGCAAGAAATGAGCTGACTTGGTGAGTCTATCCACAATCACCCAAATCGTTGTACACCCTCTGGTACTCCTCGGTAAGCCAACCACAAAGTCCATCGTAATATTCTCCCACTTCCATTCCGGAATAGGGAGAGGTCTAAGAAGTCCCGCTGGGCGCTGATGCTCTGCTTTGACTTGCTGACAAGTCAAGCACTCTGAAACCACTCTCCCGATGTCGCTCTTCATCCCGGGCCACCAATACAATAACTGTAAGTCTCGGTACATCTTCGTACTTCCGGGGTGAATGGAGTACGGAGATGCATGAGCCTCTGCTAGAATCTCGGCTCTCAACTGATCAACGTTGGGTACCCACATCCTCCCACGGTACTGAACGATGCCATCCTCCACTGTATACAAGAGATTACCTCTAGCCTCATCTCTCTGTCTCCATCGCTGTAGCTCCTCATCAGTGGACTGTCCCTCTCTAATCCGATCTCGCAAAACTGGCTGCACCGTCAACACTGACAAGCTCGGTGCATGGCCGCTCGGATAGCACTCCAAACCAAATCTCTGAATCTCGGTCTGTAGCGGTAACTGTACAGTCAAACATGATACCACTGATGACTTCCGACTCAAAGCATCTGCCACTACATTAGCCTTACCCGGATGGTAGCTAATGTCACAGTCATAGTCCTTAACAAGCTCAAGCCATCTGCGCTACCTCATGTTCAACTCCTTCTGGGTGAAGAAGTACTTGAGGCTCTTGTGGTCGGTGAAAATCTTGCACTTCTCGCCGTAAAGATAGTGCCTCCAGATTTTCAACGCAAATACCACTGCTGCAAGCTCCAAATCATGCGTCGGATAGTTCTGCTCATGAATCTTCAACTGTCGCGACGCATATGCGATAACTCTGCCACTCTGCATAAGTACTACGCCCAAACCAAGCTTGGACGCGTCGGTGTACACCACTAACTCCTCATGTGGCACTGTCATAGCTAACACAGGTGCTAAAGTAAGTGCATCCTTCAGCTGATCAAAGCTCCTCTGACAATCTGGACTCCAACTATACTTCGCGTTCTTCTTGGTTAAGGAAGTCAAGGGTACTGCAATAGAGGAAAAACCCTTGATGAACTTCCTATAGTATCCTGCTAAACCCAAGAAGCTACGAATCTCCGAAGCATTCTTTGGAATCCCCCAATCCCTCACTGCCTGCACCTTGGACTGATCCACTGCAATCCCATCCCTAGAAATTATGTGGCCTAGAAACGCCACCTGCTCCAACCAAAACTCACACTTACTGAACTTTGCAAACAGTAGATGCTCCCTCAAAGTCTGCAAGGCTGTATGCAAATGCTGTGTATGCTCCTCAATGCTCCTCGAGTAGATCAATATGTCATCAATGAATACAATGACAAACTGATCTAGATACGGCTGGAAGACACGATGCATGAGATCCATAAAAACTGCTGGAGCATTGGTCAACCCAAAGGGCATCACCAAGAACTCATAGTGTCCATATCGTGTCCTAAAGGCAGTCTTAGACACGTCTGAATCTCTGACTCTCAGCTGATGGTAACCAGATCGCAGATCGATCTTGGAGAATACCGAAGCTCCCTGCAACTCCAATTCCAGATCCCTGATGACACTAGTGGTAGTGATAATCTGTCCGGATGACATGGTAACATCGTAACCACAGTCGACAACCTCCGGTGTAATGCCTATCCGTCTGATAAAATCTCGGGAGATAAACGAATGCGTGGCTCCTGAATCTAGCAACGCAAACGTGGAGTTGCCTCCAACTAGAATTCTCCCTGCACGCAGAAGATTCCCAACAATTCATACCACTATGCTCCCAAGGTTAAAACACTACAATCCTTAATTCTAATCACAAAGAAACAAAATTCTTATTCTAGCATGCTGATAGTTAAACTCAAGTCACAGGCATTCAGATATAATCGCAATAAAACAAAAGCAAAGAATTGAAAAAGTTCTAGGGGTTAGGTATACCGGTGATCAAGGTGGTATCTGGGTCTGCCTCCTCTGCCTGCATCACATATACTCGCCCACTGACGTTCTGCCTCTGCGGGCAGTTGGCAATCTGATGCCCTGGCTCCTTGCAACGATAGCAGACTCCTGCTCCCAATAGACACTGCCCGGAATGCATCTTCTGACACTTCGGACATACTGGATATCTCCCTGGAGTAGGGGCCCCGCCCCTAGTCTGCTGCTGTGGCTTCCCCTGAGGCCTCTGCTGATTCGGGCCCTTAGATGGCCCTGTAAACTGCTTCTTCGCAGGTGGCTGCGAAGATGGACGCTGATATGCAGCCTGAAGCTGCCTCTTCCCCTGCTGCTCCCTCTGGATCTCTCTCTGACCCTCCTCGGAACGCAAGGCTCTACTCACAGCAGACTCGTATGTAAAGACGTCTGCCATACGCACATCATGCCTGATCTCAGCCTTCAGGCCCTCCACAAACTGCCGCAGCTTCTCCGGCGGACTATCAGCAATCATGGGCACAAAGTGACAGCCCCTCTCAAACTGGCTCACATACTCCACAACAGACCTGTCCCCCTGACAGAGACTCATGAACTCCCGGATCATGCAACTGCGCACATCCTCAGTGAAGTACTTGGCGTAGAAGATACGCCTAAACTCGGCCCACGTCAGTGTAGGTAGATGGACTCCTCTAACTGCACCCTCCCACCAAAGGGCTGCATCACCTCTCATCATGTACGTAGCACAGCTCACCCTGTCGGTGTCTGTGATCCCCATATAATCGAAGATGGACTCCAGAGAGCGAATCCATCCCTCAGCCACCAAAGGATCGGTGGTCCCCATAAACTCCTTAGGCCCCTTCTTCTGGGAACCTCTCCGCTACGTCCTCCTCATGTGAAAGTCTGGGACGTGCAGCCTGCTGCTCCAACAGAGCAGTAATCCCTGCCATCATCGTAGCACTGGCCTGCTCCAGTGCTGTCATAGGGTGCTGCGGAGGTGGCAGTGGAGGTGGAGGTGGAGGTCTCCCTCGTCGGTTCACTAGTTTGGGAGGCATTATGCACCACCTCATATTTATTTCCGTAAATCGCCATGCATAACTAAGTGTTTAAAATTAAGGCTAACTTAAATTCTAGAAATTAAATCATACTATAAACATTTAAAACTTACAGACCGGTAGCGTGGATTTTTGAGCTCGCATAGCAGTAATGACCCCTCCAAAGACCGTGCTCTGATACCAACTGAAACGACCCTAGCTCTATAATAAATAAATATGCGGAAATTTTTTTTTTTTTATACTACTAAATAAAATATGTACATATATGCCCATACATATATGCACTGAATAAAATACTTAAAATAAATTCATGACTAAATAAATAAACAATTTAAATACTTAAATAAAATGCATTCTTTGAATTAAATAAATATCTGAGTCAACCCTATAAATTAAAAATATACTGCATAATCAAAATAAATAAAAAGTGTGCCTGCACTAAAATATTTAATAAAATATCCCAAACACCTCAACCCAAAAAAAATAATAAAATGTATCATAAGACTCAAGCATAGTGACTCAGAAGCTGTCACGGTCACGGGGCTACTGCAGCACTGCTCATACGCCCTCACCACCGGTAGGGGTAACCTGCTCCTCTACATACTCACCTGCACCATATCAGTGTAGTGAGCCTAGAGGCCCAACATGCATACTAACAAGGGTTCAAAATAATTTAAAACAATTTAATACTAATACATACATATACGTGAATGAGCATGCTTAAAAAATTTCATAACATAACTTACATAAATAACATAATACATAACATACATAATATCATACATACTTGAGTTGTTGAGCATTTATTTTCTGAACATCGAATGGTCCTATCCGTAAGTGTGACCCATACTTATAGTGCGACTGATCAGTCTAAGAAACCATCGTACGAGGCTGGTGGCGAACCACCCATACATAAATGGCAGAAACTGCCCATACATAAATGGCAGAAACTGCCCATACATAAATGGCCACACTACTTCAATTTCCACCTAAAATATTTTTATTTGCTCAACCATAGAATTTCAATCATAGCATAAAAATTGATTTTATGAATGCATGTACTTAAATAAATTGTGTGTCCTTCATTTATATTTAATTTATTTTCTAATATCATATAAATATTCAAATAACTTTTCATGCATAAAAATAATTAAATATAAACTCAGGACACATGCAATTTCTCATGGTTTGATTCAGCTGCTGGCCCTAGACATGCAATCCCATTAACTTAAGACTTGGCCCAATAAATCAACCAAAGCCCATTAAGACTAAATTAGGCCCAATAACACTGTCCCTAGCCCAATGGGCCCAAAAGCCCAATAACAGGCCCAATAACTTTCATGGGCTCCCAAGCCCATAAAAAATTTCTGGCCAACTTAAAAATTTAAATAAAAATTATTAAAAGCCCAAAAATAATTAAATTAACCCAAATTAATTTAATGGAGCCCAAATAAATTTAAATGGTACTAATTAAATTTTTTGGGAATTTAATTAGCCCATTTAATTCCTAATTAATTTAAAAACTTAAAATAAAAATACCCGAGCCCACTTAAAATAACCCGGACCCGGACCCAACTAACTTAACCCATATTATTTTAGACCCGACCCGGACCACATGACCCGACCCGGATCCACCAACAACCCTAACACCGAAACCCTAATCTCCCTTCTCCCATCTCTCGGCCGCCGCGTGCAGCAGTCCTTTAGGGACTGCTGCCGCCTCGCTCCGGCCGCCCCTGGCCGGAGCGCCGCAGCCCGGACCTAGCCCACGTCCGGGCGGACCGAACCTAGCCCAGCCCCGGTCCCCATGCAACCTAGCCAAGGAAACCGATGCATCCTTTCCTGAACCCTAACCTGTGCAGAAAAAAATCGGGCAGTCATGGTTCTATTCAAACCAGACCGATCCTAGCCCGTTCCAGCCCGTGTCTGACCCTACCCTTCGACCCTAGGGACCCCAAGGAACCCCTCTAACCATGGACCAGCAGCCCACCTAGCCATGGACAAGAAAACGTGAGCATGAATCATCAAAATGCCAACCGAGTGCAATAGAGAAAGGATTTGAAAAACTTGCTGTCCAAAAATGATGAATCTCGGTACTACTCACCCACACACATACATACACTGATATAGGATTAAAAAGGGAAGAAAATCATGCCTTAACACCGATTGATAGAGCTAAAAACGTGTACGACGGGCTTCGGGACGACGGGGCGACGACGGGATGACTTCGAGCTAGAAACTCACGGCTAAAGCTTCTTGGATGGTGATGGCCGATGATGAAGAGCTGAGAGGTGAGGGTGACAGCTGATGGGGGGAAGAAGAGTGATCGGCTAGTAGGGTTGGGTAGATTAGGTTTTATTTTGGTGTTAATAAAAATATAGGTTCAATAATTAAATATAAAAGGTTTTAAATATTAACTACACAACTTAAATTCTTAATTAAAACATTAGAAATCTGATAACATAAAAAAAATCTCGAATATTAATTTAAGGGGATTTTAAAAATACTAAAAAGTCAATATTTTGACTAATTTTGGATAAAAATGACTTCTAAAATTAAATAAAATTAAATACTTAAAATTTTGAGATAATAAAACTCAAAATAATATTTTAAGGCTCCAAAAAGGCTCATAAAATAATTTGGGTGAAAAGTTGTCATCTCGTCCGTCCACGGTCCCGTCTACGCGATTAAATAATAAAAATACTAAAGATCATAAAAATCACTAATTATGGGTTAAATGCTTAAAAATAATTTAAATTATGCATAAATAATTCACATAATTATTTAACCCATAAATCATAAATTTAAATAATTAAATATCCTAATTATGCAGGCGGATTTACGTATTTAAAATACCGGGTGTTACAATTCTCCCCCCCTTAAATTGAATTTCGTCCTCGAAATTAAAGTACTTACCCGAACAACTCCGGGTAGCGAGTCCTCATATCCTCCTCGGTCTCCCAAGTAGCTTCCTCCTCCGAGTGATTCAGCCACTGGACTCTGACCATCGGTATGACCCGCGTCCTAAGCCTCCGCTCCTCTCTAGCCAAGATCCGCACTGGTCTCTCCTCGTACACAAGATCTGGTGGCAACTGTAAGGGCTCGAAATCCAACACATGCGACGGGTTGGAGACATATCTCCGAAGCATGGATACATGAAAAACGTTGTGCACTGCCGCTAGCCCTGGAGGTAGAGCTAAACGATAGGCCAACATGCCAACTCGCTCCAAGATCTCGAATGGCCCTATATATCTCGGATTAAGCTTGCCTCTCCGTCCAAAACGCGCTACTCCCTTCATAGGTGACACCTTCAAGAATACGTGATCACCTACGGCGAACTCCAAATCGCGTCGTCTGGCATCTGCATAACTCTTCTGCCGACTCTGCGCAGTCCTCATCCTATCTCGAATCTGCATCACAATGTCAGTTGTCTGCTGCACAATCTCCGGACCCAACAAAATTCGCTCACCAACCTCATCCCAATGCACCGGAGATCTACATCTCCTCCCATACAGTGCTGCATAAGGAGCCATACCTATAGACGACTGAAAGCTGTTGTAATAGGTAAACTCCACTAATGGCAGTCTAGTCTCCCAATATCCTCGAAAATCGATGACACAAGCTCTCAGAAGATCCTCAAGAACCTGGATCACTCTCTCGGACTGTCCATCTGTCTGGGGATGAAATGCTGTACTGAACAAAAGTCTAGTCCACAAAGCTGTGTGCAGACTCTTCCAAAACGCTGAGGTGAATCTCGGATCTCTGTCTGACACGATAGACACTGGTATGCCATGCAGTCTAACAATCTCTCTGATGTAAAGCTCTGCATACTGTGTCAAAGTGTAAGTAGTCCTTACCGGCAAGAAATGAGCTGACTTGGTGAGTCTATCCACAATCACCCAAATCGTTGTACACCCTCTGGTACTCCTCGGTAAGCCAACCACAAAGTCCATCGTAATATTCTCCCACTTCCATTCCGGAATAGGGAGAGGTCTAAGAAGTCCCGCTGGGCGCTGATGCTCTGCTTTGACTTGCTGACAAGTCAAGCACTCTGACACCACTCTCCCGATGTCGCTCTTCATCCCGGGCCACCAATACAATAACTGTAAGTCTCGGTACATCTTCGTACTTCCGGGGTGAATGGAGTACGGAGATGCATGAGCCTCTGCTAGAATCTCGGCTCTCAACTGATCAACGTTGGGTACCCACATCCTCCCACGGTACTGAACGATGCCATCCTCCACTGTATACAAGAGATTACCTCTAGCCTCATCTCTCTGTCTCCATCGCTGTAGCTCCTCATCAGTGGACTGTCCCTCTCTAATCCGATCTCGCAAAACTGGCTGCACCGTCAACACTGACAAGCTCGGTGCATGGCCGCTCGGATAGCACTCCAAACCAAATCTCTGAATCTCGGTCTGTAGCGGTAACTGTACAGTCAAACATGATACCACTGATGACTTCCGACTCAAAGCATCTGCCACTACATTAGCCTTACCCGGATGGTAGCTAATGTCACAGTCATAGTCCTTAACAAGCTCAAGCCATCTGCGCTGCCTCATGTTCAACTCCTTCTGGGTGAAGAAGTACTTGAGGCTCTTGTGGTCGGTGAAAATCTTGCACTTCTCGCCGTAAAGATAGTGCCTCCAGATTTTCAACGCAAATACCACTGCTGCAAGCTCCAAATCATGCGTCGGATAGTTTTGCTCATGAATCTTCAACTGTCGCGACGCATATGCGATAACTCTGCCACTCTGCATAAGTACTGCGCCCAAACCAAGCTTGGACGCGTCGGTGTACACCACTAACTCCTCATGTGGCACTGTCATAGCTAACACAGGTGCTGAAGTAAATGCATCCTTCAGCTGATCAAAGCTCCTCTGACAATCTGGACTCCAACTATACTTCGCGTTCTTCTTGGTTAAGGAAGTCAAGGGTACTGCAATAGAGGAAAAACCCTTGATGAACTTCCTATAGTATCCTGCTAAACCCAAGAAGCTACGAATCTCCGAAGCATTCTTCGGAATCCCCCAATCCCTCACTGCCTGCACCTTGGACTGATCCACTGCAATCCCATCCCTAGAAATTATGTGGCCTAGAAACGCCACCTGCTCCAACCAAAACTCACACTTACTGAACTTTGCAAACAGTCGATGCTCCCTCAAAGTCTGCAAGGCTGTATGCAAATGCTGTGTATGCTCCTCAATGCTCCTCGAGTAGATCAATATGTCATCAATGAATACAATGACAAACTGATCTAGATACGGCTGGAAGACACGATGCATGAGATCCATAAAAACTGCTGGAGCATTGGTCAACCCAAAGGGCATCACCAAGAACTCATAGTGTCCATATCGTGTCCTAAAGGCAGTCTTAGACACGTCTGAATCTCTGACTCTCAGCTGATGGTAACTAGATCGCAGATCGATCTTGGAGAATACCGAAGCTCCCTGCAACTCCAATTCCAGATCCCTGATGACACTAGTGGTAGTGATAATCTGTCCGGATGACATGGTAACATCGTAACCACAGTCGACAACCTCCGGTGTAATGCCTATCCGTCTGATAAAATCTCGGGAGATAAACGAATGCGTGGCTCCTGAATCTAGCAACGCAAACGTGGAGTTGCCTCCAACTAGAATTCTCCCTGCACGCAAAAGATTCCCAAAAATTCATACCACTATGCTCCCAAGGTTAAAACACTAGAATCCTTAATTCTAATCACAAAGAAACAAAATTCTTATTCTAGCATGCTGATAGTTAAACTCAAGTCACAGGCATTCAGATATAATCGCAATAAAACAAAAGCAAAGAATTGAAAAAGTTCTAGGGGTTAGGTATACCGGTGATCAAGGAGGTATCTGGGTCTGCCTCCTCTTCCTGCATCACATATACTCGCCCACTGACGTTCTGCCTCTGCGGGCAGTTGGCAATCTGATGCCCTGGCTCCTTGCAACGATAGAAGACTCCTGCTCCCAATAGACACTGCCCGGAATGCATCTTCTGACACTTCGGACATACTGGATATCTCCCTGGAGTAGGGGCCCCGCCCCTAGTCTGCTGCTGTGGCTTCCCCTGAGGCCTCTGCTGATTCGGGCCCTTAGATGGCCCTGTAAACTGCTTCTTCGCAGGTGGCTGCGAAGATAGACGCTGATATGTAGCCTGAAGCTGCCTCTTCCCCTGCTGCTCCCTCTGGATCTCTCTCCGACCCTCCTCGGAACGCAAGGCTCTACTCACAGCAGACTCGTATGTAAAGACGTCTGTCATACGCACATCATGCCTGATCTCAGCCTTCAGGCCCTCCACAAACTGCCGCAGCTTCTCCTGCGGACTATCAGCAATCATGGGCACAAAGTGACAGCCCCTCTCAAACTGGCTCACATACTCCACAACAGACCTGTCCCCCTGACGGAGACTCATGAACTCCCGAATCATGCAACTGCGCACATCCTCAGTGAAGTACTTGGCGTAGAAGATACGCCTGAACTCGGCCACGTCAGTGTAGGTAGATGGACTCCTCTAACTGCACCCTCCCACCAAAGGGCTGCATCACCTCTCATCATGTACGTAGCACAGCTCACCCTATCGGTGTCTGTGATTCCCATATAATCGAAGATGGACTCCAGAGAGCGAATCCATCCCTCAGCCACCAAAGGATCGGTGGTCCCCATAAACTCCTTAGGCCCCTTCTTCTGGAACCTCTCCGCTACGTCCTCCTCATGTGAAAGTCTGGGACGTGCAGCCTGCTGCTCCAACGGAGCAGTAATCCCTGCCATCATCGTAGCACTGGCCTGCTCCAGTGCTGTCATAGGGTGCTGCGGAGGTGGCGGTGGAGGTGGAGGTGGAGGTCTCCCTCGTCGGTTGACTGGTCTGAGAGGCATTCTGCACCACCTCATATTTATTTCCGTAAATCGCCATGCATAACTAAGTGTTTAAAATTAAGGCTAACTTAAATTCTAGAAATTAAATCATACTATAAACATTTAAAACTTACAGACCGGTAGCGTGGATTTCTGAGCTCGCATAGCAGTAATGACCCCTCCAAGGACCGTGCTCTGATACCAACTGAAACGATCCTAGCTCTATAATAAATAAATATGCGGAAATTTTTTTTTTTTTTTTATACTACTAAATAAAATATGTACATATATGCCCATACATATATGCACTGAATAAAATATTTAAAATAAATTCATGACTAAATAAATAAACAATTTAAATACTTAAATAAAATGCATTCTTTGAATTAAATAAATATCTGAGTCAACCCTATAAATTAAAAATATACTGCATAATCAAAATAAATAAAAAGTGTGCATGCACTAAAATATTTACTAAAATATCCCAAACACCTCAACCCAAAAAAAATAATAAAATGTATCATAAGACTCAAGCATGGTGACTCAGAAGCTGTCACGGTCACGGGGCTACTGCAGCACTGCTCATACGTCCTCACCACCGGTAGGGGTAACCTGCTCCTCTACATACTCACCTGCACCATATCAGTGTAGTGAGCCTAGAGGCCCAACATGCATACTAACAAGGGTTCAAAATAATTTAAAACAATTTAATACTAATACATACATATACGTGAATGAGCATGCTTAAAAAATTTCATAACATAACTTACATAAATAAACATAAATAACATAATACATAACATACATAATATCATACATACTTGAGTTGTTGAGCATTTATTTTCTGAACATCGAATGGTCCTATCCGTAAGTGTGACCCATACTTATAGTGCGACTGATCAGTCTAAGAAACCATCGTACGAGGCTGGTGGCGAACCACCCATACATAAATGGCAGAAACTGCCCATACATAAATGGCAGAAACTGCCCATACATAAATGGCCACACTACTTCAATTTCCACCTAAAATATTTTTATTTGCTCAACCATAGAATTTCAATCATAGCATAAAAATTGATTTCATGAATGCATGTACTTAAATAAATTGTGTGTCCTTCATTTATATTTAATTTATTTTCTAATATCATATAAATATTCAAATAACTTTTCATGCATAAAAACAATTAAATATAAACTCAGGACACATGCAATTTCTCATGGTTTGATTCAGCTGCTGGCCCTAGACATGCAATCCCATTAACTTAAGACTTGGCCCAATAAATCAACCAAAGCCCATTAAGACTAAATTAGGCCCAATAACACTGTCCCTGGCCCAATGGGCCCAAAAGCCCAATAACAGGCCCAATAACTTTCATGGGCTCCCAAGCCCATAAAAAATTTCTGGCCAACTTAAAAATTTAAAAAAAAATTATTAAAAGCCCAAAAATAATTAAATTAACCCAAATTAATTTAATGGAGCCCAAATAAATTTA
Organism: Henckelia pumila; assembly: GCF_033568475.1. Classification (NCBI taxonomy): domain Eukaryota; kingdom Viridiplantae; phylum Streptophyta; class Magnoliopsida; order Lamiales; family Gesneriaceae; genus Henckelia; species Henckelia pumila. The sequence goes on along the minus strand of NC_133121.1, from coordinate 114,918,878 downwards.
AATGGTACTAATTAAATTTTTTGGGAATTTAATTAGCCCATTTAATTCCTAATTAATTTAAAAACTTAAAATAAAAATACCCGAGCCCACTTAAAATAACCCGGACCCGGACCCAACTAACTTAACCCATATTATTTTAGACCCGACCCGGACCACATGACCCGTCCCGGATCCACCAACAACCCTAACACCGAAACCCTAATCTCCCTTCTCCCATCTCTCGGCTGCCGCGTGCAGCAGTCCTTTAGGGACTGCTGCCGCCTCGCTCCGGCCGCCCCTGGCCGGAGCGCCGCAGCCCGGACCTAGCCCACGTCCGGGCGGACCGAACCTAGCCCAGCCCCGGTCCCCATGCAACCTAGCCAAGGAAACCGATGCATCCTTTCCTGAACCCTAACCTGTGCAGAAAAAAATCGGGCAGTCATGGTTCTATTCAAACCAGACCGATCCTAGCCCGTTCCAGCCCGTGTCTGACCCTACCCTTCGACCCTAGGGACCCCAAGGAACCCCTCTAACCATGGACCAGCAGCCCACCTAGCCATGGACAAGAAAACGTGAGCATGAATCATCAAAATGCCAACCGAGTGCAATAGAGAAAGGATTTGAAAAACTTGCTGTCCAAAAATGATGAGTCTCGGTACTACTCACCCACACACATACATACACTGATATAGGATTAAAAAGGGAAGAAAATCATGCCTTAACACCGATTGATAGAGCTAAAAACGTGTACGACGGGCTTCGGGACGACGGGGCGACGACGGGATGACTTCGAGCTAGAAACTCACGGCTAAAGCTTCTTGGATGGTGATGGCCGATGATGAAGAGCTGAGAGGTGAGGGTGACGGCTGATGGGGGGAAGAAGAGTGATCGGCTAGTAGGGTTGGGTAGATTAGGTTTTATTTTGGTGTTAATAAAAATATAGGTTCAATAATTAAATATAAAAGGTTTTAAATATTAACTACACAACTTAAATTCTTAATTAAAACATTAGAAATCTGATAACATAAAAAAAATCTCGAAATATTAATTTAAGGGGATTTTAAAAATACTAAAAAGTCAATATTTTGACTAATTTTGGATAAAAATGACCCCTAAAATTAAATAAAATTAAATACTTAAAATTTTGAGATAATAAAACTCAAAATAATATTTTAAGGCTCCAAAAAGGCTCATAAAATAATTTGGGTGAAAAGTTGTCATCTCGTCCGTCCACAGTCCCGTCTACGCGATTAAATAATAAAAATACTAAAAATCATAAAAATCACTAATTATGGGTTAAATGCTTAAAAATAATTTAAATTATGCATAAATAATTCACATAATTATTTAACCCATAAATCATAAATTTAAATAATTAAATATCCTAATTATGCAGGAGGATTTACGTATTTAAAATACCGGGTGTTACATAGGATATGCTCATATAAGGGACTTGTTGATCCTGAATCACATGGAGATGTGAACCCACTGCTAGTTGTATCAGTGAACCATTGAGGGTCACACTAGTACTAGCTTTTTAGATCCCGTTGAGATTAAAATAAGTTCAATGTGTTGAACAACTTATAAAGGAGTTTATAAGTAAAATAAATTAGAAGTTTGACTTCTAAATTGGAGAATGAATGGAATAAGTAACTTTTAATTTGTGAATGTGTTCCAAGATTAAAAGTTGACTTAAAATAATTAGTTTATGAAAATGGTGATTTTCTAAACTATTATTTTGAACTTAGTTGATTAATTCAAGTGTTGAATTAATTTAACACTAGTAGACATTTTAATGTACAAATAATTAAATTAATTCAAGTGTTGAATTAATTAAACACTATTGAGTCTAGTAGAGCTCAAATTAATATAGTGTTGTATAATTATTGATACTAGTGGACTTGAATGGGTTCAAGTTAAATTTAATTAATTGATTAAACTTAAATGAGTTTAGGTTTAATAATTAATTAAAATTAAGTTCAAATGACATTTGAATATATATATTTATATATGTATATATATATATAGGCGTGTATATATATATATATATATGATATATATATGTGTGTGTATGGAATTTGAAGGGTTGTAAGATGGTTTGCAACTTTCCATGCATGTTTAATTGTACCCATTAAATCCTTAACCATTAATATATTATTATGAATAATATATAGATATAACACACAATATTCCATTCCAATTTCAAAAAAGTGGCCGAACACTCCATTGAATTTTCTCCAAAATTTTTCTTTCATTTTGAGGGAGAATTAAAATGATATCTCAATGAAAAATCCTCTAAATATTCTAGTGCATATTTAGAGTGGATTTAGATTGTCTAGTCGTGGACCTAATTCGGAGGCTCGAAGAGTTGAATCCATTTTGAGCAAGGAGTGCTCTTGGAAGCTTGTAGATTGAGTCTACCATTTTTCAAGAGCCTAGTTGTTAATTAACTTGGTTGGAGCCATAAATCAATCTTTGAGATTGATAGGTAAAATTCTAAACACCCGATGGTTGTTTGAGTTTTTGAATACTACACAAGTGCTCGGATTTCTTTTATTAAAAATTTTATATTTCCGCTGCGTTTCCGGGCACGAGTTAACCGATCCCCTTCAGTGGTATCAGAGCCTAGGTTACTCTTTTGTGTAGTATTTGTTGGATATTATGTTGAGGTCAATTTCTAACCGCATGAGAAAATCAATATTCTAACTTTTAGGGCAAATTTTATAAAAATTATTTTTTTTATTTTCGGGCAGCCCTTGGGCTGCCCGAAGGTGTCCTAGGGGCAGCCGTGGGCTGCCCCATATTTTTAATAAAAAAAAAAAAAATTTGGCCGGAATCCGGCAACGGAGTTTCGGTGACGACTGTGACGACTTGAGTTTTTCAAAAGGTGTTTTGGAATATCATGTGTCATAGGCCCTAAATTGTTAAATATATTATAGTTGATTTTTATGAAAAATTAAACTTTATAATATGTGATTTTTCTCATAAAATAAATAGTTAAAGTGTGACTTTGATTATTTATAGTAAATTGTGATTTACAAGAAATTCAATTATAAATAAATTAATTTGAAAGTAAACAAAGGTGTTTGTTTATTTTGTTAATTTATTTTATAATTGTGGTGGTTAGTGATTGGACCAGGATATATAATATTTGATCAATTAATTATTGAGATAATTAGTTGATGGTGTATGATATGTGATATTGTGCATGAAGGATGATTAAAAGCCCAAGACCAATTTGCTAGGTGTATGCTAGGATATTTTGTGTTGAATGGTTGTAATAATTATCAAATTACAAAGTGAGGCTTGGTTTATGGCCCATTCCCACCCCATGAGATGTATCCCTATTTTCCATGGATATTTTCATGTAAAATATTTGATAGCGGAAGTTCAAGATTGGAAGATGGTGGGTCGTGATGAATTATGAAGATCCAAGACATGTAAATATTGAAAACTTATGTAATTGTTGCATTTGCATCCCATGCATTCCCTAGGAATTGGACCTAGGCCCGTGTTTGGCTCACACGGGCCAAATAGTTTTTGGGGCGATTGATCATCCTTATTAATTAGTATGTGCGTTATTATTTTATAATAACAAATTTGCATGAATCCGGAAAACATACGATCAAACATGGCGATCTTTAAAATTAATGATGAGACCTTTTTCAAAATTAAAAACCCTCATTTTGAATTAGATTCAAAATTTATATCAAGCCCGAAAAGGGAAATTATAAATTTGTTTATAATTTCCATGTCTTCCATCGACAATGGATGCATGACGAACGCTACCCGTATTCAATGCTCGGCTCATATTATTGGGGGGGCTTGGATGCCGAAAAGCTGTGACATCCATTGACATGGTGATGTGAACTACGTGAAACTCCCATGACTTCGGCTCATATTATTGGGGGAACTCATGGCGACCGTCCATTAAGGTTCGATATCGATGGGTAAGGCTTGACACGTAAAGATGAATGACGTCATATTATTGGGTCCTAATCAAGCGTGAGACAAAAGTTTACGTAAGGGTTGCATGGAGATGCAATTGGAAACTACCTTTTAGAAATTATGATTGGCTGATATTATTCGGGATCGTAATTGGCTAATTGGACCTTATGTACCTACTGAGGACAGGAGTTTCCCGTTTTTACTAGAGGGTAGTAAAAATGTCAAAACAGTGGGAGTAAATATTTATAAAGTTAAAGTTCACACTTTATATCTTATTAAATATTTTAAAATAGTCATTGACATTTATCTGTTATTATTTTTCAGTACAAGTTTTGACAATGTCATCAATTCGCAATCCGTTGTCTGCAATACTCGACAAACATTTACTGACCGGTCCAAATTACCTTGATTGGCTAAGAAATCTGAAAATTATCTTGAACTCGGAGAGGATTGCATACACACTTGATGAGTCGCCCCCTGATACGGCTCCGACTGATTGTAGCCCTGAGGAGCTACAGACTTACAAGGATTGGTGTGACCATGACTTGAAAGCCAAGTGTTATATGCAGGCTTCTATGAATGATGAGCTTCAGCGACGTTTTGAGAGTGCAAAGCATGCTGCTGACATTCATTTGCATCTCAAAGAACTCTTTGTTGAACAAACACGCCCACTTCGACATGCGATTGTCAAGGAGCTAATCACTTTGCGCATGCGAGATGGGGCTTCGGTCCATGAGCATGGCCTGAAGTTGATTGGGCTCGTGGAGAAACTCGTTAGCATGGATCTTGTGCTACCAACTGAGTTGACCACAGACGTGTTGCTCTTGTCACTGCCTAGCTCATTTGATCCTTTTGTGGTGAATTTCAACATGAACAGGTTAGATCCAACCCTTGAGGAGTTGGTTAACATGCTTGTTACGTTTGAATCCACAATCAAGAAAGAGAAGCCGGTTCTTTATATGGGATCTTCATCTGGTTCAAAGAATAGACCACATGGGAAAGGAAAGAAGTGTTCCTTCCAAGCTCCCAAAAAGAACGTGCCCTTGACGAGGCAAGCTCCGAGTCCCGTTGTGGTAGCCACACCAGTTAAGGCTAACAAGACTAATGACGTCTGTCATCACTGTAAGAAACCTGGACATTGGAAGCGTAATTGCAAGGAATATCTTGACCAGAATGGTTCTGGAAAAGGTATGTTCTACATTGAAGTAAACATTTCACTTAACTCTTCTTCTTGGGTATTGGATACCGGCTGTGGCTCACATCTCTGTAATGATTTGCAGGTGATGGCAAGAAGTAGGAGACTCAGAGATGGTGAGACCTTCTTGAGGATGGGCAATGGAGCAAGAGTTGCAGCCAAAGCTATTGGAGATGTTTACTTATTGTTGGACAATGATTTTAAATTATATTTGAGAGATGTTTTGTTTGTACCAGATTTGGTGAAAAACATTGTTTCCATTTCTATGTTTGATAAAGATGGATATTCTTGTTTATTTGGCAAAGGTGTTTGCAATATTTACAAGAATGAATGTTTAATTGGTACATGACAATTGGAAAATGATCTCTATAATTTAAAATTAAAAGATATTCCTATGTATAATGTCCAAGAGATATCAACAACATCCAAAAGAAAACAAGATACTCTAAATCCAGCACACTTATGGCATGCTCGATTAGGTCATATATCTTTTAAAAGGATGAACAAGCTAGTGGGAGAAGGCATGTTTGATATGTCTGATATTAATTCTCTTACTACTTGTGAACCCTGTCTAAAAGGAAAGATGACCAAAATTCCCTTTAAGGGCCATGTGGAGCGAGCCAAGGGACTGTTGGATTTGATCCAAACAGATGTGTGTGGTCCACTTAGCATCACCACTAAGCACGGACATTCTGACTTCATTACCTTTACCGATGACTTCTCTAGGTATGGGTATGTGTATTTGATGAAATACAAATCTGAAGCTTTTGAAAAGTTCAAAGTATTCAGAAATGAAGTAGAAAAACAATTGGGACAAAGCATCAAGGCACTTCGATCGGATCGAGGTGGTGAGTACTTGAGTACTGAATTCCAAGAGTATCTTAGGGAGAATGGGATTCTCTCACAGTGGACTCCTCCTGATACACCTCAGTTGAATGGTGTTTCAGAACGTCGTAATCGAACTTTGATGGACATGGTTCGGTCTATGATGAGGTTCACGGAGTTGCCGCCATCCTTTTGGGGAAATGCACTTGAGACAGCGGCACTGTTGTTGAACAATGTCCATTCAAAGGCAGTTGATAAGACACCATATGAGATATGGATGGGAAAATCTCCAAAGTATTCTTATCTCGAAATTATTAAATAGGCTAATTTTAAAAATTAATAAAAGTCAATAAAGAGACTAATTTTGGCTAAAAATAGCCCCTTAAATAAATATATAATTAAATACTAAAATTTTCTTGACAAAATACTTTAAAATATTATTTTAAGGCTCATAAAACTCATAAAATATTTTTGGCTAAATATTTTGGTATCTCGTCCGTCCACGGTCCCGTCTACGCGATCAAAACCAATTAATTTCCATAAATCACAAAAGTCACTAATTTTGGGTTAAATGCTAAAATAACTTAAATCATGCATATAAATCACATAATAACACATAAATTCATTTAACCTTTATTTTAAAATTAATTTCTCCTAATTATGCATGCGAATTTACGTATTAAAATTTCCGGGTGTTACAATTCTCCCCCCCTTAAATTGAATTTCGTCCTCGAAATCCGACGGATCAATCATCTGTCTGGGAGGCATTCTGTACCACCACATATTTCTTTACGTAAATCGCAATGCATAACTAAGGGTTTCAAAAATCTTACTGAACATGAAATACTTAAAATTAATACATATGCTCCTTCTAAATCTTATTAAAACATTTAAAACTTACAGACCAGTAGCAGGATTTCTGAGCTTCACGTGGCAGATGGACACCCTCCGAGGACCGCGCTCTGATACTAATTGAAACGCCCTAGAACTACTAAATGCGGAAAATGAAACGCCCTAGAACTACTAAATGCGGAAAAACTTTTTTTTTTTTTATACTATACTATATACATATACGCCCATACATATATGTATAAACTTTAAAAATAATATTACAAATAATAACTCGCTTAATAAAATAATAAACATTTATTTGATAAAATCTTGAGTCGTGCAATAGATAAAATAATGTATATAATGAAAATTTATAACTTATGTCTACTAAAATCATGAAAAATCAATAAGTATTCATAACCACTGTAAACATAAAAATATCCTGAATATATAACTCATGCATAAATAAAACTCTAGCGAGACGGTCACGGGGCCACTGCCATGCTCGCTCATACGTCCTCGCCACCGGTAGGAGCTACATCATACTCACCTGCACCATATAAGCGTAGTGAGCCTAGAGGCTCAACATGTCTAATCCTTTATAACAAGCTTAAAAATAATGCATCACGTAAATACTAATACATATACATGTACATGAGCATGCGTGGAAACATTTTTCATAACATAAATGCTTAATCATAAATCTTATACATAACATAACTTTCTTCATCATACATAACATAATTGAGCAAGTCATAAACAGAAAAACTGTGTATGGTCATATCCATGAATGTGACTAATAACTGTGCCGACTGATCAGTCTAAAGAACCATCGTACGTGGCGGTGGATAAATCCACCTCTATGCTGGTAGTAAACTACCTCTGTGCCAGTGGTAAAACCCACTTCTATGCCGGTAGTAGAACTACCTCTGTGTCAGTGGTAAAACCCACTTCTATGCTGTCACATCACTTCAATTTCCATAAAAAATATTTTTCATGCTCAATTCTTAATCATAAACACATCATAAAATATTTCATGTATGCATGCACTTAAAATATGTCCGTAATATATATTTAATTAATTTTAATAATAAATATACTTTTACTTAAAATAGACTTAATGCATAAAAATAATTAAATATATATTCCGGACTTAGTTTATTTTCATGGATTGGTCCAGACTGCTGGTCTCTCTACTAAACCCCTTAACTGACTTAAAGCCTGTTAACTAACTTAAAGCCCATAATTAAATAACTACTTTTAAAAAATATAATTTTTACTAAAATAAAATACTTAAATGTTATTGGGCTTAAATAAAAATATTTAGGCCCAATAACTAATTAATTCATAAAAATTCCTAGACTGGCCCAATAAAATCACTGACTAGTCCAAAAATTCCGATGGGCCCACGGGCCCATAAAATTATTGGGTTAACTTAAAATAAATTTAAAAAGCCCAAATAAAATTATTTGGAAGCCCAAATAATTTTATTTCTAATTAAATGGCCCAAAAATCCAATTAAAGCATTAAACATTTTAAAATTAAAAATACTCGAGCCCGGCCCACCTAGCCCAGACCCGGACCTACCTGACCCAACCCTAGACCCTACTGACCCGACCCACTACCTTGACCCGACCCGAAACCACCCAGAACCCCCAACCCGATTCCCCCTCCTCTCATTACCTTCGGCCGTGCGAGCAGCCCCCTATTCCGGCATTCGGCCGGCCAACTCCGACCAAAAATGGCCGGAGCACCACCACCCTCAACAAGCCAACTCCTAGGCGGTTCTTTCACGACAAGAACCAGCCCAAACCATTGCCTAGAGACAGAGAACGAAGCCCTGCAAGTTGGCCCTTCCTCAGCTCGCGCGCAGCCGGAGCAGTCCCAGCGTTTTGCTTCGTGCCGATGACTCAGACCACCAAAGGCCACGAAACCAGTCCTCAATCTTAGCCAACATCCTAAGCTTTCAAACCCAACAAACCTCACCCAAAATAATGGCCTGAGGAAGGAGAACGAAGTCTTCTTCCTCAGGACCCTAATCTGCGCGAGCTGTGCAACAGAAATGGAAGGCTTCGACTTGGACCCCTCCAGCCTCAAACCGACCACACTACTCAACCCTAGGGACCCGACCAAGCCCTTAGCCCTGGACCGAACCATGCTAGGCAAAAACATGAGTTATGATCATGAATTCTCTTATACATGCATCAAACATCAAAAGTTTGCATAAATTCGAAATACTTATGAAATTTCTGAACAAGAACAATCATGCATGAATAATAGCTCATATGGTGGCCAAAGAAAAGTTTTAGACATGCCTTTAAATTATTGAAGAAGAATATCGCGTCTACGGGTTTCCGGAACGACGAACGGACCAAAATTCTTCAAGGAATGAAGCTCGAATGATCGGCTATGGAGGCTGTTTTCTCTAAACGTGAGAATGGGGTGTGTGAGGGAGATGAGTGTCGGCTAAATAATTTGTAGTGGGTGGTGGGGTTTGGGGTAGGTTTAGGTTTTTAAATTAATTTTTGTATAATAAATATTAACTAATTAATATAGATAATATATCATAGAAAATATAATTAAAACTCTAATCATAATAATAATAATCTGATAAGATAACTCCAAATCTCGAAATTATTAAATAGGCTAATTTTAAAAATTAATAAAAGTCAATAAAGAGACTAATTTTGGCTAAAAATAGCCCCTTAAATAAATATATAATTAAATACTAAAATTTTCTTGACAAAATACTTTAAAATATTATTTTAAGGCTCATAAAACTCATAAAATATTTTTGGCTAAATATTTTGGTATCTCGTCCGTCCACGGTCCCGTCTACGCGATCAAAACCAATTAATTTCCATAAATCACAAAAGTCACTAATTTTGGGTTAAATGCTAAAATAACTTAAATCATGCATATAAATCACATAATAACACATAAATTCATTTAACCTTTATTTTAAAATTAATTTCTCCTAATTATGCATGCGAATTTACGTATTAAAATTTCCGGGTGTTACAATTCTCCCCCCCTTAAATTGAATTTCGTCCTCGAAATCCGACGGATCAATCATCTGTCTGGGAGGCATTCTGTACCACCACATATTTCTTTACGTAAATCGCAATGCATAACTAAGGGTTTCAAAAATCTTACTGAACATGAAATACTTAAAATTAATACATATGCTCCTTCTAAATCTTATTAAAACATTTAAAACTTACAGACCAGTAGCAGGATTTCTGAGCTTCACGTGGCAGATGGACACCCTCCGAGGACCGCGCTCTGATACCAATTGAAACGCCCTAGAACTACTAAATGCGGAAAATGAAACGCCCTAGAACTACTAAATGCGGAAAAACTTTTTTTTTTTTTTATACTATACTATATACATATACGCCCATACATATATGTATAAACTTTAAAAATAATATTACAAATAATAACTCGCTTAATAAAATAATAAACATTTATTTGATAAAATCTTGAGTCGTGCAATAGATAAAATAATGTATATAATGAAAATTTATAACTTATGTCTACTAAAATCATGAAAAATCAATAAGTATTCATAACCACTGAAAACATAAAAATATCCTGAATATATAACTCATGCATAAATAAAACTCTAGCGAGACGGTCACGGGGCCACTGTCATGCTCGCTCATACGTCCTCGCCATTGGTAGGAGCTACATCATACTCACCTGCACCATATAAGCGTAGTGAGCCTAGAGGCTCAACATGTCTAATCCTTTATAACAAGCTTAAAAATAATGCATCACGTAAATACTAATACATATACATGTACATGAGCATGCGTGGAAACATTTTTCATAACATAAATGCTTAATCATAAATCTTATACATAACATAACTTTCTTCATCATACATAACATAATTGAGCATGTCATAAACATAAAAACTGTGTATGGTCATATCAATGAATGTGACTAATAACTGTGCCGATTGATCAGTCTAAAGAACCATCGTACGTGGCGGTGGATAAATCCACCTCTATGCTGGTAGTAAACTACCTCTGTGCCAGTGGTAAAACCCACTTCTATGCCGGTAGTAGAACTACCTCTGTGTCAGTGGTAAAACCCACTTCTATGCTGTCACATCACTTCAATTTCCATAAAAAATATTTTTCATGCTCAATTCTTAATCATAAACACATCATAAAATATTTCATGTATGCATGCACTTAAAATATGTCCGTAATATATATTTAATTAATTTTAATAATAAATATACTTTTACTTAAAATAGACTTAATGCATAAAAATAATTAAATATATATTCCGGACTTAGTTTATTTTCATGGATTGGTCCAGACTGCTGGTCTCTCTACTAAACCCCTTAACTGACTTAAAGCCTGTTAACTAACTTAAAGCCCATAATTAAATAATTACTTTTAAAAAATATAATTTTTACTAAAATAAAATACTTAAATGTTATTGGGCTTAAATAAAAATATTTAGGCCTAATAACTAATTAATTCATAAAATTCCTAGACTGGCCCAATAAAATCACTGACTAGCCCAAAAATTCCGATGGGCCCACGGGCCCATAAAATTATTGGGTTAACTTAAAATAAATTTAAAAAGCCCGAATAAAATTATTTGGAAGCCCAAATAATTTTATTTCTAATTAAATGGCCCAAAAATCCAATTAAAGCATTAAACATTTTAAAATTAAAAATACTCGAGCCCGGCCCACCTAGCCCGGACCCAGACCTACCTGACCCGACCCTAGACCCTACTGACCTGACCCACTACCCTGACCCGACCCGAAACCACCCAGAACCCCCAACCCGATTCCCCCTCCTCTCATTACCTTCGGCCGTGCGAGCAGCCCCCTATTCCGGCATTCGGCCGGCCAACTCCGACCACAAATGGCCGGAGCACCACCACCCTCAACAAGCCAACTCCCAGGCGGTTCTTTCACGACAAGAACCAGCCCAAACCATTGCCTAGAGACAGAGAACGAAGCCCTGCAAGTTGGCCCTTCCTCAGCTCGCGCGCAGCCGGAGCAGTCCCAGCGTTTTGCTTCGTGCCGATGACTCAGACCACCAAAGGCCACGAAACCAGTCCTCAATCTTAGCCAACATCCTAAGCTTTCAAACCCAACAAACCTCACCCAAAATAATGGCCTGAGGAAGGAGAACGAAGTCTTCTTCCTCAGGACCCTAATCTGCACGAGCTGTGCAACAGAAATGGAAGGCTTCGACTTGGACCCCTCCAGCCTCAAACCGACCACACTACTCGACCCTAGGGACCCTAGGACACCCCTTGACCAAGCCCTTAGCCCTGGACCGAACCATGCTAGGCAAAAACATGAGTTATGATCATGAATTCTCATATACATGCATCAAACATCAAAAGTTTGCATAAATTCGAAATACTTATGAAATTTCTGAACAAGAACAATCATGCATGAATAATAGCTCATATGGTGGCCAAAGAAAAGTTTTAGACATGCCTTTAAATTATTGAAGAAGAATATCGCGTCTACGGGTTTCCGGAACGACGAACGGACCAAAATTCTTCAAGGAATGAAGCTCGAATGATCGGCTATGGAGGCTGTTTTCTCTGAACGTGAGAATGGGGTTTGTGAGGGAGATGAGTGTCGGCTAAATAATTTGTAGTGGGTGGTGGGGTTTGGGGTAGGTTTAGGTTTTTAAATTAATTTTTGTATAATAAATATTAACTAATTAATATAGATAATATATCATAGAAAATATAATTAAAACTCTAATCATAATAATAATAATCTGATAAGATAACTCCAAATCTCGAAATTATTAAATAGGCTAATTTTAAAAATTAATAAAAGTCAATAAAGAGACTAATTTTGGCTAAAAATAGCCCCTTAAATAAATATATAATTAAATACTAAAATTTTCTTGACAAAATACCTTAAAATATTATTTTAAGGCTCATAAAACTCATAAAATATTTTTGGCTAAATATTTTGGTATCTCGTCCGTCCACGGTCCCGTCTACGCGATCAAAACCAATTAATTTCCATAAATCACAAAAGTCACTAATTTTGGGTTAAATGCTAAAATAACTTAAATCATGCATATAAATCACATAATAACACATAAATTCATTTAACCCTTATTTTAAAATTAATTTCTCCTAATTATGCATGCGAATTTACGTATTAAAATTTCCGGGTGTTACAGTTAGAGTAGGTGCCCGTCGAGCCAATGTGTTGGCCGATGGTCCTTGAGAGAACTCTTGTATGACAATCTTTATTTTAATAATATTTGACATTATTTAATTTGGCACATCTTTATCTTTATACCCATGCATGCTGCATAGATAAAGCCCTTGAATATACAAATAGTAGAAAGAATATGAGATGGTCATGTGATGACTATCATGAAACTCATATTTGGAATACTGTATATTCTAAACTGTTCCTAGTCGATTCAGCCGCCATAAAGAAGGATAAAGGCCGCTCGAGCTTGAGACTAGTATTTGCGATATGAGTACCATGTTTCATTGGTAGGGAACATGGAGATGTCCAAGCATGCAAATAGGTGCTCCTTGTAGAGTGCACTGAACAACCCTCCCTAAAAGATTTTTCAAGTGGTTCTCACTTATCGAGTGGAGAAGTCCTAGTTTATGGTTGTACACCATTAGTCCTATAACCCGGGACAACATGGAGACTCTATATGCTAGTGCTTTACTTTGACTTGTTTACCGACTCATCTGGGGTCATCAAGTGGCATTGTTGGGTGTTGTGACGAAACATATAGGAGTCAATGCATTGTAGTCGGGGATTCACCGCTTACCTACGGGTATGGATATCTTATCTTATATCATGCATACGTTGCTGAAATCTCTGATCAGAGTAAGTGGTAATTAAGAAAGGAGTTTTTTGAATTACACTTTCGATGCAACTACGGCATGACACATAGTTATCGATTCAATGACAACTCTCGATAAACCAATGGTTGTCGAATCGGTCGGGATATATGAGTTGAAGGGACCGTACTGTACGCTAACCATAATTGATTGGTTCTTGCAGGCACTATCATTTGATACCTAGGGAGTCATGTAAGCAATGCTGCTAGATGTTTACATGACTGGTTGGGTACTATCAGACTTGAGTTTTCTGACGTTCTTATTATCAATGTGTTGATTAATAAGAATGGAGCTATCTAGGGTATGCTCATATAAGGGACTTGTTGATCCTGAATCACATGGAGATATGAACCCACTGCTAGTTGTATCAGTGAACCATTGAGGGTCACACTAGTACTAGCTTTCTAGATCCCGTTGAGATTAAAATAAGTTCAATGTGTTGAACAACTTATAAAGGAGTTTATAAGTAAAATAAATTAGAAGTTTGACTTCTAAATTGGAGAATGAATGGAATAAGTAACTTTTAATTTGTGAATGTGTTCCAAGATTAAAAGTTGACTTAAAATAATTAGTTTATGAAAATGGTGATTTTCTAAACTATTATTTTCAACTTAGTTGATTAATTCAAGTGTTGAATTAATTTAACACTAGTAGACATTTTAATGTACAAATAATTAAATTAATTCAAGTGTTGAATTAATTAAACACTATTGAGTCTAGTAGAGCTCAAATTAATATAGTGTTGTATAATTATTGATACTAGTGGACTTGAATGGGTTCAAGTTAAATTTAATTAATTGATTAAACTTAAATGGGTTTAGGTTTAATAATTAATTAAAATTAAGTTCAAATGACATTTGAATATATATATTTATATATGTATATATATAGGCGTGTATATATATATATATATGATATATATATGTGTGTGTATGGAATTTGAAGGGTTGTAAGATGGTTTGCAACTTTCCATGCATGTTTAATTGTACCCATTAAATCCTTAACCATTAATATATTATTATGAATAATATATAGATATAACACACAATATTCCATTCCAATTTCAAAAATGTGGCCGAACACTCCATTGCATTTTCTCCAAAATTTTTCTTTCATTTTAAGGGAGAATTAAAATGATATCTCAATGAAAAATCCTCTAAATATTCTAGTGCATATTTAGAGTGGATTTAGATTGTCTAGTCGTGGACCTAATTCGGAGGCTCGAAGAGTTGAATCCATTTTGAGCAAGGAGTGCTCTTGGAAGCTTGTAGATTGAGTCTACCATTTTTCAAGAGCCTAGTTGTTAATTAACTTGGTTGGAGCCATAAATCAATCTTTGAGATTGATAGGTAAAATTCTAAACACCCTATGGTTGTTTGAGTTTTTGAATACTACACAAGTGCTCGGATTTCTTTTATTAAAAATTTTATATTTCCGCTGCGTTTCCGGGCACGAGTTAACCGATCCCCTTCAGTGGTATCAGAGCCTAGGTTACTCTTTTGTGTAATATTTGTTGGATATTATGTTGAGGTCAATTTTTAACCGCATGAGAAAATCAATATTCTAACTTTTAGGGAAAATTTTATAAAAATTATTTTTTTTATTTTCGGGCAGCCCTTGGGCTGCCCGAAGGTGTCCTAGGGGCAGCCGTGGGCTGCCCCATATTTTTAATAAAAAAAAAAAAAAAATTTGGCCGGAATCCGGCAACGGAGTTTCGGTGACGACTGTGACGACTTGAGTTTTTCAAAAGGTGTTTTGGAATATCATGTGTCATAGGCCCTAAATTGTTAAATATATTATAGTTGATTTTTATGAAAAATTAAACTTTATAATATGTGATTTTTCTAATAAAATAAATAGTTAAAGTGTGACTTTGATTATTTATAGTAAATTGTGATTTACAAGAAATTCAATTATAAATAAATTAATTTGAAAGTAAACAAAGGTGTTTGTTTATTTTGTTAATTTATTTTATAATTGTGGTGGTTAGTGATTGGACCAAGATATATAATATTTGATCAATTAATTATTGAGATAATTAATTGATGGTGTATGATATGTGATATTGTGCATGAAGGATGATTAAAAGCCCAAGACCAATTTGCTAGGTGTATGCTAGGATATTTTGTGTTGAATGGTTGTAATAATTATCAAATTACAAAGTGAGGCTTGGTTTATGGCCCATTCCCACCCCATGAGATGTATCCCTATTTTCCATGGATATTTTCATGTAAAATATTTGATAGCGGAAGTTCAAGATTGGAAGATGGTGGGCCATGATGAATTATGAAGATCCAAGACATGTAAATATTGAAAGCTTATGTAATTGTTGCATTTGCATCCCATGCATTCCCTAGAAATTGGACCTAGGCCCGTGTTTGGCTCACACGGGCCAAATAGTTTTTGGGGCGATTGATCATCCTTATTAATTAGTATGTGCGTTATTATTTTATAATAACAAATTTGCATGAATCCGGCAAACATACGATCAAACATGGCGATCTTTAAAATTAATGATGAGACCTTTTTCAAAATTAAAAACCCTCATTTTGAATTAGATTCAAAATTTATATCAAGCCCGAAAAGGGGAATTATAAATTTGTTTATAATTTCCATGTCTTCCATCGACAATGGATGCATGACGAACGCTACCCGTATTCAATGCTCGGCTCATATTATTGGGGGGGCTTGGATGCCGGAAAGCTGTGACATCCATTGACATGGTGATGTGAACTACGTGAAACTCCCATGACTTCGGCTCATATTATTGGGGGAACTCATGGCGACCGTCCATTAAGGTTCGATATCGATGGGTAAGGCTTGACACGTAAAGATGAATGACGTCATATTATTGGGTCCTAATCAAGCGTGAGACAAAAGTTTACGTAAGGGTTGCATGGAGATGCAATTGGAAACTACCTTTTAGAAATTATGATTGGCTGATATTATTCGGGATCGTAATTGGCTAATTGGACCTTATGTACCTACTAAGGACAGGAGTTTCCCGTTTTTACTAGAGGGTAGTAAAAATGTCAAAACAGTGGGAGTAAATATTTATAAAGTTAAAGTTCACACTTTATATCTTATTAAATATTTTAAAATAGTCATTGACATTTATATGTTATTATTTTTCAGTACAAGTTTTGACAATGTCATCAATTCGCAATCCGTTGTCTGCAATACTCGACAAACATTTACTGACCGGTCCAAATTACCTTGATTGGCTAAGAAATCTGAAAATTATCTTGAACTCGGAGAGGATTGCATACACACTGGATGAGTCGCCCCCTGATATGGCTCCGACTGATTGTAGCCTTGAGGAGCTATAGACTTACATGGATTGGTGTGACCATGACTTGAAAGCCAAGTGTTATATGCAGGTTTCTATGAATGATGAGCTTCAGCGACGTTTTGAGAGTGCAAAGCATGCTGCTGACATTCATTTGCATCTCAAAGAACTCTTTGGTGAACAAACACGCCCACTTCGAAATGCGATTGTCAAGGAGGTAATCACTTTGCGCATGCGAGATGGGGCTTCGGTCCATGAGCATGGCCTGAAGTTGATTGGGATCGTGGAGAAACTCGTTAGCATGGATCTTGTGCTACCAACTGAGTTGACCACAGACGTGTTGCTCTTGTCACTGCCTAGCTCATTTGATCCTTTTGTGGTGAATTTCAACATGAACAGGTTAGATCCAACCCTTGAGGAGTTGGTTAACATGCTTGTTACGTTTGAATCCACAATCAAGAAAGAGAAGCCGGTTCTTTATGTGGGATCTTCATCTGGTTCAAAGAATAGACCACATGGGAAAGGAAAGAAGTGTTCCTTCCAAGCTCCCAAAAAGAACGTGCCCTTGACGAGGTAAGCTCCGAGTCCCGTTGTGGTAGCCACACCAGTTAAGGCTAACAAGACTAATGACGTCTGTCATCACTGTAAGAAACCTGGACATTGGAAGCGTAATTGCAAGGAATATCTTGACCAGAATGGTTCTGGAAAAGGTATGTTCTACATTGAAGTAAACATTTCACTTAACTCTTCTTCTTGGGTATTGGATACCGGCTGTGGCTCACATCTCTGTAATGATTTGCAGGTGATGGCAAGAAGTAGGAGACTCAGAGATGGTGAGACCTTCTTGAGGATGGGCAATGGAGCAAGAGTTGCAGCCAAAGCTATTGGAGATGTTTACTTATTGTTGGACAATGATTTTAAATTATATTTGAGAGATGTTTTGTTTGTACCAAATTTGGTGAAAAACATTGTTTCCATTTCTATGCTTGATAAAGATGGATATTCTTGTTTATTTGGCAAAGGTGTTTGCAATATTTACAAGAATGAATGTTTAATTGGTACATGACAATTGGAAAATGATCTCTATAATTTAAAATTAAAAGATATTCCTATGTATAATGTCCAAAAGATATCAACAACATCCAAAAGAAAACAAGATACTCTAAATCCAGCACACTTATGGCATGCTCGATTAGGTCATATATCTTTTAAAAGGATGAACAAGCTAGTGGGAGAAGGCATGTTTGATATGTCTGATATTAATTCTCTTACTACTTGTGAACCCTGTCTAAAAGGAAAGATGACCAAAATTCCCTTTAAGGGCCATGTGGAGCGAGCCAAGGGACTGTTGGATTTGATCCATACAGATGTGTGTGGTCCACTTAGCATCACCACTAAGCACGGACATTCTGACTTCATTACCTTTACCGATGACTTCTCTAGGTATGGGTATGTGTATTTGATGAAATACAAATCTGAAGCTTTTGAAAAGTTCAAAGTATTCAGAAATGAAGTAGAAAAACAATTAAGACAAAGCATCAAGGCACTTCGATCGGATCGAGGTGGTGAGTACTTGAGTACTGAATTCCAAGAGTATCTTAGGGAGAATGGGATTCTCTCACAGTGGACTCCTCCTGGTACACCTCAGTTGAATGGTGTTTCAGAACGTCGTAATCGAACTTTGATGGACATGGTTCGGTCTATGATGGGGTTCACGGAGTTGCCGCCATCCTTTTGGGGATATGCACTTGAGACAGCGGCACTGTTGTTGAACAATGTCCATTCAAAGGCAGTTGATAAGACACCATATGAGATATGGATGGGAAAATCTCCAAAGTATTCTTATCTAAGAATATGGGGATGCCCTGCTTATGTGAAGCAGATAGTGGGAGATAAATTGGATGCTCGATCCATTTTATGCTACTTCGTGGGATATCCAAGGAATTCGGTTGGATATTATTTCTATCATCCCAAAGAAACAAAGGTGTTTGTTTCTAGGAATGCAACCTTCTTGGAGAAGGAATTTCTATTGGATAGAAAATGGGAGATGATAGAACTCGAAGAAGTTCGAGAAACACCCACGATTATGGAACCCACACCCAAACAGCCAAGAGAGGAGATACAAGCTCCTAGAAGATCCGAGAGGATCTCAAGACCACCTATGAGGTATGGTCTTCTTCTTGAAGAGGGCCAAGATGAGCCTGGCCATGGATGTGATCCAAGGACCTTCAAGGAAGCATTGTCTGATGCTGATTCATCCAAGTGGCTTGAAGCTATGGAATCTGAGATGAATTCCATATATTCGAACCAAGTGTGGAATCTTGTGGATCCACCTTAAGGAATTGTTCCTATAGGGTGTAAATGGATTTACAAGAGGAAGCTTGGGACGGATGGGAAGGTTCTGACCTTCAAGGCTCGATTGATGGCAAAAGGTTATACTCAAAGGCAAGGAGTTGACTTTGAAAAAACTTTTTCTCCAGTCGCAATGTTCAAGTCCATAAGGATATTGCTTGCCATTGCCGCATGGTATGACTATGAAATATGGCAAATGGATGTGAAGACAGCTTTTCTTAATGGGGATATTAAGGAAGAAATTTACATGTCTCAACCTGAAGGGTTCACATCTATTGGAAGTGAGCATAAAGTTTGCAAACTTCAGAGATCTATCTATGGTCTCAAACAGGCATCTAGGAGCTGGAACCTCAGATTTGATGGTACAATCAAAGAGTTTGGGTTTACTAAGAATCCTGAGGAACCATGTGTGTATAAGAAGGTCAGTGGGAGTGCTGTGACATTCCTGATACTTTATGTTGATGACATTCTACTCATTGGGAATGATGTAGGAATGTTGCAATCAACTAAAGTATGGTTATCGAGTAAGTTCTCGATGAAGGACTTGGGTGAAGCATCTTTTGTATTGGGAATACAAATCTATCGGGATAGATCGAAAAGATTGCTTGGTCTCACCCAGTCCACATACATTGATACCATCGTGAAGAGGTTCTCGATGGATGAGTCTAAAAGAGGACATCTACCAATGTGTCATGGCGTGTCTCTATCCAAGTCCATGTCTCCCAAAAATGATGCAGAGATAGAGACGATGACACGCATTCCATATGCATCTGCAATTGGTAATATCATGTATGCGATGATATCTACACGTCCTGACGTGGCCTTTGCACTTAGTGTTACAAGTAGATATCAATCGAACCCTGGTCTTCCACACTGGAAAGCTGTGAAAGACATTCTCAAGTATTTGAGAAAGACTAAGAATATGTTCTTGGTTTATGGGGGTGGAGAACTAAAATTGGAAGGCTATACCAACTCTAGCTTCCAAAGCGATGTTGATGATTCGAAGTCAACTTCCGATTTTATATTCATGCTCAATGGTGCTGCTGTTTGTTGGAAGAGTTCCAAGCAAAATAGCACTGCGGATTCAACCACTGAGGCAGAATATATTGCTGCATCCGATGCTGCAAAGGAAGCTGTTTGGATTAGGAATTTTGTTCAAGAGTTGGGCGTTATTCCTAATGGAGTTGATCCAGTCCCGGTGTACTGCGACAACACTGGTGCAGTTGCTCAGGCAAAAGAACCAAGGTCTCATCAAAAATCCAAACATGTACTGAGAAAATACCACATCATCCGGGAAATTGTGGAACGAGGAGATGTCTTGTTAGTCCTATCAAAAATCCAAACATGTACTGAACAACCCTCCCTAAAGGATTTTTCAAGTGGTTCTCACTTATCGAGTGGAGAAGTCCTAGTTTATGGTTGTACACCATTAGTCCTATAACCCGGGACAACATGGAGACTCTATATGCTACTGCTTCACTTTGACTTGTTTACCGACTCATCTGGGGTCATCAAGTGGCATTGTTGGGTGTTGTGACGAAACATATAGGAGTCAATGCATTGTAGTCGGGGATTCATCGCTTACCTACGGGTATGGATATCCTATGTTATATCATGCATACGTTGCTGAAATCTCTGATCAGAGTAAGTGGTAATTAAGAAAGGAGTTTTTTGAATTACACTTTCGATGCAACTACGGCATGACACATAGTTATCGATTCAATGACAACTCTCGATAAACCAATGGTTGTCGAATCGGTCGGGATATATGAGTTGAAGGGACCGTACTATACGCTAACCATAATTGATTGGTTCTTGCAGGCACTATCATTTGATACCTAGGGAGTCATGTAAGCAATGCTGCTAGATGTTTACATGACTGGTTGGGTACTATCAGACTTGCGTTTTCTGACGTTCTTATTATCAATGTGTTGATTAATAAGAATGGAGCTATCTAGGGTATGCTCATATAAGGGACTTGTTGATCCTGAATCACATGGAGATGTGAACCCACTGCTAGTTGTATCAGTGAACCATTGAGGGTCACACTAGTACTAGCTTTCTAGATCCCGTTGAGATTAAAATAAGTTCAATGTGTTGAACAACTTATAAAGGAGTTTATAAGTAAAATAAATTAGAAGTTTGACTTCTAAATTGGAGAATGAATGGAATAAGTAACTTTTAATTTGTGAATGTGTTCCAAGATTAAAAGTTGACTTAAAATAATTAGTTTATGAAAATGGTGATTTTCTAAACTATTATTTTGAACTTAGTTTATTAATTCAAGTGTTGAATTAATTTAACACTAGTAGACATTTTAATGTACAAATAATTAAATTAATTCAAGTGTTGAATTAATTAAACACTATTGAGTCTAGTAGAGCTCAAATTAATATAGTGTTGTATAATTATTGATACTAGTGGACTTGAATGGGTTCAAGTTAAATTTAATTAATTGATTAAACTTAAATGGGTTTAGGTTTAATAATTAATTAAAATTAAGTTCAAATGACATTTGAATATATATATTTATATATGTATATATATATAGGCGTGTATATATATATATATGATATATATATGTGTGTGTATGGAATTTGAAGGGTTGTAAGATGGTTTGCAACTTTCCATGCATGTTTAATTGTACCCATTAAATCCTTAACCATTAATATATTATTATGAATAATATATAGATATAACACACAATATTCCATTCCAATTTCAAAAAAGTGGCCGAACACTCCATTGCATTTTCTCCAAAATTTTTCTTTCATTTTGAGGGAGAATTAAAATGATATCTCAATGAAAAATCCTCTAAATATTCTAGTGCATATTTAGAGTGGATTTAGATTGTCTAGTCGTGGACCTAATTCGGAGGCTCGAAGAGTTGAATCCATTTTGAGCAAGGAGTGCTCTTGGAAGCTTGTAGATTGAGTCTACCATTTTTCAAGAGCCTAGTTGTTAATTAACTTGGTTGGAGCCATAAATCAATCTTTGAGATTGATAGGTAAAATTCTAAACACCCTATGGTTGTTTGAGTTTTTGAATACTACACAAGTGCTCGGATTTTTTTTATTAAAAATTTTATATTTCCGCTGCGTTTCCGGGCACGAGTTAACCGATCCCCTTCAGTGGTATCAGAGCCTAGGTTACTCTTTTGTGTAGTATTTGTTGGATATTATGTTGAGGTCAATTTTTAACCGCATGAGAAAATCAATATTCTAACTTTTAGGGCAAATTTTATAAAAATTATTTTTTTTTATTTTCGGGCAGCCCTTGGGCTGCCCGAAGGTGTCCTAGCGGCTGCCCCATATTTTTAATAAAAAAAAAAAAAATTTGGCCGGAATCCGGCAACGGAGTTTCGGTGACGACTGTGACGACTTGAGTTTTTCAAAAGGTGTTTTGGAATATCATGTGTCATAGGCCCTAAATTGTTAAATATATTATAGTTGATTTTTATGAAAAATTAAACTTTATAATATGTGATTTTTCTCATAAAATAAATAGTTAAAGTGCGACTTTGATTATTTATAGTAAATTGTGATTTACAAGAAAT
This sequence comes from Henckelia pumila, assembly GCF_033568475.1. Taxonomy (NCBI): domain Eukaryota; kingdom Viridiplantae; phylum Streptophyta; class Magnoliopsida; order Lamiales; family Gesneriaceae; genus Henckelia; species Henckelia pumila. Next base: position 114,896,024 of record NC_133121.1, on the reverse strand, counting down.
TCAATTATAAATAAATTAATTTGAAAGTAAACAAAGGTGTTTGTTTATTTTGTTAATTTATTTTATAATTGTGGTGGTTAGTGATTGGACCAAGATATATAATATTTGATCAATTAATTATTGAGATAATTAATTGATGGTGTATGATATGTGATATTGTGCATGAAAGATGATTAAAAGCCCAAGACCAATTTGCTAGGTGTATGCTAGGATATTTTGTGTTGAATGGTTGTAATAATTATCAAATTACAAAGTGAGGCTTGGTTTATGGCCCATTCCCACCCCATGAGATGTATCCCTATTTTCCATGGATATTTTCATGTAAAATATTTGATAGCGGAAGTTCAAGATTGGAAGATGGTGGGCCATGATGATTTATGAAGATCCAAGACATGTAAATATTGAAAGCTTATGTAATTGTTGCATTTGCATCCCATGCATTCCCTAGGAATTGGACCTAGGCCCGTGTTTGGCTCACACGGGCCAAATAGTTTTTGGGGCGATTGATCATCCTTATTAATTAGTATGTGCGTTATTATTTTATAATAACAAATTTGCATGAATCCGGCAAACATACAATCAAACATGGCGATCTTTAAAATTAATGATGAGACCTTTTTCAAAATTAAAAACCCTCATTTTGAATTAGATTCAAAATTTATATCAAGCCCGAAAAGGGGAATTATAAATTTGTTTATAATTTCCATGTCTTCCATCGACAATGGATGCATGACGAACGCTACCCGTATTCAATGCTCGGCTCATATTATTGGGGGGGCTTGGATGCCGGAAAGCTGTGACATCCATTGACATGGTGATGTGAACTACGTGGAACTCCCATGACTTCGGCTCATATTATTGGGGGAACTCATGGCGACCGTCCATTAAGGTTCGATATCGATGGGTAAGGCTTGACACGTAAAGATGAATGACGTCATATTATTGGGTCCTAATCAAGCGTGAGACAAAAGTTTACGTAAGGGTTGCATGGAGATGCAATTGGAAACTACCTTTTAGAAATTATGATTGGCTGATATTATTCGGGATCGTAATTGGCTAATTGGACCTTATGTACCTACTGAGGACAGGAGTTTCCCGTTTTTACTAGAGGGTAGTAAAAATGTCAAAACAGTGGGAGTAAATATTTATAAAGTTAAAGTTCACACTTTATATCTTATTAAATATTTTAAAATAGTCATTGACATTTATCTGTTATTATTTTTCAGTACAAGTTTTGACAATGTCATCAATTCGCAATCCGTTGTCTGCAATACTCGACAAACATTTACTGACCGGTCCAAATTACCTTGATTGGCTAAGAAATCTGAAAATTATCTTGAACTCGGAGAGGATTGCATACACACTGGATGAGTCGCCCCCTGATTAGGTCATATATCTTTTAAAAGGATGAACAAGCTAGTGGGAGAAGGCATGTTTGATATGTCTGATATTAATTCTCTTACTACTTGTGAACCCTGTCTAAAAGGAAAGATGACCAAAATTCCCTTTAAGGGCCATGTGGAGCGAGCCAAGGGACTGTTGGATTTGATCCATACAGATGTGTGTGGTCCACTTAGCATCACCACTAAGCACGGACATTCTGACTTCATTACCTTTACCGATGACTTCTCTAGGTATGGGTATGTGTATTTGATGAAATACAAATCTGAAGCTTTTGAAAAGTTCAAAGTATTCAGAAATGAAGTAGAAAAACAATTGGGACAAAGCATCAAGGCACTTCGATCGGATCGAGGTGGTGAGTACTTGAGTACTGAATTCCAAGAGTATCTTAGGGAGAATGGGATTCTCTCACAGTGGACTCCTTCTGGTACACCTCAGTTGAATGGTGTTTCAGAACGTCGTAATCGAACTTTGATGGACATGGTTCGGTCTATGATGGGGTTCACGGAGTTGCCGCCATCCTTTTGGGGATATGCACTTGAGACAGCGGCACTGTTGTTGAACAATGTCCATTCAAAGGCAGTTGTTAAGACACCATATGAGATATGGATGGGAAAATCTCCAAAGTATTCTTATCTAAGAATATGGGGATGCCCTGCTTATGTGAAGCAGATAGTGGGAGATAAATTGGATGCTCGATCCATTTTGTGCTACTTCGTGGGATATCCAAGGAATTCGGTTGGATATTATTTCTATCATCCCAAAGAAACAAAGGTGTTTGTTTCTAGGAATGCAACCTTCTTGGAGAAGGAATTTCTATTGGATAGAAAATGGGAGATGATAGAACTCGAAGAAGTTCGAGAAACACCCACGATTATGGAACCCACACCCGAACAGCCAAGAGAGGAGATACAAGCTCCTAGAAGATCCGAGAGGATCTCAAGACCACCTATGAGGTATGGTCTTCTTCTTGAAGAGGGCCAAGATGAGCCTGGCCATGGATGTGATCCAAGGACCTTCAAGGAAGCATTGTCTGATGCTGATTCATCCAAGTGACTTGAAGCTATGGAATCTGAGATGAATTCCATATATTCGAACCAAGTGTGGAATCTTGTGGATCCACCTGAAGGAATTGTTCCTATAGGGTGTAAATGGATTTACAAGAGGAAGCTTGGGACGGATGGGAAGGTTCTGACCTTCAAGGCTCGATTGATGGCAAAAGGTTATACTCAAAGGCAAGGAGTTGACTTTGAAGAAACTTTTTCTCCAGTCGCAATGTTCAAGTCCATAAGGATATTGCTTGCCATTGCCGCATGGTATGACTATGAAATATGGCAAATGGATGTGAAGACAGCTTTTCTTAATGGGGATATTAAGGAAGAAATTTACATGTCTCAACCTGAAGGGTTCACATCTATTGGAAGTGAGCATAAAGTATGCAAACTTCAGAGATCTATCTATGGTCTCAAACAGGTATCTAGGAGCTGGAACCTCAGATTTGATGGTACAATCAAAGAGTTTGGGTTTACTAAGAATCCTGAGGAACCATGTGTGTATAAGAAGGTCAGTGGGAGTGCTGTGACATTCCTGATACTTTATGTTGATGACATTCTACTCATTGGGAATGATGTAGGAATGTTGCAATCAACTAAAGTATGGTTATCGAGTAAGTTCTCGATGAAGGACTTGGGTGAAGCATCTTTTGTATTGGGAATACAAATCTATCGGGATAGATCGAAAAGATTGCTTGGTCTCACCCAGTCCACATACATTGATACCATCGTGAAGAGGTTCTCGATGGATGAGTCTAAAAGAGGACATCTACCAATGTGTCATGGCGTGTCTCTATCCAAGTCCATGTCTCCCAAAAATGATGCAGAGATAGAGACGATGACACGCATTCCATATGCATCTGCAATTGGTAATATCATGTATGCGATGATATCTACATGTCCTGACGTGGCCTTTGCACTTAGTGTTACAAGTAGATATCAATCGAACCCTGGTCTTCCACACTGGAAAGCTGTGAAAGACATTCTCAAGTATTTGAGAAAGACTAAGAATATGTTCTTGGTTTATGGGGGTGGAGAACTAAAATTGGAAGGCTATACCAACTCTAGCTTCCAAAGCGATGTTGATGATTCGAAGTCAACTTCCGATTTTATATTCATGCTCAATGGTGCTGATGTTTGTTGGAAGAGTTCCAAGCAAAATAGCACTGCGGATTCAACCACTGAGGCAGAATATATTGCTGCATCCGATGCTGCAAAGGAAGCTGTTTGGATTAGGAATTTCGTCCAAGAGTTGGGCGTTATTCCTAATGGAGTTGATCCAGTCCCGGTGTACTGCGACAACACTGGTGCAGTTGCTCAGGCAAAAGAACCAAGGTCTCATCAAAAATCCAAACATGTACTGAGAAAATACCACATCATCCGGGAAATTGTGGAACGAGGAGATGACTTGTTAGACAGAGTCGCCTCCGCAAATAATGTTGCTGATCCACTAACTAAGCCTTTACCAGGACCATTGTTCAAAAAGCATCGCATCAGTGGGTTTGAAGAATATGGGTAGTTGGCTCTAATGCAAGTGGGAGATTGTTAGAGTAGGTGCCCGTCGAGCCAATGTGTTGGCCGATGGTCCTTGAGAGAACTCTTGTATGACAATCTTTATTTTAATAATATTTGACATTATTTAATTTGGCACATCTTTATCTTTATACCCTTGCATGCTGCATAGATAAAGCCCTTGAATATACAAATAGTAGAAAGAATATGAGATGGTCATGTGATGACTATCATGAAACTCATATTTGGAAAACTGTATATTCTAAACTGTTCCTAGTCGATTCAGCCGCCATAAAGAAGGATAAAGGCCGCTCGAGCTTGAGACTAGTATTTGCGATGTGAGTACCATGTTTCATTGATAGGGAACATGGAGATGTCGAAGCATGCAAATAGGTGCTCCTTGTAGAGTGCACTGAACAACCCTCCCTAAAGGATTTTTCAAGTGGTTCTCACTTATCGAGTGGAGAAGTCCTAGTTTATGGTTGTACACCATTAGTCCTATAACCCGGGACAACATGGAGACTCTATATGCTAGTGCTTTACTTTGACTTGTTTACCGACTCATCTGGGGTCATCAAGTGGCATTGTTGGGTGTTGTGACGAAACATATAGGAGTCAATGCATTGTAGTCGGGGATTCACCGCTTACCTACGGGTATGGATATCCTATGTTATATCATTCATACGTTGGTGAAATCTCTGATCAGAGTAAGTGGTAATTAAGAAAGGAGTTTTTTGAATTACACTTTCGATGCAACTACGTCATGACACATAGTTATCGATTCAATGAAAACTCTCGATAAACCAATGGTTGTCGAATCGGTCGGGATATATGAGTTGAAGGGACCGTACTGTACGCTAACCATAATTGATTTGTTCTTGCAGACACTATCATTTGATACCTAGGGAGTCATGTAAGCAATGCTGCTAGATGTTTACATGACTGGTTGGGTACTATCAAACTTGAGTTTTCTGACGTTCTTATTATCAATGTGTTGATTAATAAGAATGGAGCTATCTAGGGTATGCTCATATAAGGTACTTGTTGATCCTGAATCACATGGAGATGTGAACCCACTGCTAGTTGTATTAGTGAACCATTGAGGGTCACACAAGTACTAGCTTTCTAGATCCCGTTGAGATTAAAATAAGTTCAATGTGTTGAACAACTTATAAAGGAGTTTATAAGTAAAATAAATTAGAAGTTTGACTTCTAAATTGGAGAATGAATGGAATAAGTAACTTTTAATTTGTGAATGTGTTCCAAGATTAAAAGTTGACTAAAAATAATTAGTTTATGAAAATGGTGATTTTCTAAACTATTATTTTGAACTTAGTTGATTAATTCAAGTGTTGAATTAATTTAACACTAGTAGACATTTTAATGTACAAATAATTAAATTAATTCAAGTGTTGAATTAATTAAACACTATTAAGTCTAGTAGAGCTCAAATTAATATAGTGTTGTATAATTATTGATACTAGTGGACTTGAATGGGTTCAAGTTAAATTTAATTAATTGATTAAACTTAAATGGGTTTAGGTTTGATAATTAATTAAAATTAAGTTCAAATGACATTTGAATATATATATTTATATATGTATATATATATATAGGCGTGTATATATATATATATATGATATATATATGTGTGTGTATGAAATTTGAAGGGTTGTAAGATGGTTTGCAATTTTCCATGCATGTCTTGCAACTTTCCATGCATGTTTAATTGTACCCATTAAATCCTTAACCGTTAATATATTATTATGAATACTATATAGATATAACACACAATATTCCATTCCAATTTCAAAAAAGTGGCCGAACACTCCATTGCATTTTCTCCAAAATTTTTCTTTCATTTTGAGGGAGAATTATAATGATATCTCAATGAAAAATCCTCTAAATATTCTAGTGCATATTTAGAGTGGATTTAGATTGTCTAGTCGTGGACCTAATTCGAAGGCTCGAAGAGTTGAATCCATTTTGAGCAAGGAGTGCTCTTGGAAGCTTGTAGATTGAGTCTACCATTTTTCAAGAGTCTAGTTGTTAATTAACTTGGTTGGAGCCATAAATCAATCTTTGAGATTGATAGGTAAAATTCTAAACACCCTATGGTTGTTTGAGTTTTTGAATACTACACAAGTGCTCGGATTTTTTTTATTAAAAATTTTATATTTCCGCTGCGTTTTCGGGCACGAGTTAGCCGATCCCCTTCAGCATCCTCATATCCACAGTTGCAAAAATTGCATTGAGTGCTTTAGCATTGTAGCTTGAACTTTGTCTTTTCTCGGCAGTCCAAGTTTCTTCTTGCTTGATGATGTAGTCTCCATCTTCATCTAGCGTCTTTAGAGGAGTCCAATCAGTCAGAATACTTTGCCAAGCACGAAAATCCATAGCCTTAATAGTATATCGCATCATATTCTTCCATAGTGCGTAATTCGTGCCATCAAGGACCGGAGGTTTCAGAAACGAGTTCGCAACAGACGATGAGTCCATCTTATTTCCTGTATAAAATAAACAAACCAAGATCAGTTCTTAGTGTATCAAGAAGATGACTCTGATGCCACTTGTAAGAGAAAAGGGGTTGCACATAAACAGTTTGAGGTGTTGTCACAAAGTGTTGACAACACCTACAATAACACCTTCAGTAATTTGCAGCGAAATATAATTAAAGCGTAAATAAAATAAACAAGCAACTATATAAATAGACTCAATTGATTTAAACAAGAGTATAAAATACTCTTGCAGCGCCTCAGGGCAAAACTTCATTAAAAACTTTCAAAGAGTTTTACAAACCCTAAAACTAGTGATTATTGTAAAATTCAATTTCTCAAAACAAGTGAGAAAATAAAGAGTAAAAGTTCTCCTAAAACATTCTATATGAACTAGAATAACGAAAACGAAGTAAGGAGAAAAACTTGAAGTCAAAACTCGTGAGACAATAACACTCTTCGATCAACAATCTTCGAGTGTTCTTCACGGCTTCAAGCAATCAACTTTCCCAAAGATCTCTGAAATTTCAATGAACTCATTTCTAATAAATAATTCAGAATGATGAGTATTAGAAAGAGCATATGGAATTTGATATGTAATAGAATATGGTCTATTACCTTCCTTCATCAGTCTCTTTTCCTTGAATTTTTGATGCAACGTCAAGGCTCGACTAAAGTCCCTGTCAGCTAAATTGATAACTCCTACAATTTTTCCTGCACAAAGATTTCTCGAGATAGTACCCAGGACATCATCTTGAATATTCCCCATTCTTTTATCACATACTACGATATCTATGAGTGAATCTATTCCTTCTTTAAAAGTTGCCTTGATCATTATTTGGATTGCTCCAATATGAGTCCAAGACATCGTCCTTGCTACCTCACCTTTCAACTTTTGCAATTCCTCTCTTATTTCTTCAAAAGGAATTAACTGCATCTCTATTTGATTACTTGTTAACTCCATGGGGATTGCCATTTCCCTTCTGGATACTTTATAAATCAAATTATGTCTTCTTTGTCTAAGCCCTAGGTTGCCTAAGACTCTTTCTACTTGTCCTGCCAAAAATCCCTGGTACTTTTGTAACGTTGGATTTTTTCTCATATCCTTTGGACCATATTATGAGATATCGTGGTTTGGCTAAAGAATCCAGCCAAACTTTCATGTGTTTCATGCCGAAACACTTCTTCTTTATTCTGATTCTGATCCATCCTCAGAATCTTCTTGACTAAACAATATCTCTTCTTCGTATATGCTTTCATCTGAGGGGATATCCTCAAATTGATATACTTGGACTAGATCTTGAAAAAAGACCGCATCATCCATATCTGGTGTTGCTTCAAAGAGTTTAACTCTTTTTTTCTCGTTTTCTGGACAATTTGTAGATATATGTCCTCTTGCTCCATATGTCCAGCAGTTGCAATCCTTGAAACTTTCACTTGCTCTTGTATAAGTTCTTCTGAAAGTTCTTCTTGATGGTGTTCTTCCCCTGCTTTGTGATGAGATTGTTACTGGGGATGTTCTTGTAGGTCCACTTCTTTTTCCTGACCTATAAGATCTGGCCTTTTGTTTGGACCAAATTGTCCTTGGTTTTCAAGAACTTCTCATTCTTTTATTGTAGGGATTACTTCTGAATTTCTTCCTTTTAAATCCCTGTGATCTGTTTCCAATGATCGTTAGAAGATCATTATCTTTACAACATAAAGGTGTACGTTACCCCTTATTTTCTTGTAGTTCTTCTGTAATGCTGCCATATGGCACCATTCTGCCAATTTTCCTTTCAAAAAGGATGCGCGTCTTGCCAAAGTATCAAGATGACCTGGAACGTATTCTTTAATCAACATTTCTCTTCAGGGACTTGGCATTTTTGCGAAAAATAGCTGAATAGCTACATTTTCCTTAACTCCTTAATTCCATCTGTATTTAGTGAATAACATAATGTATTCATCAACTAAACAGATATCATGTAACTCGAGGATATACAGAGCTTGAGTATATCTTCTCTTTTTCACTATATCTTGATTGTTGAAATAGTCTACCCCTATGAATTGTGCTTTAAATAAGGTGGCCATTCTTTCTCAAATTTCGCTGAGGGATTCTCCTGCTAAGATTGATTCCTTCGTATCTAGCATAGTCATCTCCCAAGCAATCTTGACATATCCCATTAGACTCTTTTCTAGAAGTTTAATGAATCCCTCTTTATTGAGATCTAATGTCCCTGCTGCAATTCTCATAGCTGACGTCCAATCATCTATAAGATCTTCTCTGTTTTTGAAGTCCAAAAAATCAAGGTTTAACATAACCCCGTAAGGATGTATTGGATCTAAAATAGTTTTTTCGTAAGGAGTTTGATGGAGTGGGATTTTACTCCTTCTTGATCTGGTTCCTGCTGGATGTGAATTTTCTCCAACCTAAAACTCACTATGTGGTTCTTTTGTTTTAACCACATATATTGGGGGTTTTCCTATGGGTTGTTCACCCTCAGGGGAGTTCATTTTTAGATCTACTACTTTGAGATTCGCAAAAGAATCTGCGAGATCTTGTAGATCCTCGAGATTTAATCTATCTAAAGTAGTCATCAGATAGTGTTTTTCTCTGATACTGCTTTTATAAGATTAATCATCCTTTCATCATCAGTTAAAGGTTTTTGAACTATTTTGGTTTTACATTTCTGATGTAACAACGGTTCGGTATCAAACGAGAGTGGTAACCTTCCTCCTGTATTTCTTTTTCTAGTACCTGAAGTTTGTTCTAGATTTGTGACTTTAGTTTGAAGATCCTTTAGGGTTACAAGAATTTCTTCTTGTTTCTTAAGGATTCCTTCAATCTACCGAGGTATTTCATGCAGCTGATTGCTGTAATATTGTACCGTCTTTTGAATTTCTCTAAGATCTCCGAAGAGTTTAGAGGAATCTGGGGTAATTTCTAAAAATTGAGAGTTAGAAATCATCTTTCTGTCGTAAGTAATCTATTGTGAACAAATTAACTTGTTTATAGGATTTCATATAAATAAAATCCTCTTGATTCAAACCTTCGTTTGAAGTCATCTTTTGTAAAAAATCTTCTCCTCAACAAAGAAAAGTATGAGTTAACGAATAATATTAAGTCTGAATATTTAACCTAAAGCTTTGATACCATTTTTGCGGATGATTCAAGTACCATAATTGAGCACAAACATTGCATAAATGGAGTACATAAATGCATAAATTGGGTACAAGAATTAAACATTGGATTTGACCAAGTTTGGTGGTCTTAGGGAGTTTTAAGAAAGAATTTTTATTGTAGGGATTTATAAAAAAGTTAGGTTTGGGTTTAGAGATTTATTCACAATTGACTCTTATTTTAAACTTCTTAGACCTTAAATATATCATACATTAAAAATTAAAAATTAAAAATTAAAAATTAAATTCTCTAAATACATTATACAATAGGGTTGTATACCATACTATCTCCCCTTTTATCAACATCACAATTTCCTCCTCCCTCCTAAATCTCATCACCGTCACCTTCTTCCCGATCAATTTTTCCATTTTGAGGGTCACCCCATTTCCGTCGATTTCCACTCATTTTACAGTATCCCCAATTTTCCTTGACATCCCCATCCAAAAATTCTCATCAACACAGAAAAATTGGGCAAGAAAGCAGATAAGAAACCCTAAATTGAAATTAGTTGAGTTCAAGGTTTGGAACACAATCTCGGTTGAACTTTACGAAGAATCAAAGAATCTTGAAGCAGGTTTCATTGTTGATTAATTGAAGAAAAGCTCTATTGTCGGTAGAATGGAATCTAAAGATAAGTTTTCTTCCAACCTTGCGTTATTAGGTACCTGTAAGTGCAAATGTCAACTTTTTGTCATTTTAATTTTTAGTGGATGTAGTTTGGAAGATATATTTTTTATTTTGTCTGGCAAATATGAAGAAATAAATCTCTTGTCTATGTCATTACAATACCTAGCTCCGTAGCACAAGATGTATGTTACCTTAAATGATAACGATGATGTTCGTAATATGATTCATCTTCACATGTATATGAGGCTGAGTGTGATCGAATTGAGGGCTGAGTTGAAAGACCAGATTCAAAGAGGGTTCAATATGGAGAGGTAAAATACATATGTTTCTTGATTATTCTGCCCTATGACCTTATTAGTGATGTTATGATTTTTTTTAATCGGTGTGCTTCTGTAACTCATGTTAAGCATGAATTTGCACATGACATTATTTATACATCTTTTAGTTCAAAATATTAATTTTATAGCTCTATATTAGTTGATTAGTCCTTTATGAAACATGACTGCACAATATAAAATTATGTACATATTTAAGTTCATTTTCAATCTTGATGGTGCGTATGAAATTGTTTCTACATTTTTAAGTTCAAAGTAGTAATTTTATATACGTACAATATATTTGTCGTGGTATGTTGAATTCTGAAGTTATGAATATGAAATTCATAAGGGTTGAAGAAGATAACAGACAATCCAGAAGTGATAATGTGGTTGAAAAAGCCCCCATACAAAATTCACTTGAATCTTGGTTACATTGCATTCCCGGGAAAGGGCAGACATTTAAGGATACTACAGAATTTTGAACGTACACTAAAAATTATACTGTTGCAACTCAACGCTCATTTTGTTATAAGAAAAATGATATCAGAGAGATTAATTTGTTTGTACTGAAGTAAATTGCAAATGGAAAATTTATTCCTCTAGACATAAAGCAGACAATCTATTTGGTATCATAAAATGCAATTTACAACATACATGTAGAGATTATGTGGCAGAGGACATCCAGGGCCGGTCCTATTAGTTTTTTTGGCTTGAGTCTAACTTAAAAAAGGTCCCTACGAACACTCATAATACTTCATTACAAATTTCTTAAGTAAAATCGGCAAAACGAAAATACAATATTTATTACAATGCAATATTTTTGTTATAACTAAACATGCCAAACATATTAAAAATGTTCACTTTAACACAACTCGCCTTACAGTTTTGGTGGCAAAAATACTAATCAAATCAGTATAATCAAGTTGTTCAATAACTTTTTTTTTCAATTGATAACATAGCCAACCCATTCAATCTTTCTTGTGACATAGTAGATCGTAAAAATGTTTTGATGAGCTTCAACTTTGAAAAACTTCTTTCTGCGCTTGCCACTGTAACTGGTATAGTTAACAGGATTGCTTAGGAAAACAACCATCCATCCTTTTCAAATAATCTAATATATCAATGGCTGATGTTGATTCTTCTAGCAAAGAACACTTCAAAAATGTTAACTCCGAAAACAAATCATCTCCATTAACATCAGAACAACCATTATGTTTAAGAGAAATTTCAAGATTTTTGCATGACATCAACAAGCTTTCATCATCTGCAAGTCGTAGTCTCTCTACCTTGAATAGAAAATCAAATATTTCTTCATATTTTTAAACTGCTCAAATCGAGACTCAATAGACGAACGAGTTTGATCAACTATAAAGAGAAAGTAGTTAACTCTGAATGACTCCTCTGCTGACAGTGCTACTTCAGTACTACTACTTTCATCAAATTATTTTTTTCTACGGACAACTCATTTTTCTCGAAATACAGCTTCAATACCCATTACACTTGCCATTTCTTTAGCTTCAACAATTGCCTTATCAAAACCAGATTCTCTATAATCTTCAAGAAATACCAAAATTCCTTGTAAGAGTTTGATAGCAACATCAATATCTATATTTTTGGATTGAATAAATTTACTCACAGTGTTTATTGCGAATAACAAATTATACCAAATCACAACACCAAGTAAGAATTTCAAACTTCTCAAGTTCATATAATGCCAAGGACTCTGCTTCACTCTTTGTTTTTGGATCTTCAGTTTCTTTTGTCAAATCAAGCAAAGCATCTCTAATTTGAGCAATTTGTTCTTTTATAGGTTTCACGCTCTCTACATGACTTTCCCAACGTGTTTGTGATAATGGCTTAACTGTCAAACCCTTTACATGATCTTTAAAAATTCTCCATCGCTTGGTAGATGAGGAGAATAATGTATAAATGCGTTGTATCACTCCGAAAAATGACATAGCTTGAGGACAACAGTTCGCAATATCACATAATGCCAAATTAAGGCTATGACAACCACATGGAGTATAAAAGGCTCTGGGATTTATTTCAAGAAGCCTTTTTTGTGCACCTTTGTGTTTTCCTTTCATGTTAGATCCATTGTCGTACCCTTGACCTCGTATATCATCAATATCAAGCCCAAGATTGATCAAAGAATCCTTAAGATGCATAAAAAGCCCAAGCCCAGTCGTGTCATCCACCTCTATAAATTCTATCCAATATTCTTTCACTTTTGTTGAATTTTCCGACTCATCCAAACATCGTATGACAAGAGACATTTGCTTCTTATGACTAATATCTGGAGTACAATCTAAGATGATTGAAAAGTATTTTGCCTTTTTGACTTTTTCAAGTAATTTCTTTCTTACTTCATCTGCCATCATTTGTATCAATTCATTCTGAATTTTTTAACCAATATATGTAGTATAGGTTTCATGGTCTTTGATACGTCGGAGATGCTCTTTCATTATCGGATCAAACTCAGCAATCATTTCAACCATCTGCAAAAAGAGGCCATTATTTTCAACATAAAGTTTCTCACAACTTTCTCGAAATGCCAATTCATTTTTCGCCAATGTTTGCACTATGGCAATTATCCTGTGCAGCACAAGTTTCCAGTGTTCTTTTTCTTTGTTCAAATGTACCTGTGCTTTTGCATCAATTGTTTGATTCTTTTGTAACCTTCGTTCCAGTTCAATCCAATTAGTCATACACTTCATATGCTCCTTACTCGCTTCATGGGCTATAAGACAACAACTTAAATTATGCCAGTCGTTGTATCCTTCATTAGCTAATTGGATACCAATCTTGTTCTTTTGTTTTTTGAACAATTTACAACAAAAACAAAATATTCTGTCCACATAATTTGAATACAACAACCATCTTCTATCATTTTCCTCCCCGTTTGACAAAATTCTTTTATAATGCAATACATTAAAATGTCTATTAGTACTATCTTTTGAAAACAAAGTACGAGCATCTCTCTTTGGACCCCTCTCTACTAAAAAGTCTATCATTTTTTGATCAATATTATCCCACTTTTTTGGATCATCAAAACATGTCATTTGACTTAAAATTTCATGTTGAACTTTCTCATCATTTTTCTCAGAAAAATTGGATTCTTCTATATTGGAATTTTCAAGAACCCCCTCATTGTTGCCCATTTCATCCATATTGACAGATTCAAGAACTTCCTCCTCATCATTTAATTCAATACATTCTTCTTCATTCACCAAATTTTCAGCCACATTTTTACTCTCTGCAATACTAGGATTGAATACTTACCGATATCTCCGGCTTGACTTTGAATTAATGATTCTATCCTCAACTTTCTTTTTCTTTTTTGGTATCCCGACATGTACTTGGGAGGCATGATATATGAATTTGCCTAACAAAAAAACAATGAAACAAAATATAATTTTTTTTCACTTAACCAATTCACAAATAACAATGTAATAGCTATAAAATTGCAATCATAGTTGAAAAGATAATATAAATTCGATGGCACAATTCAAAGCAAAATGAGCAATATGATTAGTGATTATTTGAGAAGGATTAATCAACACAACCCAATTATATAATCTAGAATAAATGTCAACACTTTAATTTAAGAAATTTGTTTAACAAGTCAATAAAATTTGAAGCCCAACAAACAATAATTTAATAATATTAAAAATCAAAACAAATAAACAATGATATCAAATTAGGGCTCACGGTTTTCCCAAATCTAAAACAAAAAAATATTTCATATTCACTAATTAGTAATTACTGACATGTGGCTGAGGCGTAGATTTAGTTATTTGATGAAATTTTTCTACGTGATGAAAAGCTTAAAGATTAAACCCACCAAAGCAGAGAAGTGATTTTCTCGGAGAAACGAAAAGCAGAAAACAACTTTTCCCTTTATTTCGTAAAATGAGCTTACTTTCTCGGAATTGTTATTTGTTCAATGTGAAAGAATTATAAATGGGCCGGTGGATTGAATTTTAAAGTTTTTTTTATAATCATAGACTTATATTTATTATTAATATATACTTATATAAACCCAAAAAAACGGGCCCTAAAAAAAATTGAAATTTTAGGGCCCGAGTCCATTGACTCTTTAGCCTCAAGAAAGGACCGGCCCTGAGGGCATCCAAGAGCTGATGCAACTTGGGTTGTAATTTTGATGAAAGAAAAAATAAGGGCAGAACCATCTTATCATCCATCTTCATTGTTGAAAGATAAACATAGGGATTATGGAGTAGAATTAGAGTACCACAAGGTTTTGAAGGTCAAGGAATTAGCTATGCATGATATCTATGGTACCAAAATTGATTGTTACGATAAATTGATGGTATTGTCGTAATGTTCGAGAAACAAATCCTAGTGTGGCAAAGTACGAGATTGATGCTTTAACTAATAAATTTAAACGTTTATTCATTTGTTTCAATGTATGTGCCAGTAATTTTTCCAATGGTTGTAGACCAATGATTTTTTTGGATGACACTCATATAAAAACAAGTATAAAGGTAGCATCGTACTTGTTGTGAGAAAGGATGATAATGATGATATTTTTACATTGACATATTCTGTAGTGGATGCCGAGAATGATTGTAACTGAGAATTATTATTTTTTTTAAATTTGAGAAGTCTTCTACTTTCACAACATATCAGGGGGTTCGAAAATTTCACCTACTTCTCTGATAGACATTCTAGTATCATCAAGGTTGTTCATTTATTATTTCCTGGTAGTCACCGTGCTTATTGTAAGACCTCGATTCTAGTCATCTAATTAAGAAATAATCCAATCAATAAGCATACAAGATCCAAGATTGAAAATAATAATAAAAAAAATTCTTTTCGTGAACAGTGCCTCGCTCGAGCGCACGGAACCCGCGCTCGAGCGAGCAAAGTTCTGTCCATTTGTAAAAACAGGGCCTCGCTCGAGTGCAGGAAAGGCACGCTCGAGCGAGCCAATTTCTGCTCAAAAATAATTTTCCCAAGTTTCTCTCGCTCGAGCGTAGGAAGTGGCGTTCGAGCAAGACCTGCTCTGCCTCAAAATTAAAATACAGGCTCAAAACTCCTAATCCAACATCTAAGCCATTACACGACATGTCGGGGTATAAAATACATTCACAACATCATACAAACCTCAAAACTCCAATATTGATACAACATACTTCAAATAAAGTTCAAGTCCTAAGCATGCTTCAAAACATAACGAGTTTATCATGCTATTCGAATGCTATTCCAAAGCCTCACTTCTATCAATCACAACCCGATCTAGCCATGCTGCCTTTGACTTGATCATGTCCCACCTGATGCCAAACACACATACAAAGACAAGACAACAACCGGATAAATCCAGTGAGAATAATATTCTCAGTAAAAGAGACAAACATGCAATAACAAATAATATATCAAAACATGATATATCAACCACTAGACATGCAATTTCACGTAGTATATCAATAACATGAAATCAATAACTCATTTTGAAATGTAATAAAATGCAATGCATGTCATCAGGTTTCAAGATCATCTAAATCGGATGATCAAAGGGAGTTTTGTTTTTTGATTCGTCGGTTGGGATCTCGAGGCCAAGACATCACCACCACCCACCGACTCTCCTGATCAAGGTAAATGCGATATATCTTGCTTCCTCTAGACTTAGGAGCACTATAAGGAGTTATTTTATTCTCGACCATTGGAATAAATCATCGACCAATGCCTCTCGATTATAGTCTCCAAACGTCTAATTCGATGAGATTCAAGTAATTCGGCTCAAGATGAATGCATATGAAAATCGTAATACATTCAACATATAATAAAATTAATTCAACTAAACATGCAAGTATGTGGTTTAGTGACTCGAGAATCAATCTGAATTCGAGTATTCGTCCCTATTTGATTCGATGTTGGCTTTTACCTTTTCTTCGATTTGATGAAGCTTCCCAATCTGATCAAACTACAATGGTAAAAGATTCAATCAGAAATCATTCGATTCAAAACAACGAATAAGGTATCCTCGATACCAAACCTCGATCAATTCTTCGAGCTTTGAATTCTACGAACTCTGAATCCAACATCCCTCAGTCAGCTCTATACGGAGATATAAAGAATTCAATATCAAACAATCCAATTCAAATCAATTTAAAAGCTTAATTCCAACTCCTAAAATCCCGAAAAACTCAAGCTGACTGCATAACGGCTATAAATTCGACTATCCGAAATCACAGAAAACAATCTATAAATCTAAACAACTCAAAATAACAATAATTCATCTCATTCCATCAAATTCCAACAAATCCCAAAATACCATTTTTGAATTTATGCCTAAAAATTCATAACAATTACGAACGACATTCTTTTTCCGATCCGATTTCGGATATATGATCTATGCTAGCTCAAGCACGTTATATCCGAATTTCATCCAATTTTAATGGCATCCAAAAATTGACAAAAAGCCGATCAAAGAAAAACTTACGGTATAACGGAGCTCTCTAATCTATGATTGAGAATACACCTTCAGATTGAAATTCCATCGGACGGATCGAGCAGAAACTGAAATCTAAAAGCTTGGGAGAGGTGTTAATGGAGTTGGGCAAGATGGAGAAGAAGATGGAAAGGGAGAATTCTTAGTCACACGCCTAATCACCTATTTATATTAAGTAAAGTAGTCAAATTGTATTTTGGTCCCTGAATTTTTCAAAAATTACAATTCAGTCTCTTATCAAAAATCAATTCAACCCTCGGATCTCATAACCTCTGGTTATAATTCTTAATCTCCTTTAAAATTGGTTAGGCTAATTTGGAGTGTTACACTTATTGTTTGAGGCACTTGGTGAATAATTTTATGAAGCAGGTTAGTAATTATTTGTAATATGAATTTCCAGAATTTTGTTATTTTTTTTATTTCGATGTAATAATGCATTTATTTTGTTGTTATTGTAGGTTATGCGAATTTATCCAATACACAACAAGAAGCATTGATCTTCTGTGTTTAAAAAGGTTGCATACGCCGCTTATCATTAGGAGTTTATGCGAAAAAATTAACAATATCTCAGAATCCATGCCTCTTGCAAGAAAGTTTATTAGTAATTCAGAACCTAAAAGTTGGGCGAATGCTTTGTTTTGTGGAAAACTTTGGGGTGTCGTGAATAATAACATGGCTGAATGTTGGAATAATTGGGTTAAACCAACACATTATCTTCCAATTGTGGGTATGGTGGATCATATATGTGACGTCCCGTATTTTTAATATTTAATAAAAGTGTTGCAGAAACAAATGAGAAAAAATTTTCTAAACTTTTTAAACTATGCAGGGAGTGCATCGCCTGAGTAAATAAACAAAATAAAATATGAAACACGGATGCAACCCTACATTTAAGTCCATCTAAGGTACGATACGTCAAAACCTACTACTAATATTTAAATGGAATAAGGGAATGTGAGTTACTATAAACAAATTATTACATCAAATACATTTAAAATAATCTAGGAACTCACTTAACAATTATCAAACCGAAATGAACATTTAAAAGACTAAATATTTGAAATCCTCAAAACTCATCATTAAAAGACTGACAATGAAAATAATTAAATCATTATTTTTAAACATCGTACGTATAATATTGACAATAAGACATAAATAAACATAGGTAAATCTTTTTGCTTTAAATACATTAGAGCATCTGAACTGTCGTGTCATGCAATGAATTCGCCTCTTGGACTATTCAGCCGTGCTACCAAAGCTTTTTAAATAAAAACTGCTAAACCATCTGCACCATTCAAGTGTTGGAACATGCGTCCTCGGATCAAAGATGTGATATCCGGTGCAGCGAAAGTTTAAAATTTTTTTATATGGAACGATTCCATATCATGGATATCAAATCCTAACGATTAAATTATGCAAGTAAAATAATAATAACAATTAATATTTTACCTCTTCAAGCTATGACTTGATTATGGACTCCAACAGATTAAATCTGCTCTTGTTGTAAATCCCAGGAACTGATGACTCGCTCGATCAATCTCCTGAATTAGGTCCACGAACAGAAAACTAAAACCCTCTGATTGATTGCACTAGAAATCAATCAGATGTTTATCGAAGAGATTTACAGATTTGATCTGTCAATTCAGAATGTAATTTTCCAAAAATCACAGACTGAATTCTCTCTCAAAAGGGAGACAGGATTTTCGAATTTTCCTTAGAACTCTTCTAGGATTTTTGAAAATTGCTCTGTCAATTATGAGATTGTGTGTCTAATTTATGTACTGCAATAACTTATTTATAATGTGGGCTACTAACAACTTAGGGTCCATTAGTCATAAGTTCAAGCCTGACAAGCAAAGCCCGCATGTTCAGAAATTAATATAAAATTCATCGTGACTCAGAATGATAAACCAATTTCACCATTGTGCATAGAAACCATTTCTGCAGCTTTTAAAGTGAAGATAATTTTTCTGAATCCGAATTCAGTGATTTCCAAAAATGCCCATCCTTATGTCATTTTAGGAAATTCTACTCCCTTTAGTTAAGAAGTCCAACTTTTCTTTCGCTAAATTTAACTCTTTAAATTTAACTATCTCAACGGGGATTAGTAATTCATTACTTGTGTGACCCTCAATGGTTAAGGGATACAGTTAGCCGTGAGCTCACAACTCCTTGTGACTCGGAACAACAATTTTCGACTTACTCATCGAATCATGGTAAGAGCGTCTAGCAACATCGCCCTATGATTCCCTAGGTATCACTGATAGTGCCTACAAGAACCAGTAGGTTTTGGTTAGCGTACAGTACGGTCCCTTCATCCACATATCCCGATCGAATCAACAACCATTGGTACATCGAGAGTCGTTCGAGATTCGATAACTATGCAATGCATCTTGAAGATCAAATAGTGACATCGCATGTGCTACTAGGAAACCAAGTGTAACACCCGGTATTTTAATTACATAAATCCGCCTGCATAATTAGGATATTTAATTATTTAAATTTATGATTTATGGGTTAAATAATTATGTGAATTATTTATGCATGATTTAAATTTATTTTAAGCATTTAACCCATAATTAGTAATTTTTATGATTTTTAGTATTTTTATTATTTAATCGCGTAGACGGGACCGTGGACGGACGAGATGACAACTTTCTAGCCAAATTATTTTATGAGCCTTTTTGGAGCCTTAAAATATTATTTTGAGTTTTATTATCTCAAAATTTTAAGTATTTAATTTTATTTAATTTTAGGGGTCATTTTTATCCAAAATTAGTCAAAATATTGACTTTTTAGTATTTTTTAAAATTCCCCTAAATTAATATTTCGAGTTTTATTTATGTTATCAGATTTTTTTTAAGGTTCAATTAAGAGTTTAAGTTGTATATTAATTATTTAAAACCTTTTTATCTTTATTATTTAACCTATATTTAATTAACACCAAAAATTAAACCCTAATCAACCTAAAAATCCTAGTAGTCGATTTCTTCACCCCTTAGCCGCCTCCACTCTCACAAAATCTTCATCTCCTTCGGTCAAGACCAGCTCCAAGAACACCATAGCCATTATTTCGAAGGTTCCAAGCAAGCCAAGGCATCCCGTCGTCGTCCCGTCGTCCCGAAGCCCGTCGTTCACGCTTTTAGCTCTATAAATCGGTATTAAGGCATGTTTCTATTCACTTTTCAAACCTATATCAGTGTATGTATGCGTGTGGGTGTGTAACATCAGAATTTATCAATTTGACAGCAAGCTTTTCGAATTTCCTTCACTAATGCTCTCGGTTTTGAAATGTGTTGGTTCATGCTCACGTTTTTGTCATCCATGGCTTGAAGGGGGCTGCTGGCTAGGTCCTACGGGGTCCCTAGGATGTCTAGATGAGTCGCCATGGCTGGGTTGGGGCTAGGAATCACGGCCGATTGGGTTTTCAGAAAGGAACCTTAGGCGCGCAGGTTAGGGTTAAGGTGGAAGAGGGTTCGGTGTAGGCTAAGGGGGCAGCATGGGGTTCGGGCCAGGGTGTGGTTCGAACCGGCAGGACCCTGGGGAGGTCCTGCCAGCGGGGCTCCGGACACGGTGGCCGGAGCTGGGCTGCAGCAGGCCGTGAAGGCCTGCTGCTCGCGCAGCCGAGGCGAAGGGAAAGAAGGTAAGGTAGGGTTTCGGGTTCTAGGGTTAGGCTTGGATCCGGGTCGGGTAAGGTGGTCCGGGTCGGGTCTAAAATAATATGGGTTAAGTTAAGTGGGTCCGGGTCCGGGTTATTTTAATTGGGCTCGGGTATTTTTATTTTAAAGTTTTTAAGTTAATTAGGAATTAAATGGGCTAATTAAATTCCCAAAAATTTAATTAGTACCATTTAATTTTTTTTTGGGTTCCATTAAATTATTTTGGGTTATTTTATTTATTTTTGGGCTTTTAATAATTTTTATTTAAATTTTTAAGTTGGCCAGAAATTTTTATGGGCTTGGGAGCCCATGAAAGTGATTGGGCCTGCTATTGGGATTTTGGGGCCCATTGGGCCAGGGACAGTGTTATTGGGCCTAATTTAGTCTTAATGGGCTTTGGTTGATTTATGGGCCAAGTCTTAAGTTAATGGGCTTGCATGTCTAGGGCCAGCAGCTGAATCAAACCATGAGAAATTTGCATGTGTCCTGAATTTATATTTAATTATTTTATGCATGAAAAGTTAATTGAATATTTATATGATATTAGAAAATAAATTAAATATAAATGAAGGACACACAATTTATTTAAATACATGCATTCATGAAATCAATTTTTATGCGATGATTGAATTTCTATGGTTGAGCAAATAAAATATTTTAGGTGGAAATTGAAGTAGTGTGGCCATTTATGTATGGGCAGTTTCTGCCATTTATGTATGGGCAGTTTCTGCCATTTATGTATGGGTGGTTCGCCACCAGCCTCGTACGATGGTTTCTTAGACTGATCAGTCGCACTATGGGTCACACTTACGGATAGGACCATTCGATGTTAAGAAAATAAATGCTCAACAACTCAAGTATGTATGTTATGTATTATGTTATTTATGTTTATTTAAGTAAGTTATGTTATGTAATTTTTAAACATGCTCATTCATGTATATGTATGTATTAGTATTAAATTGTTTTAAATTATTTTGAACCCTTGTTAGTATGCATGTTGGGCCTCTAGGCTCACTACACTGATATGGTGCAGGTGAGTACGTAGAGGAGCAGGTTACTCCTACCGGTAGTGAGGATGTATGAGCAGCGCTGCAGTAGCCCCGTGACCGTGACAGCCTCTGAGTCACCATACATGATGTCATATGATACATTTGGAATATTTTAAGGGTTGATGTTTTTGGATATTTTATTAAATATTGTTAGTGCATGCACACTTTTATTTATTTTATTTATGCAGTATATTTTTAATTCTTAGGGTTGACTCAGATGTTTAATTATTTTTAAATCATGCATTTTCTTAAGTATTTAATTGTTTATTTATTTAGTCATGTATTTATTTTAAATATTTTATTCTGTGCATATATGTATGGGCATATATGTACATATATTTATTTAGTAGTATAAAAAAAAAAAAAATTTCCGCATATTTATTTAGTAGAGAGTTAGGGTCGTTTCACCAAGTAACCTAAATCACATCGAGTACTCTGGCCAGAGATTTGGCACACTAATATCTCCTCAGATCGCATAGGATATTCACACTCGCAAGCGTGTGGTGAATCCTTGACAACAAAGCATCGACTCCTATATGTGTCGTAACTGTACCCAATCCCGACACCTGATGACCCTCATAGAGTCGGTAAACGAGTCAAAGTATAGTACTAGCATATAGAGTCTTCATGATGTTTCAAGTAGTAAGGACTAATGGTGTACAACCAAAACCGCGGACTTATCCACTCAATTAATAATAACCACTTGGAAAGTTCGAATAGGGTAGTTCGATCATTCATCATATGAATATCCATTTGCATGCTTTGAACATCTCTATGTTTCATACCAATGAAACGTGATACTTGGCATCGCAAATGCTAGTCTCGATCTCCAGCGATCCTTATCCTTATTTGCGGATGGCTCAATTAACTAGGAACTGTTTAGAATATACAGTGACTATAAGATGTGTTTCATGATAGTGATCTCTCTTTATTCACTATCTCATCTTACTTTCACTATAGTATATTCAAGGTCTTTATCAAAACAACAATAGTATATCACAATATAACATTATGAAGAAAGATAAAGAAAATGCCATTAATGAATATAAATTATATTAAATAAAGATTGTTTACAATAAGAGACTCTCAAAGCCCTTAGCCACAACTTGGCTAGCGGAGCATCAACTCTTTCAATCTTCCACTTGCCCTATAGCCAACTAGTCATACTACATAGTCCCATTGCTTCGCGATGTTTGTCAAACAATGGTCCTGGCAAGGGCTTAGTAAGCGGATCAGCGATATTGTCTGCAGAGGCCACTCTCTCGACAGTGATGTCTCTTCTTTCCATGATCTCCCGGATGATGTGGTATTTCCTCAGTATGTGTTTGGATCTTTGATGAGACCTTGGTTCCTTTTTCTGAGCAACGGCACCAATGTTGTCACAGTACACTGGGACTGGACCAACAGCTTCAGGAATTACACCCAACTCTTGGACGAAATTCCTCATCCAAACGGCCTCTTTAGCAGCAGCTGATGCTGCAATGTATTCTGCCTCAGTGGTGGAATCTACTGTGGTGTCCTTCTTGGAACTCTTCCAAGAGACAGCACCGCCATTGAGCATGAATACAAAACCAGAGGTTGATTTCGAGTCATTCACGTCGGTTTGGAAGCTAGAGTCGGTATAGCCTTCCAATTTCAATTCTCTTCCTTCATAAACCATGAATACATTCTTAGTCCTTCTTAAGTACTTAAGACCATAAATGCATTCTTAGTCCTTCTTAAGTACTTAAGAATATCCTTCACGGCTTTCCAATGCATTTGATCGGGGTTGGCCTGATATCTGCTCGTGACACTCAGAGCAAAGGCTACATCCGGTCTGGTAGATATCATCCCATACATGATACTACCTATGGCTGACGCATATGGTATGTGTGTCATTTTCTCTATCTCTTTGTCAGTCTTGGGAGACATAGACTTGGATAAAGAAACTCCATGATACATAGGTAGATATCCTCTCTTGGACTCATCCATAGAGAACCTCTTCAATATAGTGTCAATGTAGGTAGCTTGAGTGAGTCCTATCATTCTCTTAGATCTATCTCTATAGATCTGTATTCCTAGAATATAGGATGCCTCACCTAAGTCTTTTATCGAGAATCTACCTGATAATCATATCTTTGTTGACTGCAACATCCCTACATCATTCCCAATGAGTAGGATGTCATCAACATAAAGCACTAAGAACGTCACAGCATCCTTAACTACTTTCTTTTACACGCATGGTTCCTTCGGGTTCTTGATGAAACCAAGTCCTTTATTGTTTCATCAAATTTTTGGTTTCAACTTCTTGATGCCTGTTTGAGATCATAAATTGATCTCTGAAGCTTGCATACCTTATGCTCACTTCCCATGGATGTGAATCCCTCAGGCTGCATCATATAAATCTCTTCCTTAATGTTTTCATTAAGAAATGCAGTCTTCACATCCATTTGTCATATCTCATAGTCATACAAAGCTGCTATGGAAATTAGGATTCTTATGGATTTGAACATTGCGACTGGTGAAAAGGTTTCATCATAGTCAACACCTTGTCTTTGAGTATAACCTTTTGCCACCAATCGTGCCTTGTAGGTCAATACCTTACCATCAGGCCCAAGTTTTCTCTTGTATATCCATTTACACCCTATTGGAACAATTCCATCGGGAGGATCTACTAAAGACCAAACTTGGTTTGTATGCATCGAGTTTATTTCTGACTGCATAGCTTCAAGCCATAAATTCGAATCCGCATCAGAAATTGCTTCCTTGAAGTTTTTTGGATCATATCAAATGTCGGGTTCACTTTGATCCCTTTCAAGAAGTAAATCATATCGAATAGGAGGTCTAGAAGTCCTCTCGGATCTTCTAGAAAGAGGCGTGTCATTTAATGGTTCCTGAGGTGTGGGATCGTTATTTTGTATCTCGGGTTCTTCTCGAATTTCTTCAAGTTCCATCATCTTGCCTTTCTTATCAAGTAAGAACTCATTCTTCATGAAGGTGGCATTTTTTGAAACAAACACTTTTGTTTCAGTAGGATGATAGAAATAATATCCGATTTAATTCTTCGGATACCCTACAAAATAACATAAGGTGGATCGACTATCCAACTTATCTCCCACTGTCTGCTTCACATAAGCAGGACATCCCCAAATCCTCAAGTACGAATACATAGGAATTTTGCCAGTCCATAATTCATATGGAGTTTTGTTCACTGCTTTAGTGTAAACATTGTTCAACAACAATACCGCCGTTTCAAGCGCATAGCCCCAAAACGAAGGTGGAAGCTCAGTAAAGCTCATCATAAATCAAACCATGTCCAACAATGTTCGATTGCGACGCTCCAAAACACCATTTAGCTGAGGTGTCATAGGAGGAGTCCACTGAGAAAGAATCCCATTCTCTTTTAGATAGCCCAAAAACTCGGTACTTAAGTATTCTCCACCTCGATCCGATCGAAGTGCTTTAATACTTCCGTACCTAGAATAATCATCAGTAAAGGTAATGAAGTAGTTGTGACCAAATTTAGTACCAATACTAAATGGGCCGCAAATATCTGTATGGATCAAATCCAATAAATTTTGACTACGCTCAGGTTTTTCTTTGAAAGGAGTTTTAGTCATTTTTCCTTTTAGGCAGGACTCACAAGTTGGTAGAGAGTTAATATCAGACATATCAAACATGCCCTCTCCCACTAGCTTGTTCATCCTCCTTGAGGAAATATGACCTAGCCTAGCATGCCAAAGGTTTGCTGGGTTTTGACTATCATTTTTCTTTTTATTTGTTGTTATCGGTTTATCAACATAATTAATTGAAACGTCTTTTAATTTTAAGTTATATAGATCGTTTTTAAATTGTCCATTTCAAATCAAACATTCATTCTTGTAAATATTTCAAATCCCATTCGCAAAATTGCAAGAAAAATCTTCTCTATCAAGAATAGAAATAGAAATAATGTTTTAATGAAATCTTGGCACAAATAAAAAACATCTCTTTCAAAATATAGCTTACAATTGTTTTGCAAAATCAAACAAATGTTTTCCATAGCTTTGGATTCAACTCTGGAATCATTCCCGAGCCTTAACTGGATCTCACCCATCCTTAGCCTATTACTACTTGTCATCATCTGCAACTCATTGTAAATGTGAGATCTACATCTGGTATCCAATATCCAAGAAGTAGTATTAAGTGAAACATTTATTTCATTATAAAATATATCCTTAGCAGTTCGTAACTACTCGATATATATATTCTTTGCAGTTGCGCTTCCAGTAACCGGGTTTCTTGCAGTGATGACAAACTTTTTTAGACTTGTCCATCTTTGCATGTAACATTTGGCCTTAAGATCATGGTCCTACCATTTCTCTAGTTCGGCCAACCTTTTCGAAGTTACATCAGCCGAGGCTGTTTTTGGAGGAGCCTTTTTTAGCACGTAGAAAATCTTTTCCGAACTCAAGATAATCTTTTAACTTACGGAACCATTCCGTATAGTTTGCGCCAGTCAGTTTGTTTTGTTCGAGAATTGAGACATGTGGATTACGAAGATTCATCATAATGATATACTGAGATAAAAGCAGATAATTATCGGTGATTGCTTAATTAATTTACTAAGACATAAAATATGGCAAGATTTATTTTATGAATTTTACTCTCACTATTTTAACGATTTCACTACCCTCTAGTGAAAACGAGAAACTATTTTCTTTAGTGGGAACATGGAGTCCAATTGACAAATCATAGTCCCGAATAATATCAGCCAACCATAATTTTCAAAAGGTAGAGCCAAATTGCTTCCAAAGCAATCCCCATGTTTTTATCTTATGTCCAATAAGAGCCCAATAATATGACGTCGTTTATTGTGACATGTCAAGATGACCCATCAATATTAAGTTGTGATGGACGGTCGCCATGTGGATCCCCAATAATATGAGTCAATCCCATGTGAGTTTCACCCAACTTACAACATGTGTCGATCCAATGCACAACTTTTCGACGAACGAGCCCCCCCAATAATATGAGCTGGACCGTGCCCGCGGGTAGCATCTCATACATTGATCGTTGATGGAAGGTAGGAACATTTAAACAATATTTAAATTCCTTTTTATCTTGATATCAATTTTAAATCAATTTAAAATGAGGGATTTTATTTTGAAAATTTGTCTCATCATTCAATCTTTGTATGCTTGCGGGATTTATGCAATTTAGTCTAAACATGCATACAACAATAATATCATATATATTGTTTAAAGGATGATCGATCCCAAGAACTAATCGACCCGTGGTTGCCAATCACGAGTCTAAGTCCAATCCTAGGTGATATGCAGGTATGCAATGCAATCCTATTACATTGAGCTTCCAATTTACATTTCTTCGGTCTTTATTGTCTGCTGGGCCCACCATTGTCTTCAAATCTTTATCTCCCACTACGTCTAATAAATTTACAATAAATTTCGATGACAAGTAGGGGATACATATTTAAGGGTGGGAACGGGTCATAAACCAGGCCCACTTTTTATTACAAATGACAATTCAAATTGGGCCATAAACCAAGCCCATTAAAAAAAACCCAACAACAATAAAACCAAATGTAAACAACCTAACATACACCTACAAAATTGGTCATGGCAATCGATCATCCTTTTATCCAATAATTAATTCAATAATTAAATAATTGGATAACATGCAATGACAACATAATTAAAAAGATAAAATCAAATTTTATCTAATATATTCATAAGATCATATCTTATCATCAATTGTACCAAAATAATTAATTTTATAAAATCTAATTTAACGGATAAAATTTATAAATTTTCCAAAAATTCAAATTTATCCAAAAATCAATTTTAAAAATTTCGGACTCAAACAATTTGACCCGATGCCTCGTGGACCAATCAAAAACAATTTTCGATCGGACCAAAAACTAAAATTTCAAAAATCTAAAATTCTTTTAAAAAATTAAATTTTAATTTTCCGGGCTGCTCGGGACGTTTTCGGGCAGCCCCGCCTCCACGTGGGACAGGGCTGCCCACGTGGAGCTGGGCAGCGATCAAGTCGCTGCCCTTGGGCAACAACAGACCCTGCCCTGGGCTGCGATCACATCGCTGCCCCGGGCAGCGACGATCGCTGCCCGTGTTGCCCTTCAAAAAATTTTAATTTAAAATTTTGTTTTGTTTCAAAAACCGAGGCTAAAAATTTTGTACAATCGATTAATTTTAATCATTTGATCTGAGAACAACCTGTCTCTGATACCACTGTTGGAACACGCGTTCTTGGATCAAAGATGTGATACCCGGTGCAACGGAAGTTTAAAATTATTTTTATATGGAACGATTCCATATCATGAGTATCAAATCCTAACGATTAAATTATGCAAGTAAAATAATAATAACAATTAATATTTTACCTCTTCAAGCTATGACTTGATTATGGACTCCAACAGATTAAATCTGTTCTTGTTGTAAATCCCAGGAACTGATGACTCGCTCGATCAATCTCCTGAATTAGGTCCACGAACAGAAAACTAAAACCCTCTGATTGATTGCACTAGAAATCAATCAGATGTTTATCGAAGAGATTTACAGATTTGATATGTCAATTCAGAATGTAATTTTCCAAAAATCACAAACTGGATTCTCTCTCAAAAGGGAGACAGGATTTTCAATTCTCCTTAGAACTCTTCTAGGATTTTCAAAAATTGCTCTGTCAATTATGAGGTTATGTGTCTAATTTTTGTATTGCAATAACTTATTTATAATGTGGGCTACTAACACCTTAGGGCCCATTAGTCATAAGTTCAAGCCTGATAAGCAAAGCCCGCATGTTCAAAAATTAATATAAAATTCATCGTGACTCAGAATGATAAATCAATTTCACCATTGTGCATATATAGAAACCATTTCTGCAGCTGTTAAAGTCAAAATAATTTTTCTGAATCCGAATTCAGTGATTTCCAAAAATGCCCATCCTTATGTCATTTTAAAAAATTCCACTCCCTTTAGTTAAGAAGTCCAACTTCTCTTTTGCTAAATTTAACTCTTTAAATTTAACTATCTCAACGGGGATTAGTAATCCATTACTTGTGTGACCCTCAATGGTTAAGGGATACAGCTAGCCGTGGGCTCACAACTCCTTGTGTAGTAGCCCGTAACCAAAATCAGTGATTAAGGAATTAATCATAAATTACTTGGGAAGGGTTCGGAAGCTCCAAAGGCAAGATCGGAAGCTCCGAAGGTGAGTTCGGAAGCTCCGAACAGGATCAGAAGCTCCAATCGAATTACGTCAGGCATGACGTGTGGCATGATTGGAAGCTCCGATCAGGATCGGAAGTTCCGATCACCTCTATCCAAAGTCAACCAGTGAGATTTTGACACGTGAAAGATGAGCGAGATCGGAAGCTCCGATGTCGGGATCGAACGTTCTGATCGAGGAACGGAGATTCTGATCGTCGTCTATAAATAAGGGGTGCCGAGCTCACATTTGAGTGCACCAATTCCTCTCTTCTCTCTCAATTCCTTTGCCTTCTAACTTTGATCTAGGGAATTCTAGACGTCTCGTAGGGAATCCGGAAGTGGCATAGCAATCCAGGCGTCGTAGCGGAGCCGTGGCCTAGTTTTGAGGCACTCGACATCAAAGGGCTAACGACGGACGAAGGTATAGCTTTTGCTTCCTATAAATATTTAGGAGTATGCAATTGCTTAGTTAAGGCTTTTAGAGCACTTTAATGATAGTATTATCATTTGGCAGTGTAGAGCAGACTATAGGCGTGGACCTAGAGTTGGTAGAGCTTGCACTGATTTGAGGTACGAAAGTACTGTTCGAGATATCCTGACTGAGTATGCATGTATTATGTAACTGCATGGTTTATATGTCATTGATTTATGCTGCATTCATTTGCATACTGAGCTATCTCCTTTGAGATGTCTGTTAGTAGGGTTTTTCCCTACGTGGTTGGACTTCCATCGATTTGGGTCTGGCATATCCACTGGTATATTTGTATGGGAGCCACCTCCTGAAGCGACGACACAGCGTGCTACATACCAGGGCCCGGTGTGTCTCTGTTATCTGATCCTTGACCTCGAGTTTATAGGGAGTTCACTTTGCATCCATGTATACTCATACTCTCGTACTAAGCGTTTTATGCTCACGTCTCGTACTCTGTGTTTCTGAACACCCTATTCCATGGGGCAGGTTTGCGATTGGACGAGGCGGGTGGATCCAAGAGGGGCTAGGTAGTGGTTGGTCAGCTGGAGCTTCGCCTAGGTTTTATTCTGTTGTTATTTGGAATAATACAGCTGTTCGATATGGTTGTATAATATTTGGGTATTTACAGATTTCTTGCCTTGGGATTGTATTTTGTTTATGGTTTCCGCAGTTGAATTCTGATTTTTGTTTTGATTAAGTTAATTGCATGCCTAAGTTCTTTTTAGTAGGTTAATTTTTTGTTCTGATTTTTTATTCTGTCACTACATTTATGGTATCAGAGCATGCAAAGTATTCTTGGAATTTAGATTCTACATAAGATAACCGTTAGGTTAATTTTGTAGATGTCAGATCGTGACGACCAGAGTTCTCATGGTAGTATTGGTGGGCGTTGGGGTGATGCCGACCGGGAGCCTCGTCGGGAACGTCGCCATCGTCATCGAGATGAGGACCATTTCAGTGTACTTCGATTCTTGCAGACGGGGCCTAAGCCCTTGGTTGGAGTTGAGTCTCTGGAGGATGCGGAGAACTGGTTATACCGCATGGAGACGACTTTTCAGACTTTCCAATGCACCGAGGAGCAGAAGATGGAGACACTGGGTTATCTTCTGGATGGACGTGCGCACAGGTGGTGGAGGTTTACTTCTGCACCTTTTGTTGCGGCGAGAGGAGTGGCCACCTAGGCCGAGTTCCTCACAGCTTTTCAGAAGCTGTATTTTCCTCCTGCACTCCGTCAGTCAAAGGCTGGCGAGCTACTGATTCTGCGATAGGGAGCCATGTCTATTGATGAGTATCAACAGAAGTTCTTTGATCTTCTATCCTATTGCCCCGAGATTGCTGACAGCTCTAGGATGAAGTATAATCTGTTCCTTCAGGGCCTTAACCCTGAGATCCATGACCGTGTGGCGGTTGGTGACGACATGTCCTACGAGGGTTTGGTGAGCCGTTGTCACCAGGCAGAGGACAGCATTCGGCGGAACAGGTCTTTCTCTCAGTCGAGACCTGCTAGTTCTTTGGGTCTCCGTGCCCAATATTTCAAGAAGTCTGGATCTACTTCTTCTTCCTCTGGCTCTGCTGGTGTTGTCCGTTTCGAAAAGAAGGACAAGTGTGATCATTGTGGGAAGAACCATCCATCCGACAAGTGCCGTAGAGCTTTTGAAGCTTGTTTCCATTGTGGAGAGAATGGTCATATCCGGAGGGATTGTCCACTATCTGGGGGAGGCGGTTCTGGTTCTGGATCTGGTTCTCAGGCCACCGTTCCGTAGAGGTCACAGGGACAGCCTGCTGGGAGTTCTCATTTGAGGCCTTGAGCTTCTAGCCAGGTGTTTGCCCTGAGACATGATCAGGCAGTGGAGGAGAATGAGAAAGTCATCGCAGGTACATTTCTACTTTATGGTATACCTGCTCTTGTACTTATTGACACTAGTGCATCTCATTTCTTCATTTATGCACGTTTTGTTAAGAGGCATAAGTTACCATGCATTGCACTAGACGTAGTGATGTCTGTTTCTACTCCGACGGGCCAATCTGATTTGGCTAAGCATCTAGTGATGGGTTGCCCTTTAGAGTTCGAGGGGAACATTCTGTTAGCGAATCTCATGGTCCTTGCGATGGACGACTTTGATTGCATTCTGGAAATAGATATGTTGACTACCTATCGAGCTTCAGTGGACTGATATCAGAGATTAGTACGCTTTCATCCGTAGGGGAGTGAGAGCTGGTTTTTCTATGGAGAGGGAGCGTGACCCCCGATGCCTTTGGTATCAGCTTTGAGAGCCTGTCAAGCTCTAGAGTCTGGCGGGGAAGGCTACCTTATCTATGCAGTTGATTTGTCTGTTGAGAGTATTGGGATAGAGAGTATTCCTGTTGTGGATGAATTTCCAGATGTATTTTATGATGAGATTCCGGGTTTTCCTCCTGTTAGGGAAGTCGAGTTTGGCATAGAGTTGATGCCGGGTACTTTGCCTATTTCTCGAGCACCGTATTGTCTGGCTCCATCAGAGATGCGTGAGTTGAAGAATCAGCTATAGGATCTTTTGGACAAGGGGTATATTCGTCCTAGTGTATCTCCTTGGGGAGCTCCTGTTCTCTTCGTGAAGAAGAAGGATGGGTCTATGCGGCTATGCATTGACTATCGGCAGCTGAATCGAGTCACTGTGAAGAACAAGTATCCTTTGCCTCGTATTGATGACTTGTTTGATCAGCTGCAGGGCACTTTAGTTTACTCCAAGATTGACTTGAGATCTGGGTATCATCAGTTGAGAGTTCAAGATCAAGACGTAGCCAAAACTGCATTCCGTACTCGCTATGGGCATTACGAGTTTCTAGTGATGCCATTTGGCTTGACTAATGCACCGGCTTTATTTATGGATCTGATGAACCATGTCTTCAGGGAGTATTTGGACAAGTTTGTCGTGGTCTTCATTGACAACATCTTGGTGTATTCGCTTAATACAGAAGAGCATGTTTCTCACTTGCGGTTGGTACTGCAGACTCTTCGATATGAGTAGTTGTATGCCAAGCTGAGCAAGTGTGAGTTCTGGATGGATCGAGTGGTCTTTCTTGGCCATATCATATCCAGGGAGGGGATTTTTGTTGATCCAAGCAAGATTGAGGCGGTGCTTAATTGGTCGCGACCGACGACAGTTGCTGAGATCCGTAGCTTTTTGGGTCTAGCAAGATATTATCATCGCTTTATTTTGAATTTCTCTCAGCTAGCTCGACCTTTGACGCAGCTTACCCGCAAGGGTGTGGATTTCGAGTGGTCCTCCGAGTGTGAGGAGAACTTCTGTGAGCTTCGACGGCGGTTGGCTTCTGCGCCGGTGTTGGCATTACCGTCAGGATCTGGAGGGTATGTGGTGTACACTGATGCTTCTCTTCAGGGGTTAGGTTGTGTCCTGACTCAGAATGGGCATGTGATCGCATACGCTTCTAGACAGCTGAAGCTTCACGAGGACAACTACCCAGTCCATGATTTGGAATTGGCAGCCATTGTGTTCGCTTTGAAGATCTGGCGTCATTATCTGTATGGCGAGAAATTTGAGATATTCACCGACCATAAGAGTCTCAAGTATTTGTTCACTCAGGCGGAGTTGAACATGAGGAAGAGACGTTGGATGGACTTGCTTAAGGACTATGATTGCGAGATTAAGTACCATCCGGGATCTGCTAATCTCACCGCTGATGCTTTGAGTCGCAAGGTGCGACTATCCGCACTTCAGACTTGTTCAATGTCTAGAGCGATCAGTGACTGTTGTACTTCAGGATATACTTTCAAGCATAAGAAAGGTATGCAGGGTATCTAGATGTTTGCGATATTATCTGAGCCAGCTTTGTATTTGCGGATTCAAGATGCTCAGATGTCTGATTCGAAGACCCAGCGTTTAGCTCGTCTAGCTAATGAGGGTAGCTCGTCTTGATTTCATTATCAGTCAGATGGATTTCTGTGTTTGTCTGGTAGGCTTGTGGTTCCGCAGGATGTAGAGTTGCGAGAGGAGATTTTGTCTCAGGCACATCGCACTAATTTGAGTATTCATCCTGGGAGCAACAAGATGTACAAGGATCTACGTACTCGTTTCTGGTGGAAGGGAATGAAACGCAGTGTTTATCAGTTTATTTCAAGATGTTTGGTGTGTCAGCAGGTCAAGGCAGAGCACCGACGACCTGGAGGATTGCTTCACAGTCTGCCTATTCCGGAATGGAAATGAGAGTTTATCACAAAGGACTTTGTGACCCATTTGCCGGTATCCCCGAGGAACTGTGATGCTATCTGGGTTGTGGTGGAGCGACTCACCAAGTCAGCGCATTTCATTGCCTATAGCCGAGAGTACTCTGTGGATCATATGGCTTGGTTGTACATTCAGGAGATCGTTCGACTTCATGGAGTGCCTGTGAGCATTGTCAGCGATCGGAACCCCAGGTTTACTTCTAGATTCTGGGGGAGTGTTCAGCGTGTGATGGGTACTACTCTCAGTTTGAGTACTGCCTATCATCCGGAGACTGATGGTCAGTCAGAGTGCACTATCCGTACTTTGGAGGATATGCTTAGAGCGTACGTCATGGATTTTGGTTCAGCCTGGCAGGATCATTTGCCATTGATCGAGTTCGCGTACAACAACAGCTATCATACTAGTATTGGGATGAAGCCTTTTGAGGCATTGTACGGGCGACATTGTCGTACTCCACTCTTTTGGGAAGAAGTGGGGGAGAGACAGGCTGAGGGACCGGAGTTTATCCAGCAGGCGGTAGACATTGTTGATCAAATCAAGAAATGGATTAAGACTACACAGGATCGTCAGGCCAGCTATGCTAACACTAAGCGTAGGCCTTTGTAGTTCGATGTCGGGGAGAAAGTGTTTCTGAGAGTGTCACCTTTTCGCAAATTCTCAGATTTGGCCTTAAGGGCAAGTTTTATCCAAGGTTTATCGGTCCGTTTGAGATCTTGGAGAGCATTGGCGATTTGGCTTATCGACTAGCTTTGCCACCGCATCTTTCCAGTATTCACGACGTGTTCCACGTATCTCTGTTGCGTCGGTATGTGGCGGATGAGTCTCATGTTTTGCAGCGGTCTGAGGTTCAGGTGAGCAAGGATTTGACCTATGTTGAGAAACCTATTCGTATCCTGGATCATAAGGATAAGATTTTGCGGAACAAAGTCATTCCTTTGGTTTTAGTTCAGTGGCAGCGCCGAGGCACTGAGGAAGCTACTTGGGAGCTTGAGGACAGGATGTGTGAAGACCATCCTGAGTTATTTTGATTTCATTCTTAAAGTTGTATTCAGTTGCAAACTCTGTAAATGTTTTATTTGAATAAAGAATGTTTTTGATTTCTGTATTACATTCAGTACTTAAGATCTAATTTCGAGGAAGAAATATCTTAAGTGGGGGAAAATGTAGTAGCCTGTAACCAAAATCAGTGATTAAGGAATTAATCATAAATTACTTGGGAAGGGTTCGGAAGCTCCGAAGGTGAGTTCGGAAGCTTCGAATAGGATCGGAAGCTCCGATCGAATTACGTCAGGCATGACGTGTGGCAGGATCGGAAGCTCCGATCAGGATCGGAAGTTCCGATCACCTATAACCGAAGTCAACCAATGAGATTTTGACACGTGGTAGATGAGCGAGATCGGAAGCTCCGATGTCGGGATCGGACGTTTCGATCGAGGAACGGAGGTTCCGATCGTCGTCTATAAATAAGGGGTGCCGAGCTCACATTTGAGTGCACAATTTCCTATCTTCTCTCTCAATTCCTTAGCCTTCTAACTCAGATCTAGAGAATTCTAGACGTCCCGTAGGGAATCCGGAAGTGGCATAGCAATCCAGGCGTCGTAGCGGAGCTGTGGCCTAGTTTTGAGGCACTCGACATCAAAGGACTAACGACGGACGAAGGTATAGCTTTTGCTTCGTATAAATATTTAGGAGTATGCAATAGCTTAGTTAAGGCTTTTAGAGCACTTTAATGATAGTAGTATCATTTGGCAGTGTAGAGCAGACTATAGGCGTGGACCTAGAGTTGGTAGTGTAGTGACCCTTACCTGGATCACCTACTAAACAGAACTTAGGCATGCAATTAACTTAATTAAACTGATATCAGAATAAAACTGCGGAAACCATAAACATTATACAATCCCAAGGCAAGGAATCTGTAAATAACCAAATATTATACAACCAGATCGAACAACTGTATCAATCCAATAACAACAGAAATAAAAACCTAGGCGAAGCTCCAGCTGACCAACCACTGCCTAGACCCTCTTGGATCCACCCGCCTCATCCAATCGCAAACCTGCCCCATGGAATAGGGTGTCCAGAAATACAGAGTATGAGACGTGAGCATAAAACGCTCAGTACGAGAGTATGAGTATACATGCATGCAAAGTGAACTCCCTATAAACTCGAGGTCAAGGATCAGATAACAGAGACAGACCGGGCCCTGGTATGTAGCACGTTGTGCCGTCGCTTTAGGAGGTGGCTCCCATACCATAATACCAGTGGATATGCCGGACCCAAATCGATGGAAGTCCAACCACTAACAGGATAGAGAAAAACCCTACTAACAGACATCTCGAAAGAGATAGCTCAGTATGCAAATGAATGCAGCATAAATCAATGACATATAAACTATGCAGTCACATAATACATGCATATTCAGTCAGGATATCTCGAACAGTACTTTCGTACCTCAAATCAGTGCAAGCTCTACCAACTCTAGGTCCATGCCTATAGTCTGCTCTACACTGCCAAATGATACTACTATCATTAAAGTGCTCTAAAAGCCTTAACTAAGCTATTGCATACTCCTAAATATTTATAGGAAGCAAAAGCTATACCTTCGTCTGTCGTTAGCCCTTTGATGTCGATGCCACCAGAACTTGGGCAAAACTCTGCTATGACTTTCGAACGCCTCGACGACTCCCGGGTCAAGCCTAGGAAGGCTAGAACAACTCGAATACGACTAGAGTAGAGAGAAAATCAGGAATTGGCAATTGAAAGTAAATTCTCAGCCTTCTATTTATAGACAACGATCGGAGCCTCCGATCCTCAATCGGAACTTCCGAACCTCGATCGGAACATCCGATCCTGCCATTGGAGCTTCCGAAGATCCTGATCTGCCACATGTCAAAATATCACTTGTTGACTTCGGATAGGGGTGATCGGAACTTCCGATCCTGATCGGAGCTTCCGATCCTGCCACACGTCATGCCTGACGTAATACCATCGGAGCTTTCGATCCTGCATCGGAGCTTCCGATCTCGATCGGAACGTCCAATCCTGCATCGGAGCTTTCGATCCGTCCGGTACTCAATTTATTTAATTAGCGTTGATTAATCCCTTAATCACTAATTTTTGGTTACGGGCCACTACAGGTAGATCTTGCACTGATTTGAGGTACGAAAGTACTGTTCGAGATATCCTGACTGAGTATGCATGTATTATGTGACTGCATGGTTTATATGTCATTGATTTATGCTGCATTCATTTGCATACTGAGCTGTCTCCTTCGAGATGTCTGTTAGTAGGGTTTTTCCCTATCCCGTTAGTGGTTGGACTTCCATCGATTTGGATCCGGCATATCCACTAGTATATTGGTATGGGAGCCACCTCCTAAAGCGATGGCACAGCGTGCTACATACCAGGGCCCGGTCTGTCTCTGTTATCTGATCCTTGACCTCGAGTTTATAGGGAGTTCACTTTGCATGCATGTATACTCATACTCTCGTACTGAGCATTTTATGCTCACGTCTCGTACTCTGTGTTTCTGGACATCCTATTCCATGGGACAGTTTTGCGATTGGACGAGGCGGGTGGATCCAAAAGGGGCTAGGTAGTGGTTGGTCAGCTGGAGCTTCGCATAGGTTTTATTTTGTTGTTATTTGGAATAATACAGTTGTTTGATATGGTTGTATAATATTTGGGTATTTACAGATTCCTTGCCTTGGGATTGTATTTTGTTTATGGTTTCCGCAGTTGAATTCTGATTTCTGTTTTGATTAAGTTAATTGCATGCCTAAGTTCTGTTTAGTAGGTGATCCGGGTAAGGGTCACTACATCTTGTGACTCGGAACAACAATTTCCGACTTACCCATCGAATCATGGTAAGAGAGTCTAGCAACATCGCCCCATGATTCCTTAGGTATCACTGATAGTGCCTGCAAGAACCAGTAGGTTTTGGTTAGCGTACAGTACGGTCCCTTCATCCACATATCCCGACCGAATCAACAACCATTGGTACATCGAGAGTCGTTCGAGATTCGAACTATGCAATGCATCTTGAAGATCAAATAGTGACATCGCATGTGCTACTAGAAAACCAAGTAACCTAAATCACATCGAGTACTCTGGCCAGAGATTTGTCACACTAATATCTCCTCGGATCGCATATGATATCCACACTTGCAAGCGTGTGGTGAATCCTTGACAACAAAACATCGACTCCTATATGTGTCGTAACTGTACCCAATCCCGACACCTGATGACCTTCATAGAGTCGGTAAACGAGTCAAAGTATAGTACTAGCATATAGAGTCTCCATGATATTTCAAGTAGTAAGGACTAATGGTGTACAACCAAAACCGCGGACTTATCCACTCAATTAATAATAACCACTTGGAAAGTTCGAATAGGGTAGTTCGATCATTCATCATATGAATATCCATTTGCATGCTTTGAACATCTCTATGTTCCATACCAATGAAACGTGGTACTTGGCATCGCAAATGCTAGTCTCGATCTCGAGCGATCCTTATCCTTATTTGCGGACGGCTCAATTAACTAGGAACTGTTTAGAATATACAGTGACTATAAGATGTGTTTCATGATAGTGATCTCTCTTTATTCACTATCTTATCTTACTTACACTATAGTATATTCAAGATCTTTATCAAAACAACAATAGTATATCACAATATAACATTATGAAGAAAGATAAAGAAAATGCCATTAATAAATGTAAATTATATTAAACAAAGATTGTTTACAATAAGAGACTCTCAAAGCCCTTAGCCACAACTTGGCTAGCGGGGCATCAACTCTTTCATCAAGTATAGTGAGTATAAAGGACTCAGCAAGATTAAAATATACATATCAATGCCATCATGGTTTCCAAATAATTCAAACTTAAAAGAACATGAACATCATGATGCATTAGACTTAAAATTATTGAACATAATCTTCAAAGCTCTTAAAATGCAAAGGTCATAACCATGAACTGCGTCATGCCTTACATCAAAAGCTTGAAAATCAACTTCATGCGTGAATGCATAACCTTACCTTTTGATCCTTGAAGAAATGTATGCACTTAAAAATCTTACTCAAATAACGAGGCTTGAACATACATCAAACCATGAACGTAAATCATGAACATAAACCATGAACTTAACATATCATGACATAAACATAAACATGAGGGTGAACATGATTATAATCTTAATTGATGAATTATGTAAAGTTGTGGCAACCGTCTGATAGGCCTGATCTTATCATTCATTGTTGATCAACAAGTAATTGGAAAGGCCCCTCCAAAGCTTATCCCGAAGTGACAGTCCCGTGTCTTTCCATAGCTTAACTCATAATTGGAAAGGCCCCTCCGGAGCTTATCTCGAAATGTCAGTCCCGTAGATTTGGAAAGGTCCCTCCGGTGCCCATCTCGAAGTACCAATCTCGTATTTGCCACCACAAAGACACATAAGACATCAAATTCCTTTATACTTCATCATCATATCATTTCATCGTCATATCATCTTACTTTCATCATAACTTATCATTCATCATATCATTATGAAGCATCATTGTTTCATCGTAACTTTCGTCATAACTTTCATTTCATGAACATAAAACTTTACTCAATAACTTAATGCATGCTATAGATGATTAAAAATCATACTTTCATATTGAACATAGGTTTCATGAATGAAACTTAGACATGTACATGCATAATCGGTCCACGTAAGTCGTTCTTTTCTCTCTTGACTTAAAACTTGAAACTTTTTGCATAGAAACTCTTAAATATACTTTATAAGCCTTTAAAGATCATAAACATGAATTTAGGACCCTAAAATAACATAAAAAAACTTCAAATCAGAAGGCCATGCGCGCGGGGGCGCCACCTTTCGGGCGTGGGCGCGCATTCTCTGTTTATGGGTCTGCTTGTTTGTTCTTAAACTCTATTTTGTAGTCGGAATTTGGAAAAATGGTAAACATAAAAGTTGTATCCCATGATCTTGGATTTAAAATGCAGGAAACCTCAACTCAATTGGAGTTTTCAGTAAAACGTTATGTTCATTCTCCCGAAATGTGTCACTTCTAGAAATTCAAATCACTCGACACACTTCGGGGCGATTTTGACTAATCTTTCAAAATGATTTTGACAAAACTCAAAACATGAAAGTTGTATATAAATGAGGTATCTTTCAAATAAAATTAGCCTCATAACATTTGGATTATTAAACTAGTCTTAATCATCAAAATAGTAACAAGTGCCGCTAATCCGGTGCTACCAAACACGTCTCATTTCAATGTTTTAACTTAAAAGTTAACTCCAATACTTCTAAATCATAAAAATCATATTTTTCACAATACAATACTTGAAATAACTTTCATCATAACTACAAGAACTCTTCAAAACTTAAAAGAAACATGAACTCTTGAATCAAACTCAAGAACTTGACAACAACAACCTACGCTTCACGATCTCGTAAAATCATAACTTCATGCTCTTGAAATTCATGAAAATCATGCATTCATATCTCAACATACATCAATTCATATCAAAATACATAATAGTTTGAATGGGTTTCAAAATCTTTTAAATTTGTACTTGCCTTAGATCTTTGAAGAACAAGATTAACTTGGACCTTGGTAGAAATCTAGCCATACCCGAACGGAATCGAGACATGATCAAAGTGAGGCTAAAATGAGATGATATGAAAAGATTTATTCAGCTATTACTAGGCTCAAAATAACACATATACATGGTGAGGAGACACCAAAAACCAAAGACAAAATCAAAGAAGAATTGCAGTAGAAATTAAGTGCAAAGGCAGCTTACAAGAAGGCTTTGATCTAGACTGAAACGTCCACCAAAAATAGCGATTCATAGCTCAAATCGAATGTACGGATGTAAAGAAGATAACCATTCAACGGATTGAAGTTTGGACATCAAATGAAGAAGTTATGACCATAATACAAAAGCTGCTCATAGGATGACGAGTTTGAGAGATGAAGATAGAAAGAAGAAATGAAGAAAAGGAAAGAAAAGAAAAGAATAAGATGATGCAACGTGAAACATGGAGAAGGAAGGGGACAAAAGGATTGATTTGGGGGAAACATGGGTATCATGGGTGGGGTAGGGAGTAGATAGTGATAAGGACGGTGATTATGAATGCTACATCAAACTTAGTTTGTCTAGCACACTTCAAACTGGAATAATAAGATTTTTCCCTCCCGATTATTAAAATAACATCATATCAATATTATACTCAAAATAATCATAGAATTATTTACTACGATCTCGTGCGTAGGCTAGTCTCATTTTCACAGTTCAAGATTAATTCAATCATGAAACAATTAAATTATTTAACAAGACATAAAATATATTAGGCATATACCTAACATCAATTAATTTAAATCATAACTTTAAAATTCATAATTAAAGTGCACAAACAATTAAAATCATTTAACACAATAATTAAAAGTATATTTTTAAAACGTGAATTATTCACTTTTAAATCATTTACACAACACATAAAATCATTTACACAACACATAAAATTATTTAATTAAGAATAACGTTTAAATCATAAATAATCAAATGAAATAACTTAAAATTCATTTAAAATTCTTGTAATAAATAATGAATAGATTTATGGATTTTTCAGATATTACAATCTACCCTCCTTAAAAAGAATTTCGCCCTCGAAATTCGACTGATCGATCTCTAAAAACATAATTTTGCATCAAGTTAATCCATACAATCGCACATTTACATTTCAATTTCCAAAATTCATTGTCTCATGAATCATACATCCGCTGCGCACTCTAATAAACAAAATATTACATCATTCTTATTTGAAATTTTTAGTCTTATCGGATCGAACATTTCTGTTCGAATCGGCTACAAATCTGCTTTACGACTTAATTCTGATCACCAAAATCCACAATATCTTCAGACACGTGATTTATACTCAAACGCTAGGTAAAGGTCAAAGAAAATGATAACAAAACGACTTGTTTTCTTCTTCTTTCGCCCTATAAATATGATCACAAAACAAATTTCAATCACACTCAACTTACACTTTCGTACACAAGGTATTTCTCTAAGATCTCGAAGAAGATGGCATTTTTAATGTTATTCATTGAAACCATCATGATTATCCTTCTCATGTACCTTGTATTTACCGGTGAATATCCACCCCAACATTTTTTATTTGTTCTTACAAATGCTTGTACTCCTTGTTCTTCCATTATCTTGTATTGTCGTAATAATAGAGCTTAATTAAACCCAATCAAATTCTCAAATTCATATGCAAAAACTTAGCATTCAAAGTATTAATATCAAAAATAAGCTTGTTCCAGCAAACTTAACCTTGTAATACTCCAAAATTAATTTCACATGTCAACAAATTTTCGCGTCACATCTTAATCCTAAATCATTCTTCTTATAGTCCAAAGAAACAATCACCGAGAACATTATTTGTCATCGAACCTATTCTATACAACAAGAGTATTCCAACGGAAAATCAATTATCATCTTACATCCTCATGCTGAAAGTATAACATCATCAGAGAATATTCTTAACTTAATGCCCAAGAAGAAAATTTTCATCAACAAATCATTACTTCCCCAAGATACTCTTAATCAAGTCAGACTCATTACAATTCCAA
This sequence comes from Henckelia pumila, assembly GCF_033568475.1. NCBI lineage: Eukaryota > Viridiplantae > Streptophyta > Magnoliopsida > Lamiales > Gesneriaceae > Henckelia > Henckelia pumila. The sequence goes on along the minus strand of NC_133121.1, from coordinate 114,853,719 downwards.
TCCAAAAATCCATCAAACATAAGAAAATTTTCTGTTGAAAATCACAGGTGATCATAACTGTAAGAGAAAACACAATTGAAAATTTCAAAAATTAAACTTACAGTCATGAAGGCAGGAGCATTTGATTCCTTGACGAGATTGCATGCACGAACTATCTCCTAGAGCCAATTTCTCTGATACCAACTGTGACGTCCCGTATTTTTGACATTTAATTAAAGAGTTGCGGAAACAAAGGAGAAAAATTTTTCAAAACTTTTTAAACTATGCAGGGAGTGCATCACCCCAGTAAATCAACAAAATAAAATATGATACACGGATGCAACCCTACATTTAAGTCCATCTAAGATACGGCATGTCAAAACCTACTACTAATATTTAAATGAGATAAGGGAATGTGAGTTACTATAAACAAACTACTACATCAAATACATTTAAAATAATCTAGGAACTCACTTAACAATTATCAAACCGAAATGAACAATTAAAAGACTAAACATTTGAAATCCTCAAAACTCATCATTAAAAGACTGACAATGAAAATAATTAAATCATTACTTTTAAACATCTTACATATAATATTGACAATAATACATAAATAAACATAGGTAAATCTTTTTGCTTTAAATACATCAGGGCATCTAAACTGTCGTGTCATACAATGAATTCGCCTCTTGGACTCTTCAGCCGTGCTACCAAAGCTTTTTAAATGAAAACTGCTAAACCATCTGCACCATTCAAGTATAGTGAGTATAAAGGACTCATCAAGATTAAAATATACATATCGATGTCATCATGGTTTCCAAATAATTCAAACTTAAAAGAACATGAACATCATGATGCATTAGACTTAAAATTAATGAACATAATCTTCAAAGCTCTTAAAATTCAAAGGTCATAACCATGAACTTCGTCATGCCTAACATCAAAAGCTTGAAAATCAACTTCATGCGTGAATGCATAACCTTACCTTTCGATCCTTGAAGAAATGTATGCACTTAAAAATCTTACTCAAATAACGAGGCTTGAACATACATCAAACCATGAACGTAAATCATGAACATAAACCATGAACTTAACATATCATGACATAACATAAACATGAGGGTAAACATGATTTTAATCTTAATTGATGAATTATGTGAAGTTGTGGCAACCGTCTGATAGGCCTGATCTTATCATTCATTGTTGATCAACAAGTAATTTGAAAGGCCCTTCCGGAGCTTATCCCGAAGTGCCAGTCCCGTGTCTTTCCATAGCTTAACTCATAATTGGAAAGGCCCCTCCGGAGCTTATACCGATGTGTCAGTCCCGTAGATTTGGAAAGGTCCCTCCGGCGCCCATCCCGAAGTACCAATCCCGTATTTGCCACCACAAAGACACATAAGACATCAAATTCCTTTATGCTTCATCATGATATCATTTCATCGTCATATCATCTTACTTTCATCATAACTTATCATTCATCATATCATTATGAAGAATCATTGTTTCATCGTAACTTCCGTCATAAATTTCATTCCATGAACATAAAACTTTACTCAATAACTTCATGCATGCTATAGATGATTAAAAATCATACTTTCATATTGAACATAGGTTTCATGAATGAAACTTAGACATGTACATGCATCACATAACATAATCGGTCCACGTAAGTCGTTATTTTCTCTCTTGACTTAAAACTTGAAACTTTTTGCATAGAAACTCTTAAATATACTTTATAAGCCTTTTAAAGATAATAACCATGAATTTAGGACCCTAAAATAACATAAAAAAACTTCAAATCAGAAGGCCATGCGCGGGGGCGCCACCTTTTAGGCGCGGGCGCGCATTCTCTGCTGATGGGTCTGCCTGTTTGTTCTTAAACTCTATTTTGTAGTCGGAATTTGGAAAAGTGGTAAACATAAAAGTTGTATCCCTTGATCTTGGATTTCAAATTCAGGAAACCTCAACTCAATTGGAGTTTTCAGCAAAAAGTTATGTTCATTCTCCCGAGCTGTGTCACTTACAAAAATTCAAAGCACTTGACACACTTCGGGGCGATTTTGACAAATCTTTCAAAATGATTTTGACAAAACTCAAAACATGAAAGTTGTAGATAAATGAGATATATTTCAAATAAAATTAGCCTCATAACATTTGGATTATTAAACTAGTCTTAATCATCAAAATAGTAACAAGTGCCGCTAATCCACTGCTACCAAACACATGTCTCATTTCAAAGTTTTAACTTAGAAGTTAACTCCAATACTTCTAAATCATAAAAATCATATTTTTCACACTACAATACTCGAAATAAATTTCATCAAAACTAAAAGAACTCTTCAAAACTTAAAAGAAACATGAAACTCTTGAATCAAACTCAAGAACTTGACAACAACAACCTACGCTTCACGATCTCGTAAATCATAACTTCATGCTCTTGAAATTCATGAAAATCATGCATTCATATATCAATATACATCAATTCATATCAAAATACATAATAGCTTGAATGGGTTTCAAAATCTTTTAAATTTGTACTTGTCTTAGATCTTTGAAGAACAAGATTAACTTGGAAATTGGTAGAAATCTAGCCATACCCGAACGGAATCGAGACATGATCAAAATGAGGCTGAAATGATCTGATATGAAAAGATTTATTCAGCTATTAATAGGCTCAAAATAACACATATACATGGTGAGAAGACACCAAAAACCAAAGACAAAATCAAAGAAGCATTGCAGTAGAAATCAAGTGCAAAGGCAGCTTACAAGAAGGCTTTGATCTAGACTGAAACTTCCACCAAAAATAGCGATTCATAGCTAAAATCGAATGTACGGATGTAAGAAAGATAACCCTTCAACGGATTGAAGTTTGGACATCAGATGAAGAAGTTATGACCATAATACAAAAGCTGCTCATAGGGGGACGAGTTTGAGAGATGAAGATGGAAAGAAGAAATGAAGAAAAGAAAAGAAAAGAAAAGAAGAAGATGATGAAACGTGAAGAATGGATAAGGAAGGAGACAAAAGGATTGATTTGGGGGAAACATGGGTATCATGGGTGGGGTAGGTGTTGGAGAACGACGATCAGATCAATCAAGATTGATACCCGGTGCAGCGAAAGTTTAAAATTTTTATATGGAACAATTCCATAATGGGTATCAAACCTTTACGATTAAATTGTGTGTGTGTAAAAATTAAATAACAATTATAAATTTTTACCTCCAATCTCGAATCGAGATTTATGGACACCAACAGATTACTCTGCTCTTGTTGTGTATCCCTGGAACTGATGGACGAACAGTTCTTCAATCAGGTCCACGAACGGATAATTAATCCCTCTGATAGATTGCACTAGAAAATCTATCAGAAGTTTTTACGAAGAGAATTAACGAATTTGATCCGTTAAACCAGACTGTAATTCAAAATTCACAGGCTGGATTTTCCCGAAAAGAGGGGGAGGGAGGCGGCCACTATTGAGAGAAAATACTTAGGGTTTTCGAAAATTTGTGACCTGTTGTGTCTAATTTCTGTACTGCAATAACTTATTTATAATGTAGGCAACTAACAGCTTATGGCCCATTAGTCATAAGTTCAAGCCCGACAAGCAAATCTCGCATGTTCAGAAATTAATATAAAATTCATCGTGACTCCGATTGATAAACCGATTTCACCAATGTGCACAGAAACCATTTTTGCACCTTTTAGAGTCAAGATAAATTTTCTGAATCCGAATTCAGTGTTTTCCAAAAATGCCCATCCCTATGTCATTTTAGGAAATCTTACTCCTCTACTCTTAAATAAGAAGTCCAACTTCTTTGTTCATTAAATTTAACTCTTTAAATTTAACTATCTCAATGGGGATTAAAAATCCATTACTCTGTGTGACCCTCAATGGTTCAGGGATACAGCTAGCCGTGTGCTCACAACTCCTTGTGACTCGGAACAACAATTTCCGACTTGCCCATCGAATCATGGTAAGAGCGCCTAGCAACATCGCCTCATGATTCCCTAGGTATCACTGATAGTGCCTGCAAGAACCAATAGATTTTGGTTAGCGTACAGTACGGTCCCTTCATCCAAATATCCCGATCGAATCAACAACCATTGGTAAATCGAGAGTCATTCGAGATTCGATAACTATGAAATACATCTTGAAGATCAAATAGTGACATCGCATGTGCTACTAAGAAACCATTTCTTAAAACACATCATGTACTCTGGCCAGAGATTCGTCACACTAATATCTTCTCAGATCGCATAGGATATCCACACTCGCAAGTATGTGGTGAATCCTTGACAACAAAGCATCGACTCCTATATGTGTTGTAACTGTACCCAATCCCGACACCTGATGACCCTAATAGAGTCGGTAAACGAGTCAAAGCACAGTACTAACATATAGAGTCTCAATGATGTTTCAAGTAGTAAGGACTAATGGTGTACAACCAAAACCGCGGACTTTATCCACTCGATAAGTGATAACCACTTGGAAAGTCCGGATAGGGTAGTTCGATCATTCATCGTATGAATATCCATTTGCATGCTTCGAACATCTCTATGTTTCTTACCAATGAAACGTGGTACTCTGCATCGCAAATGCTAGTCTCAATCTTGAGCGATCCTTATCCTTATTAACGGACGGCTCAATCGACTAGGAACGATTTAGAATATACAGTGACTATAAAATGTGTTTCATGATAGACATCCCCATGTTCTACCACATCTTACATACACTATAGTATATTCAAGGTCTTTATCAAAACAACAATAGTATATCACAATATAACAATATAAAGAAAGATAAAGTCATTGCCATTAATAAAAGTGTAAATTATATTAAACAAAAGATTGTTTATACAAAGAGTCATCAAAGCCCTTAGCCACAAGTTGGCTCACCGGGCACCCACTCTTTCAATCTCCCACTTGCCCTAAAGCCAACTAGTCATACTACGTAGACCCATTGCTTCGCGATGTTTGTCAAATAATGGACCTGGCAAGGGCTTAGTAAGTGGATCAGCGATATTGTCTGCAGAGGCCACTCTTTCGACAGTGATGTCTCCTCTTTCCACGATCTCCCGGATGATGTGGTATTTCCTCAGTACGTGTTTGGATCTTTGATGAGACCTTGGTTCCTTTGCCTGAGCAACGGCACACGTGTTGTCACAGTACACCGGGACTGGACCAACAACTTCCGGAATAACGCCCAACTCTTGGACGAAATTCCTCATCCAAACGGCCTCTTTAGCAGCAGCTGATGCTGCAATGTATTCTGCCTCAGTGGTGGAATCCGCTGTGGTGTCCTGCTTGGAACTCTTCCAAGAGACAGCACCGCCATTGAGCATGAACACAAATCCAGAGGTTGACTTCGAGTCATCCACGTCACTTTGGAAGCTAGAGTCGGTATAGCCTTCCAATTTTAGTTCTCTTCCTCCATATACCATGAACATATTCTTAGTCCTTCGTAAGTACTTAAGAATATCCTTCACGGATTTCCAATGCATTTGACCGGGATTAGCTTGATATCTGCTCGTGACACTCAGAGCAAATGCTACATCCGGTCTGGTAGATATCATTCCATACATGATACTACCTATGGCTGACGCATATGGTACATGTGTCATTTTCTCTATCTCTTCATCAGTCTTGGGACACATAGACTTGGATAGAGAAACTCCATGACACATGGGTAGATGTCCTCTCTTGAACCCATCCATTGAAAACCTTTTCAATATGGTGTCGATGTAGGTTGATTGTGTGAGTCCTATCATTCTCTTAGATCTATCTCTATAGATCTGTATCCCTAGAATATAGGATGCCTCACCCAAATCCTTCATCGAGAATCTACCTGATAACCATATCTTTGTTGACTGCAACATCCCTACATCATTCCCAATGAGTAGGATGTCATCAACATAAAGTACTAAGAATGTCACAGCATCCTTAACTACTTTCTTGTACACGCATGGTTCCTCCGGGTTCTTGATGAAACCAAAATCCTTTATTGTTTCATCAAATTTCTGGTTCCAACTTCTTGATGCTTGTTTTAGACCATAAATTGATCTCTGAAGCTTGCATACCTTATGCTCGCTTCCCATGGATGTGTACCCCTCAGGCTGCTTCATATAGATTTCTTCCTTAATGTCTCCATTAAGAAAAGCAGTCTTCACGTTCATTTGCCATATCTCATAGTCATACCAAGCAGCTATGGCAATAAGGATTCTTATGGACTTGAACATTGCAACTGGTGAAAAGGTTTCATCATAGTCAACTCCTTGTCTTTGAGTATAACCTTTCGCCACCAATCGCGCCTTGAAAGTCAATACCTTACCATCAGGCCCAAGCTTTCTCTTGTAGATCCATTTACACCCTATTGGAACAATTCCATCGGGAGGATCTACTAAAGACCAAACTTGGTTTGTATGCATCGAATCTATTTCCGACTGCATAGCTTCAAGCCATAAATTTAAATCCGCATCAGAAATTGCTTCCTTGAAGTTTCTTGGATCACATCCAACATCGGGTTCATCTTGATCCCCTTCAAGAAGAAGACCATATCGAATAGGAGGTCTAGAAGTCCTCTCGGATCTTCTAGGTACAGGCGTGTCTATCAATGGTTCCTGAGGTGTAGGATCGTTATTTTGTATTTCGAGTTCTTCTCGAATTTCTTCGAGTTCCATCATCTCGCCTTTCTTATCCAATAAGAACTCCTTCTCCAAGAAGGTGGCATTCCTTGAAACAAACACCTTTGTTTCAGCAGGATAATAGAAATAATATCCGATTGAATTCTTCGGATACCCTACAAAATAACATAAGGTGGATCGACTATCCAACTTATCTCCCACTGTCTGCTTCACGTAAGCAGGACATCCCCAAATCCTCAAGTACGAATACTTAGGAGCTTTGCCATTCCATAACTCGTATGGTGTTTTGTCCACTGCTTTAGTGTGGACATTGTTCAACAACAATACCGCCGTTTCAAGTGCATAGCCCCAAAACGAAGGTGGAAGCTCAGTGAAGCTCATCATGGATCGAACCATGTCCAACAAAGTTCGATTACGACGCTCCGATACACCATTCAGCTGTGGTGTTATAGGAGGAGTCCACTGAGAGAGAATCCCATTCTCTTTCAGATAGTCCAAAAACTCGGTACTTAAGTATTCTCCACCTCGATCCGATCGAAGTGCTTTAATACTTTTACCTAGCTTGTTTTCTACTTCAGCCTTGAATTCTTTGAACTTTTCAAATGCTTCAGACTTATATTTCATTAAATATAAATACCCATACCTAGAATAATCATCAGTAAAGGTAATGAAGTAGGTGTGTCCATATTGAGTACCAATTCTAAATGGACCACAAACATCTGTATGGATCAAATCCAACAGATTTTGACTACACTCAGGTTTCCCCTTAAAAGGAGATTTAGTCATTTTTCCTTTCAGGTAGGATTCACAAGTAGGTAGAGAGTTAATATCAGACATATCAAACATGCCCTCTCCCACTAGCTTGTTCATCCTCCTTGAGGAAATATGACCTAGCCTAGCATGCCAATGGTTTTGCCGGGTTTTGGCTATCGATTTTCCTTTTGTTTGTTGTTGCCGGTTTATCAACATAATTTATTGGAACGTCTTTTAGTTTTAAGTTATATAGATCGTTTTCAAGTTGTCCATTTCCAATCAAACATTCATTCTTGTAAATATTGCAAATCTCATTCACAAAATTGCAAGAATAACCATCTCTATCAAGCATAGAAACAGAAATAATGTTTTTAATCAAATCTGGAACAAATAAAACATCTCTTAAAAGTAACTTAAAACCGTTCTGCAAAATTAAATAAATATCTCCCACAGCTTTAGCTTCAACTCTGGAACCATTTCCGAGCCTCAGCTGGGTCTCACCCATTCTAAGCCTGCGACTTCTTGTCATCACCTGCAAATCATTGCAAATGTGAGATCCACATCCGGTATCCAATACCCAAGAAGTAGTATAAAGTGAAACATTTATTTCAATATAGAACATACCCTTCGCAGTTCGCAACTGCTCTAGATATTCCTTGCAGTTACGCTTCCAATGACCGGGCTTCTTGCAGTAATGGCAAACATCCTTGGATTTTTCCATGTTTGAAGCCTTTGTCTTGTACTTCTTCTCGGGTTTGATTTTCTTGGGTGGGGCAGAACGTTTCTTACCCTTTGTACTTGGCCCCTTCTTAGCAGAAGAAGAGGAGCCCACCAAGAAAGCCGGTTTATCCTTCTTTAAAGTGGATTCATATGTCACAAGCATATTGATCATCTCTTCAAGGGAGGCCTCTATCTTGTTCATATTGAAATTCACCACAAATCCGTCAAACGAAGAAGGAAAAGATAGAAGTAGTAAGTCCACGTTGAGTTCATGCTCCAACACCAAATCAAGGGTTACCAACTTCTGTATGAGCCAAATCACTCGTACCCCATGATCACGGACCGAAGTTCCTTCACGCATGCAACAAGTCATTAGCTCCTTTACAGTAGCGAACCTTTCAGCCCTCGATTGAGCCCCAAAAAGTTCCTTGAGTTGTACGTGAATGTCAGCAGCATTCATGGTGTCCTCAAATCGCCTCTGGATTTCATCCGACATCGAGGCTTGCATATAGCATTTGGCCTTGATATCATGGTCCCACCATGTATCAAGTTTGGCTAACTCTTTCGGACTTATGTCAGCTGGTGCTTCCTTTGGAGGAGATTTTTCTAACACGTAGAGCATCTTCTCCGAAGTCAAGACAATCTTCAACTTACGGAACCATTCCGTATAGTTTGCGCCAGTCAACTTATTTTGTTCGAGGATCGAAAAAATTGGATTACGCGAATTCATCTTTATGAAATACTGAAAAGAAACAGACAAATATCAGTGATTGTTTAAGTAATTTACTAAGACATAAAATAGGCGAAATTTATTTTATGAATCTCACTCCCACTATTTTAACGATTTCACTACCCTCTAGTGAAAACGGGAAACTGTTTTCCTTAGTGAGAACATGGAGTCCAATTGACAAACTATGGTCCCGAATAATATCAGCCAACCATAATTTTCAAAAGGTAGAGCCCAATTGCTTCCAAAGCAACATCCACGTTTTTACCTCATGTCCAATAAGGGCCCAATAATATGACGCCGTTTATTGTGACATGTCAAGATGACCCATCAATATTAAGTTGTGATGGACGGTCGCCATGTGGATTCCCCAATAATATGAGCCGATCCCATGGGAGTTCCACCCAACTTACAACATGTGTCGATCCAATGTACAGCTTTCCGACGAACGGGCCCCCCCAATAATATGAGCCGGACCGTGTTCGCGGGTAGCATCTCATACATTGATCGTTGATGGAAGGTAGGAACATTTAAACAAATTTAAATTTCCTTTATTTATCTTGATATCAATTTTAAATCATATTTAAAATGAGGGATTTTAATTTTGAAAATTTGTCTCAACATTATTAAAATTTTGAATGCTTGCCGGATTCACACAATTTTGTCTAAAACATGCATACAAACAATAATATCATATATTATATAGGATGATCGATTCCATTTCTAATCGACCCGTGGTTGCCAATCACGAGTCTTAGTCTAATCCTAGGTAATATGCAGTATGCAATGCAATCCTATTACATTAGCTTCCAATTTACATTTCTTCTGTCTTTATTGTCTGCTGGGCCCACCTCCATCTTCAAATCTTCATCTCCCACTAAATCTAATGTATTTACAATAAATAACAATGACAAGTAGGGGATACATTTTTAAGGGGTGGGAACGGGCCATAAACCAAGCCCACTTTTATTACATATGACAATTCATATTGGGCCATAAACCAGGCCCATTAATAAATCCAACAACAATAAAAACAAATGTAAATTCCTAACATACACCTACAAAATTGGTCATGGCAATCGATCATCCTTATCCAATAACATTTAATTCAAAATTAATTTATTGGATAACATGCAATGGCAATTTAAATTTAAAAAGGATAAAATCATATTTCATATATAAAATCTTATTTTACATACAAAATCATATTTTATCTTTTTATCAAATAAAATCATATTTTATCTATAAAATCCAATTTTATACATAAAATCATATTTTACTCAATATATCCATAAGATCATATCTTATCATCAATTGTACCAAAAATAATTAATTTCAAAATTCAATTTAACGGATAAAATATTTAAATTTTCCAAAAATTCAAATTTATCCAAAAATCAATTTTAAAATTTTCGGACTCGAACAATTCGATCCGACGCCTCGTGGACCAATCAAAAACAATTTTCGATCGGACCAAAAATAGAATTTTAACATATTAAAATTTTAATTTTAAAAATTAAAAATTAATTTTCCCGCGGGCCGCCCGGGACAATCCCGGGCTGCCCGCGCCTCGGGCCGGGCAGCCCGGCTGCCCCTAGGGAAGCGACGATCGCTGCCCTGCACGGGGCAGCGACCATCGCTGCCCGTGTATTTTTGCCCGAAAAATTTTTAATTTAAAAAAATATTTATTTTTGTTTCAAAAACCGAGGCTTAAAAATTTTTGTACAATCGATTAATTTAATCGCTTGATCTGAGCAACCTGGCTTTGATACCACTGTTGGAGAACGGCGATCAGATCAATCAAGATTGATACGCGGTGCAGCGGAAGTTTAAAATTTTTATATGGAACAATTCCATAATGGGTATCAAACCTTTACGATTAAATTGTGTGTGTGTAAAAATTAAATAACAATTATAAATTTTTACCTCCAATCTCAAATCGAGATTTATGGACACCAACAGATTACTCTGCTCTTGTTGTATATCCCTGGAACTGATGGACGAACAGTTCTTCAATCAGGTCCACGAACGGATAATTAATCCCTCTGATAGATTGCACTAGAAAATCTATCAGAAGTTTCTACGAAGAGAATTAACGAATTTGATCCGTTAAACCAGACTGTAATTCAAAATTCACAGGCTGGATTTTCCCGAATAGAGGGGGAGGGGGCGGCCACTATTGAGAGAAAATACTTAGGGTTTTCGAAAATTTGTGACCTGTTGTGTCTAATTTCTGTACTGCAATAACTTATTTATAATGTAGGCCACTAACAGCTTAGGGCCCATTAGTCATAAGTTCAAGCCCGACAAGCAAAGCCCGCATGTTTAGAAATTAATATAAAATTCATCGTGACTCCGATTGATAAACCGATTTCACTAATGTGCACAGAAACCATTTCTGCACCTTTTAGAGTCAAGATAAATTTTCTTAATCCGAATTCAGTGTTTTCCAAAAATGCCCATCCCTATGTCATTTTAGGAAATCTTACTCCTCTACTCTTAAATAAGAAGTCCAACTTCTTTGTTCATTAAATTTAACTATCTCAACGGGGATTAAAAATCCATTACTCTGTGTGATCCTCAATGGTTCAGGGATACAGCTAGCCGTGGGCTCACAACTCCTTGTGACTCGGAACAACAATTTCCGACTTGCCCATCGAATCATGGTAAGAGCGCCTAGCAACATCGCCCCATGATTCCCTAGGTATCACTGATAGTGCCTGCAAGAAACAATAGATTTTGGTTAGCGTACAGTATGGTCCCTTCATTAAAATATCCCGATCGAATCAATAATCATTGGTAAATCGAGAGTCGTTCGAGATTCGATAACTATGCAATACATCTTGAAGATCAAATAGTGACATCGCATGTTCTACTAAGAAACCATTTCTTAAAACACATCATGTACTCTGGCCAGAGATTCGTCACACTAATATCTCCTCATATCGCATAGGATATCCACACTCGCAAGTATGTGGTGAATCCTTGACAACAAAGCATCGACTTCTATATGTGTTGTAACTGTACCCAATCCCGACACCTGATGACCCCAATAGAGTCGGTAAACGAGTCAAAGCACAGTACTAACATATAGAGTCTCAATGATGTTTCAAGTAGTAAGGACTAATGATGTACAACCAAAACCGCGGACTTTATCCACTCGATAAGTGATAACCACTTGGAAAGTCCGGATAGGGTAGTTCGATCATTCATCGTATGAATATCCATTTGCATGCTTCGAACATCTCTATGTTCCTTACCAATGAAACGTGGTACTCTGCATCGCAAATGCTAGTCTCAATCTCAAGCGATCCTTATCCTTATTAACGGACGGCTCAATCGACTAGGAACGATTTAGAATATACAGTGACTATAAGATGTGTTTCATGATAGACATCCCCATGTTCTACCATATCTTACATACACTATAGTATATTCAAGGTCTTTATCAAAACAACAATAGTATATCACAATATAACAATATGAAGATAGATAAAGTCATTGCCATTAATAAAAGTGTAAATTATATTAAACAAAAGATTGTTTATACAAAGAGTCATCAAAGCCCTTAGCCACAAGTTGGCTCACCGGGCACCCACTCTTTCAGTAGGGAGTAGATAGTGATAAGGATGGTGATTATGAATGCTACATCAAACTTAGTCTGTCTAGCACGCTTCAAACTGGACTAATAAGATTTTTCCATCCCGATTATTAAAATAAAATCATATCAATATTATACTCAAAATAATCGTAGAATTATTTCCTACGATCTCGTGCGTAGGCTAGTCTCGTTTTTTCAGTCCAATATTAATTCAATCATGAAACAATTAAATTATTTAACAAGACATAAAATATATTAGGCATATACCTAACATCAATTAATTTAAATCATAACTTTAAACTTCATAATTAAAGTGCACAAACAATTAAAATCATTTAACACAATAATTAAAAGTATATTTTTAAAACGTGAATTATTCACTTTTAAATCATTTACACAACACATAAAATCATTTAATTAAGAATAACATTTAAATTATAAATAATCAAATGAAATAACTTAAAATTCATTTAAAATTCTTGTAATAAATAATGAATAGATTTATGGATTTTTCAGATATTACAATCTACCCTCCTTAAAAAGAATTTCGTCCTCGAAATTCGACTGATCGATCTCTAAAAACATAAGTTTGCCTCAAGTTAATCCATACAATCCCACATTTACATTTCAATTTCCAAAATTCATTGTCTCATGAATCATACATCCGCTGCGCACTCTGATAAACAAAACATTACATCATTCTTATTTGCAATTTTTAGTCTTATCGGATCGAACATTTCTGTTCGAATCGGTTACAAATCTTCTTTAAGACTTAATTCTGATCACCAAAATCCACAATATCTTCAGACACGTGATTTATACTCAAACTCTAGCTAAAGGTCAAAGAAAACAGTAACAAAACGACTTGTTTTCTTCTTCTTTCACCCTATAAATATGATCATAAAACAAATTTCAATCACAGTCAACTTACTCTTTCGCACACAAGGTATTTCTCCAAGATCTCGAAGAAGATGAAGAAGATGGCATTTTTAATGTTATTCATTGAAACCATCATGATTATCCTTCTCATGTACCTTGTATTTACCGATGAATATGCACCCCAACTTTTTTTATTTGTTCTTACAAATGCTTGTACTCCTTGTTCTTTCATTATATTGTATTGTCGTAATAATAGAGCTTAATTAAACCCAATCAAATTCTCAAATTCATATGCTAAAACTTAGCATTCAAAGTATTAATATCAAAAATAAGCTTGTTCCAGCAAACTTAACCTTGTAATACTCCAAAAGTAATTTTACATGTCAACAAATTTTCGTGTCACAGCTTAATCCTAAATCATTCTTCTTATAGTCCAAAGAAAAAATCACCGAGAACATTATTTGTCATCGAACCTATTCTATACAACAAGAGTATTCCAACGGAAAATCAATTATCATCTTACATTCCTCATGGTGAAAGTATAACATCATCAGAGAATATTCTTAAGTGTAATGCCCAAGAAGAAAATTTTCATCAACAAATCATTACTTTCCCAAGATACTCTTAATCAAGTCAGACTCATTACAATTCCAATCCAAAAATCCATCAAACATAGGAAAATTTTCTGTTGAAAATCACAGGTGATCATAACTGTAAGAGAAAACACAATTGAAGATTTCAAAAATTAAACTTACAGTCATGGAGGCAGGAGCATTCGATTCCTTGACGAGATTGCATGATGAACTATCTCCTAGAGCCAATTGCTCTGATACCAACTGTGACATCCCCGTAATTTTTACATTTAATTAAAGAGTTGCGGAAACAAAAGAGAAAAATTTTTCAAAACTTTTTAAACTATGCAGGGAGTGCATCACCCCAGTAAATCAACAAAATAAAATATGAAACACGGATGCAACCCTACATTTAAGTCCATCTAAGATACGGCACGTCAAAACCTACTACTAATATTTAAATGAGATAAGGGAATGTGAGTTACTATAAACAAACTACTACATCAAATACATTTAAAATAATATAGGAACTCACTTAACAATTATCAAACCGAAATGAACATTTAAAAGACTAAACATTTGAAATCCTCAAAACTCATCATTATAAGACTGACAATGAAAATAATTAAATCATTACTTTTAAACATCGTACATATAATATTGACAATAAGACATAAATAAATATAGGTAAATCTTTTTGCTTTAAATACATCAGAGCATCTGAACTGTCGTGTCATGCAATGAATTCGCCTCTTGGACTCTTCAGCTGTGCTACCAAATCTTTTTAACTGAAAACTGCTAAATCATCTGCACCATTCAAGTATAGTGAGTATAAAGGACTCAGCAAGATTAAAATATACATATCGATGTGTAACACCTGGTATTTTTAATTACCTAAATCCGCCTGCATAATTAGGATATTTAATTATTTAAATTTATGATTTATGGGTTAAATAATTAGGTGAATTATTTAAGCATGATTTAATTTATTTTTAAGCATTTAACCCATAATTAGTAATTTTTATGATTTTTAGTATTTTTATTATTTGATCGCGTAGACGGGACCGTGGACGGACGAGATGACAACTTGCCACCCAAATTATTTTATGAAACTTTTTAGAGCCCAAAAATATTATTTTGAGTCTTATTATCTCAAAATTTTTAGTATTTAATTTTATATAATTTTAGGAGTCCTTTTTATCCAAAATTAGCCAAAATATTGACTTTTTAGTGTTTTTAAAATTCCCTTAAATTAATATTTCGAGATTTTTTTTATGTTATCCGATTTCTAAAGTTTTAATTAGGAATTTAAGTTGTATATTTAATAATTAAAAACCTTTTATCTTTATTTATTTAACCTATATTCTATTTAACACAAAATCAAACCTAATCTACCCAAACCCTATTTATCCGATCACTCCACCCCCTTAGCCGCCTCCACCCTCACAAAAATATTCACCTTCTTCATCGGTCTAGCAAGAAAGCTCCATAGGAATCGATTTCTTCAAGCTTCCAAGGTGGTTGTTCATCGTTCGTCATCCCGGGAATTGTTCTACGCGCTTCTAAAATCGAACACCGGTGAAAGGCATGATTTTCTTCTCATTTTAACATCATATCAGTATATATTATGTAGGTTATGGTAGGCATCGAAATTCTTTAATTATTTTTAGAAAAATTGTTGAAGGATGTTCTTTGCATGCATATTCATGGTTCACGTTTTTTTTCTTGTTATTGGATCGCATGGTTTGGTTCAAGGCTGAGGGTTCGGTCAGGAGGGGTCCTTGGGTGCCTAGGGAGCGAACCTTGGTCAGGTTGCAGGCTGGATGAAGGCTAGCCGATCGGGTCTTGACTTGGAAAGGCTGGGGGTGCGGTTTAGGGTTAGGTGGAAGGTTGGTTCGGGTTCGAGCTAGGGGTCCTGGCTGGGGCCGAGCCTGGTTGGGTTGGGACCGCCCAGATGTGGGCTACATCTGGGCGGTAGGGCTCTGGCCAGGGGCGGCTGGAGCCGGCCGGCAGCAGGCCGTGAGTACCTGCTGCTCTCGGCCGAGAGGGATTCAAGAGGGGGGGAGTCGGGTTTAGGGCTCCAGGTGGCTTCCGGGTCGGGTCTTGGGTCCGGGTTGGGTCAGTAGGTTAGTGGGTCGGGTTAAGTGGGTCCGGGTCCGGGTTATTTTAATTGGGCTCGGGTATTTTTATTTTTAAGTTTTTAAGTTAATTAGGAGTTAAATGGGCTAATTAAATTCCCAAAAATTTAATTAGTACCATTTAATTTATTTGGGCTCCATTAAATTATTTTGGGTTAATTTAATTATTTTTGGGCTTTTATTAATTTTTATTTAAATTTTTAAGTTGGCCAGAAATTTTTATGGGCTTGGGAGCCAATGAAAGTTATTGGGCCTGTTATTGGGCTTTTGGACCCATTGGGCCAGGGACAGTGTTATTGGGCCTAATTTAGTCTTAATGGGCTTTGGTTGATTTATTGGGCCTAGAAAAGTTGTTAATGGGCTTAAGTACACTAATGGGCCAAGTCTTAAGTTAAATGGGCTTGCATGTCTAGGGCCAGCAGTTGAATCAAACCATGAGAAATTGCATGTGTCCTGAGTTTATATTTAATTATTTTATGCATGAAAAGTTATTTGAATATTTATATGATATTAGAAAATAAATTAAATATAAATGAAGGACACACAATTTATTTAAGTACATGCATTCATGAAATCAATTTTTATGCTATGATTGAAGTTCTATGGTTGAGCAAATAAAATATTTTAGGTGGAAATTGAAGTAGTGTGGCCATTTATGTATGGGCAGTTTCTGCCATTTATGTATGGGTGGTTCGCCACCAGCCTCGTACGATGGTTTCTTCGACTGATCAGTCGCACTATAAGTATGGGTCACACTTACGGATAGGACCATTCGATGTTAAGAAAATAAGTGCTCAACAACTCAAGTATGTAGGATATTATGTATGTTATGTGTATTTCAGTGATTTCTTTAAGCAACATTTATGTTAATATTTTTGAGGCATACTCATGCATTTATAGGTTTAGTATTATGTACGAAAGTGTATTAAATTATTTTAAACCTTTGTTAGTATGCATGTTGGGCCTCTAGGCTCACTACACTGATATGGTGCAGGTGAGTACGTTGAGGATGACGTTGTACCCACCGGAGGCGAGGACGTATGAGCAGACATGTAGCAGTGGCCCCGTGACCGTGACAGCTTCTGAGTCACCATGCATGTTGTGTTATGATACATTTTAATATTTTCGAGGGTTGAGTTTTTTGAATATTTTATTAAATATTTTTAGTGCATGCACACATTTCATTCATTTTATTTATGCAGTATATTTTTTATTATAGTGTTGACTCAGATATTCATTTAATTTAAAGAATGCATTTTACTTAAGTATTTAATTATTATTTATTCAGTTATTTTTAAATTTTTACTATTCTGTGCATATATGTATGGGCATATATGTACATATTTTATTTAGCAGAAAAAAGAAAAATTTCCGCATATTTATTTATTATAGAGTTAGGGTCGTTTCAGTTGGTATCAAAGCCAGGTTCTCGGAGGGGTCATTACTGCTATACGAGCTCAGAAATCCACGCTACCGGTCTGTAAGTTTTAAATGTTTATAGTATGATTTAATTTCTAGAATTTAAGTTAGCCTTAATTTTAAACACTTAGTTATGCATGGCGATTTACGTAAATAAATATGTGGTGGTGCAGAATGCCTCCCAGACCAGTGAACCGACGAGGGAGACCTCCACCTCCACCTCCACCGCCACCTCCGCAGCACCCTATGACAGCACTGGAGCAGGCCAGTGCTACGATGATGGCGGGGATTACTGCTCTGTTGGAGCAGCAGGCTGCACGTCCCAGACTATCCCATGAGGAGGACGTAGCTGAGAGGTTCCAGAAGAAGGGGCCTAAGGAGTTTATTGGGACCACCGATCCTTTGGTGGCTGAGGGATGGATTCGCTCTCTTGAGTCCATCTTTGATTACATGGGGATCACAGACACCGACAGGGTGAGCTGTGCGACGTACATGATGAGAGGAGATGCAGCCCTTTGGTGGGAGGGTGCAGTTAGAGGAGTCCATCTACCTACACTGACGTGGACCGAGTTCAGGCGTATCTTCTACGCCAAGTACTTTACTGAGGATGTGCGCAGCCGCATGATCCGTGAGTTCATGAGTCTCCGTCAGGGGGACAGATCTGTTGTGGAGTATGTGAGCTAGTTTGAGAGGGGCTGTCACTTTGTGCCCATGATTGCTGATAGTCCACAGGAGAAGATGCGACAGTTTGTGGAGAGCCTGAAGGCTGAGATCAGGCATGATGTGCGTATGGCAGACGTCTTTACATACGAGTCTGCAGTGAGTAGAGCCTTGCGTTCCGAGGAGGGTCGGAGAGAGATCCAGAGGGAGCAGCAAGGGAAGAGGCAGTTTCAGGCTGCATACCAGCGTCCGTCTTCGCAGCCTCCTGCGAAAAAGCAGTTTACAGGGCCATCTAAGGGCCCGAATCAGCAGAGGCCTCAGGGGAAGCCACAGTAGCAGACTAGGGGCAGGGCCCCTACTCCAGGGAGATATCCAGTATGTCTGAAGTGTCAGAAGATGCATTCCGGGCAGTGTCTTATGGGAACAGGAGTCTGCTATCGTTGCAAAGAGCCGGGACATCAGATTGCCAACTGCCCGCAGAGGCAGAACGTCAGTGGGCGAGTATATGTGATGCAGGCAGAGGAGGCAGACCCAGATACCTCCTTGATCACCGGTATACCTAACCCCTAGAACTTTTTCAATTCTTTGCTTTTGTTTATTGCGATTATATCTGAATGCCTGTTACTTGAGTTTAACTATCAGCATGCTAGAATAAGAATTTTGTTTCTTTGTGATTAGAATTAAGGATTGTAGTGTTTTAACCTTGGGAGCGTAGTGGTATGAATTGTGGGGAATCTTCTTCGTGCAGGGAGAATTCTAGTTGGAGGCAACTCCACGTTTGCGTTGCTAGATTCAGGAGCCACGCATTCGTTTATCTCCCGAGATTTTATCAGACGGATAGGCATTACACCGGAGGTTGTCGACTATGGTTACGATGTTACCATGCCATCCGGACAGACTATCACTACCACTAGTGTCATCAGGGATCTGGAATTGGAGTTGCAGGGACACTCCATTCGAGCAGATCTAGTGGTTCTTCCATTGACCAGGTTTGACTTGATTTTGGGTATGGACTGGCTATCAGTTAATGGAGCTTCGATTGATTTCCGACGTAGGACAGTGTCAGTGAAGCCTGCAGGAGGTGAGATGTTTACTTTCTTTGCATCTCAGTCTAGCAGTATTCCTCAGATGATATCACTTGTTCGTGCAAGAAAACTATTGCGCCATGGATGTCAGGGCTTTCTTGCCAGTGTGGTCACTACCTCAGACGTTTCTAGCAGATCTTTATCAGATATAGAGGTGGTACGTGACTATCCAGATGTTTTTCCTAACGATGTTGCAGGAGTTCCACCAGTGAGAGAGGTGGAGTTCAGTATTGAGTTGTTGCCGGATACTGTGCCTATCTCTAAGGCACCGTATCGACTTGCTCTTACAGAGATGAGAGAGTTGAAGGAGCAGATTCAGGAGCTGTTGGAGAAGGGCTTTGTTCGTCCTAGCTTTTCTCCATGGGGAGCTCCAGTGTTGTTTGTGAAGAAGAAGGACGGCAGCATGAGATTGTGCATCGACTACCGAGAGCTCAACAGAGTCACAGTGAAGAATAAGTATCCACTACCGAGGATAGAGGATTTATTCGATCAGTTGCAGGGAGCTTCGGTATTCTCCAAGATCGATCTGCGATCTGGTTACCATCAGCTGAGAGTCAGAGATTCAGACGTGTCTAAGACTGCCTTTAGGACACGATATGGACACTATGAGTTCTTGGTGATGCCTTTTGGGTTGACCAATGCTCCAGCAGTTTTTATGGATCTCATGCATCGTGTCTTCCAGCCGTATCTAGATCAGTTTGTCATTGTATTCATTGATGACATATTGATCTACTCGAGGAGCATTGAGGAGCATACACAACATTTGCATACAGCCTTGCAGACTTCGAGGGAGCATCGACTGTTTGCAAAGTTCAGTAAGTGTGAGTTTTGGTTGGAGCAGGTGGCGTTTCTAGGCCACATTATTTCTAGGGATGGGATTGCAGTGGATCAGTCCAAGGTGCAGGCAGTGAGGGATTGGGGGATTCCAAAGAATGCTTCGGAGATTCGCAGCTTCTTGGGTTTAGCAGGATACTATAGGAAGTTCATCAAGGGTTTTTCCTCTATTGCAGTACCCTTGACTTCCTTAACCAAGAAGAACGCGAAGTATAATTGGAGTCCAGATTGTCAGAGGAGCTTTGATGAACTGAAGGATGCACTTACTTCAGCACCTGTGTTAGCTATGACAGTGCCACATGAGGAGTTAGTGGTGTACACCGACGCGTCCAAGCTTGGTTTGGGCGCAGTACTTATGCAGAGTGGCAGAGTTATCGCATATGCGTCGCGACAGTTGAAGATTCATGAGCAGAACTATCCGACGCATGATTTGGAGCTTGCAGCAGTGGTATTTGCGTTGAAAATCTGGAGGCACTATCTTTACGGCGAGAAGTGCAAGATTTTCACAGACCACAAGAGTCTCAAGTACTTCTTCACACAGAAGGAGTTGAACATGAGACAGCGCAGATGGTTGGAGTTAGTGAAGGACTATGACTGTGACATTAGCTACCATCCGGGTAAAGCTAATGTAGTAGCCGATGCTTTGAGTCGGAAGTCGTCAGTGGTATCATGTTTGACTGTACAGTTACCACTACAGACCGAGATTCAGAGATTTGGCTTGGAGTGCTATCCGAGTGGCCATGCACCGAGCTTGTCAGTGTTGACGGTGCAGCCAGTTCTACGAGATCGGATTAGAGAGGGACAGTCTACAGATGAGGAGTTACAGCGATGGAGACAGAGAGATGAGGCTAGAGGAAATCTCTTGTATACAGTGGAGGATGGCATCGTTCAGTACCGTGGGAGGATGTGGGTACCGAACGTCGATCAGTTGCGAGCTGAGATTTTGGCAGAGGCTCACGCATATCCGTACTCCATTCACCCCGGAAGTACGAAGATGTACAAAGACTTGCAGCTATTGTATTGGTGGCCCGGGATGAAGAGTGACATCGGGAGAGTGGTGTCAGAGTGCTTGACTTGTCAGCAAGTCAAAGCAGAGCATCAGCGTCCAGCAAGACTTCTTAGACCTCTCCCTATTCCGGAATGGAAATGGGAGAATATTACGATGGACTTTGTGGTCGGCTTACCGAGGAGTACCAGAGGGTGTACAGCGATTTGGGTGATTGTGGATAGACTCACCAAGTCAGCTCATTTCTTGCCGGTAAGGACTACTTACACTTTGACACAGTATGCAGAGCTTTACATCAGAGAGATTGTTAGACTGCATGGCATACCAGTGTCTATCGTGTCAGACAGAGATCCGAGATTCACCTCAGCGTTTTGGAAGAGTCTGCACACAGCTTTGGGAACTAGGCTTTTGTTCAGTACAGCATTTCATCCCCAGAAAGATGGTCAGTCCGAGAGAGTGATCCAGGTTCTCGAGGATCTTCTGAGAGCTTGTGTCATCGATTTTCGAGGATCTTGGGAGACTAGACTGTCATTAGTGGAGTTTACCTATAACAACAGCTTTCAGTCGTCTATAGGTATGGCTCCTTATGCAGCACTGTATGGGAGAAGATGCAGATCTCCGGTGCATTGGGATGAGGTTGGTGAGCGGATTTTGTTGGGTCCGGAGATTGTGCAGCAGACAGCTGACATCGTGACGCGGATTCGAGAGAGGATGAGGACTGCACAGAGTCGGCAGAATAGTTATGCAGATGCCAGACGACGCGATTTGGAGTTCGCTGTAGGTGATCACGTATTCTTGAAGGTGTCACCTATGAAGGGAGTAGCGCGTTTTGGACGGAGAGGCAAGCTTAATCCGAGGTATATAGGGTCATTCGAGATCTTGGAGCGAGTTGGCACGTTGGCCTATCGTTTAGCTCTACCTCCAGGGCTAGCGGCAGTGCACAACGTTTTCCATGTATCCATGCTTCGGAGATATGTCTCCAACCCGTCGCATGTGTTGGATTTCGAGCCCTTACAGTTGCCACCAGATCTTGTGTACGAGGAGAGACCAGTGCGGATCTTGGCTAGAGAGGAGCGGAGGCTTAGGACGCGGGTCATACCGATGGTCAGAGTCCAGTGGCTGAATCACTCGGAGGAGGAAGCTACTTGGGAGACCGAGAAAGATATGAGGACTCGCTACCCGGAGTTGTTCGGGTAAGTACTTTAATTTCGAGGACGAAATTCAATTTAAGGGGGGGAGAATTGTAACACCCGGTATTTTTAATTACGTAAATTTGCCTGCATAATTAGGATATTTAATTATTTAAATTTATGATTTATGGGTTAAATAATTAGGTGAATTATTTATGCATGATTTAATTTATTTTTAAGCATTTAACCCATAATTAGTAATTTTTATGATTTTTAGTATTTTTATTATTTGATCGTGTAGACGGGACCGTGGACGGACGAGATGACAACTTGCCACCCAAATTATTTTATGAACCTTTTTAGAGCCCAAAAATATTATTTTGAGTCTTATTATCTCAAAATTTTTAGTATTTAATTTTATATAATTTTAGGAGTCCTTTTTAGGGTTAATTGCATTCACACCCCCTGTGAAAAGTCTAAAAGGCATATAACCCCCTAAGAAATATTAATAGGCTAATGCATCCCTCGGTTTTTTAAAATGTAGCACATTTCACCCCTATGTTATACAAACTCGGGCACATTTATACCCTCTCATAGGGGTTTTTATGCTAATTTTTTTAAAACATAGGGTCTAACATGCTATTAATTTTACACATGGGGTTTTATGCCTTTTAGACTTTTCACAGGGGATGTGAATGCAATTAGCCCGTCCTTTTTATCCAAAATTAGCCAAAATATTGACTTTTTAGTATTTTTAAAATTCCCTTAAATTAATATTTCGAGATTTTTTTTATGTTATCCGATTTCTAAAGTTTTAATTAGGAATTTAAGTTGTGTATTTAATAATTAAAAACCTTTTATATTTATTTATTTAACCTATATTCTATTTAACACAAAATCAAACCTAATCTACCCAAACCCTATTTAGCCGATCACTCCACCCCCTTAGCCGCCTCCACCCTCACAAAAATATTCACCTTCTTCATCGGTCGAGCAAGAAAGCTCCATAGGAATCGATTTCTTCAAGCTTCCAAGGTGGTTGTTCATCGTTCGTCGTCCCGGGAATTGTTCTACGCGCTTCTAAAATCGAACACCGGTGAAAGGCATGATTTTCTTCTCATTTTAACATCATATCAGTATATATTATGTAGGTTATGGTAGGCATCGAAATTCTTTAATTATTTTCAGAAAAATTGTTGAAGGATGTTCTTTGCATGCATATTCATGGTTCACGTTTTTTTTCTTGTTATTGGATCGCATGGTTTGGTTCAAGGCTGAGGGTTCGGTCAGGAGGGGTCCTTGGGTGCCTAGGGATTGAACCTTGGTCAGGTTGCAGGCTTGATGAAGGCTAGCCGATCGGGTCTTGACTTGGAAGGGCTGGGGGTGCGGTTTAGGGTTAGGTGGAAGGTTGGTTCGGGTTCGAGCTAGGGGTCCTGGCTGGGGCCGAGCCTGGTTGGGTTGGGACCGCCCAGATGTGGGCTACATCTGGGCGGCGGGGCTCCGGCCAGGGGCAGCCGGAGCCGGCCGGCAGCAGGCCGTGAGTACCTGCTGCTCTCGGCCGAGAGGGATTCAAGAGGGGGGGGAGTCGGGTTTAGGGCTCCAGGTGGCTTCCGGGTCGGGTCTTGGGTCCGGGTCGGGTCAGTAGGTTAGTGGGTCGGGTTAAGTGGGTCCGGGTCTGGGTTATTTTAATTGGGCTCGGGTATTTTTATTTTTAAGTTTTTAAGTTAATTAGGAGTTAAATGGGCTAATTAAATTCCCAAAAATTTAATTAGTACCATTTAATTTATTTGGGCTCCATTAAATTATTTTGGGTTAATTTAATTATTTTTGGGCTTTTATTAATTTTTATTTAAATTTTTAAGTTGGCCAGAAATTTTTATGGGCTTGGGAGCCCATGAAAGTTATTGGGCCTGTTATTGGGCTTTTGGACCCATTGGGCCAGGGACAGTGTTATTGGGCCTAATTTAGTCTTAATGGGCTTTGGTTGATTTATTGGGCCTAGAAAAGTTGTTAATGGGCTTAAGTACACTAATGGGCCAAGTCTTAAGTTAAATGGGCTTGCATGTCTAGGGCCAGCAGTTGAATCAAACCATGAGAAATTGCGTGTCCTGAGTTTATATTTAATTATTTTATGCATGAAAAGTTATTTGAATATTTATATGATATTAGAAAATAAATTAAATATAAATGAAGGACACACAATTTATTTAAGTACATGCATTCATGAAATCAATTTTTATGCTATGATTGAAGTTCTATGGTTGAGCAAATAAAATATTTTAGGTGGAAATTGAAGTAGTGTGGCCATTTATGTATGGGCAGTTTCTGCCATTTATGTATGGGTGGTTCGCCACCAGCCTCGTACGATGGTTTCTTAGACTGATCAGTCGCACTATAAGTATGGGTCACACTTACGGATAGGACCATTCGATGTTAAGAAAATAAGTGCTCAACAACTCAAGTATGTAGGATATTATGTTATGTGTATTTCAGTGATTTCTTTAAGCAACATTTATGTTAATATTTTTGAGGCATACTCATGCATTTATAGGTTTAGTATTATGTACGAAAGTGTATTAAATTATTTTAAACCCTTGTTAGTATGCATGTTGGGCCTCTAGGCTCACTACACTGATATGGTGCAGGTGAGTACGTTGAGGATGACGTTGTACCCACCGGAGGCGAGGACGTATGAGCAGACATGTAGCAGTGGCCCCGTGACCGTGACAGCTTCTGAGTCACCATGCATGTTGTGTTATGATACATTTTAATATTTTCGAGGGTTGAGTTTTTTGAATATTTTATTAAATATTTTTAGTGCATGCACACATTTCATTCATTTTATTTATGCAGTATATTTTTTATTATAGTGTTGACTCAGATATTCATTTAATTTAAAAAATGCATTTTACTTAAGTATTTAATTATTTATTTATTCAGTTATTTTTAAATTTTTACTATTCTGTGCATATATGTATGGGCATATATGTACATATTTTATTTAGTAGAAAAAAAAAATTTCCGCATATTTATTTATTATAGAGTTAGGGTCGTTTCACGATGTCATCATGGTTTCCAAATAATTCAAACTTAAAAGAACATGAACATCATGATGCATTAGACTTAAAATTATTGAACATAATCTTCAAAGCTCTTAAAATGCAAAGGTCATAACCATGAACTTCGTCATGCCTAACATCAAAAGCTTGAAAATCAACTTCATGCGTGAATGCATAACCTTACCTTTCGATCCTTGAAGAAATGTATGCACTTAAAAATCTTACTCAAATCACGAGGCTTGAACATACATCAAACCATGAACGTAAATTATGAACATAAACCATGAACTTAACATATCGTGACATAAACATAAACATAAGGGTGAACATGATTTTAATCTTAATTGATGAATTATGTGAAGTTGTGGCAACCGTCTGATAGGCCTGATCTTATCATTCATTGTTGATCAACAAGTAATTGGAAAGGCCCCTCCGGAGCTTATCCCGAAGTGCCAGTCCCGTGTCTTTCCATAGCTTAACTCATAATTGAAAAGGCCCCTCCGGAGCTTATCCCGAAGTGTCAGTCACGTAGATTTGGAAATTTCCCTCCGGCGCCCATCCCGAAGTACCAATCCCGTATTTGCCACCACAAAGACACATAAGACATCAAATTCCTTTATGCTTCATCATTATATCATTTCATCGTCATATCATCTTACTTTCATCATAACTTATCATTCATCACATCATTATGAAACATCATTGTTTCATCGTAACTTCCGTCATAACTTTCATTTCATGAACATAAAACTTTACTCAATAACTTCATGCATGCTATAGATGATTAAAAATCATACTTTCATATTGAACATAGGTTTCATGAATGAAACTTAGACATGTACATGCATCACATAACATAATCGGTCCACGTAAGTCGTTCTTTTCTTTCTTGACATAAAACTAGAAAGTTTTTGCATAGAAACTCTTAAATATACTTTATAAGACTTTAAATATCATAACCATGAATTTAGGACCCTAAAATAACATAAAAAAAACTTCAAATCAGAAGGCCATGCACGGGGGCGCCACCTTTCAGGCGCGGGCGCGCATTCTCTGCTGATGGGTCTACTTGTTTGTTCTTAAACTATATTTTGCAGTCGGAATTTGGTAAGGTAGTAAACATAAAAGATGTAGCCCTTGATCTTGGATTTCAAATGCAGGAAACCTCAACTCAATTGGAGTTTTCAGTAAAACGTTATGTTCATTCTCCCGAGATGTGTCACTTCCAGAAAGTCAAAGCACTCGACACACTTCGGGGCGATTTTGACTAATCTTTAAAAATGATTTTGAGAAAACTCAAAAAATGAAAGTTGTAGATAAATGAGGTATATTTCAAATAAAATTAGCCTCATAACATTTGGATTATTAAACTAGTCTTAATCATTAAAATATTAACAAGTGCCGCTAATCCGATGCTACCGAAAACATGTCTCATTTCAAAGTTTTAACTTAAAAATTAACTCCAATCCTACTAAATCATAAAAAATCATATTTTTTACACTACAAATCTTGAAATAACTTTCATCAAAACTACATGAACTCTTCAAAACTTAAAAGAAACATGAAACTCTTGAATCAAACTCAAGAACTTGACAAGAACAACCTACGCTTTACGATCTCGTAAAATCATAACTTCATGCTCTTGAATTCATGAAAATCATGCATTCATATCTCAACATACATTAATTCGTATCAAAATACATAATAGCTTGAATGGGTTTCAAAATCTTTTAAATTTGTACTTGCCTTAGATCTTTGAAGAACAATATTAACTTGGACCTTGGTAGAAATCTAGCCATACCCGAACGGAATCGAGACATGATCAAAGTGAGGCTGAAATGAGCTGATATGAAAAGATTTCAGCTATTACTAGGCTCAAAATAACACATATACATGGTGAGGACACACCAAAAACCAAAGACAAAATCAAAGAAGAATTGCAGTAGAAATTAAGTGCAAAGGCAGCTTACAAGAAGGCTTTGATCTAGACTGAAACGTCCACCAAAAATAGCGATTCATAGCTCAAATCTAATGTACGGATGTAAGAAAGATAACCCTTCAAACGGATTGAAATTTGGACATCAGATGAAGAAGTTATGACCATAATACAAAAGCTGCTCATAGGGTGACGAGTTTGAGAGGTGAAGATGGAAAGAAGAAATGAAGAAAAGAAAATAAAAGAAGAAGATGATGCAATGTGAAGAATGGAGAAGGAAGGAGACAAAAGGATTGATTTGGGGGAAACATGGGTATCATGGGTGGGGTAGGTAGTAGATAGTGATAAGGATGGTGATTATGAATGCTACATCAAACTGAGTCTGTCTAGCACACTTCAAACTGTATTAATAAGATTTTTTTTCTTCCCGATTATTAAAATAAAATCATATCAATATTATACTAAAAATAATCGTAGAATTATTTCCTACGATCTCATGCGTAGACTAGTCTCGTTTTCTCAGTCCAAGATTAATTCAATCATGAAACAATTAAATTATTTAACAAGGCATAAAATATATTAGGCATATACCTAACATCAATTAATTTAAATCATAACTTTAAACTTCATAATTAAAGTGCACAAACAATTAAAATCATTTAACACAATAATTAAAAGTATATTTTTAAAACATGAATTATTCACTTTTAAATCATTTAAACAACACATAAAATCATTTAATTAAGAATAACGTTTAAATCATAAATAATCAAATGAAATAACTTCAAATTTATTTAAAATTCTTGTAATAAATCATGAATAGATTTATAGATTTTTCAGATATTACAATATACGTGTTCAATTCATGAATATGATGCACCCGCATCGTGAAAAACCTTAGCCATGGTCCAAGAATTAAACCTGAAGAAGGAAAAAACTCTTGCAAGCACATATATTGAATTTCAATACTTGATAGTTCACGGATCATGTGGTTGGAAATTTGAGGTTGTTGATGGTGACAAATCATTTTTTG
Source organism: Henckelia pumila (assembly GCF_033568475.1). Taxonomy (NCBI): domain Eukaryota; kingdom Viridiplantae; phylum Streptophyta; class Magnoliopsida; order Lamiales; family Gesneriaceae; genus Henckelia; species Henckelia pumila. The sequence continues at coordinate 114,825,538 of NC_133121.1, read as the reverse complement.
TTAATTTGAATGATTGGAGTTGTTCATTAGAGCTTGTGAGATCAACATATTATCGTGTACGCATGCTTGTGCAGCTATTAAGTCGAAGTCTTTGTCTCTCTACTCTTTGTGTGATCGGTATTTTCACAATGAAATTTATCAAGCGTACAAAGGAATTATTAATCTCATACCTACATTTGACATGTATGAGGACAATATTGGTGAAGAATCTATAATCAATGCTCCTGATGTACGCTGTCAACCCGGTCGTAGGAAGACTAAAACGAAATACCATCCCAGGTTGAAACACGGTTGCAAAGTGTGGTCGTGGTTGTAAGAAAGGGCATAATAGACGCAGTTGCAAAGAAGCTATAGAATAAGTTTTTTTTTTTTTACTTTTCCTTGACGCAGTCCTACTCTTTAGTGCAGTTATAATGACTGGTTTGCCTAGTTATTTTTCTTTATATTATATGATATATGACACATACTACTGATATACACTGTGTTTACATTTCCACGGGAAAAAGAGGATGAATGAAGTACAATCATCCATGGATTTACCAAAGAGGAGGCATACATGTTATGGTCATAGCATTGGTGGTGTTTTGCTTTCATAGCCTCATATTGTTGACATTTTCTGGAAGTTTTGTTTTGAGAGATTCAAGTAGTTGGACTTTATTTATGGTTTAATTCCTAGAACATCTTTGTTTTGTGGACAAACTTTTGTGTTGGCATATTAAGTCAAATTTGTATTCTGGAAAAGTTTTGATATTGTTGTGTTTGATTTTTTTTTTGTGTTATTAGGTTGATGTGATGGTGTGTGTTGTGTGTTTTTTTAGCACCGTAGATTTTTTTAAAAAAAAACGACAATAGAATGTTGAATTTGAGACTAAAAATGAGTACAGATATAGTGAAATTAGGTATAGTTATTTCTAATATAAGATACTCTTGAACCCAAATCGGGTATACAACTAACGAACAAAAAGTTTTTCAATTATGGCATCCAAATTAGTACCAAAATCAAAGATCAGTTTCATCCATCAATGTCTCATTAGAACAATGAAAAGAACAAGAAGGAGAACAAGTGCATTGAGAAAAAATGTACAACTGAAACAACAACATATTCGTGCAATGTAAACACCCATCATGTCATTCCTTTCAAAGATTTGGTGATCAAGCTGCTAAGTTAAACCAAGTGTTGAGGTTGATGATGATTGTTGATCCGGTGAGTCACCATATTGGATTCATAGTTGTGCACTTGTTGGATTTTGTCGCGGTGTCATGTGTATCATCATGGTATTCATCACACCAATACAATTGATTTTTCTGTTGAAGATCACTTGGACAAATGTAATAATACTTTCTCGGTTGTGTAGCACGAGCTTCAGCTTGTCTTAATATCATTTTCCCGAAACCACATTGGTATTGTGGTGCGTCCTTGTACTCCATTCTCTAACCGCAATAACTTGTGAGGTGAGAGAACGACGTTCAAAAAAATTTGAATGAAATGCATACCTGGATTAATTCGGAAAGCAATTCCTTGAAGCAAAAATGTATGAAGTAGTAGGATTGAACCGTGTAAAATTTGGTTGGTCAACATTCAATGAGTTGAAGTGGGTGAGATATGCTTGTATAAAGCTGCTAGATTCTACAGCTGTTATCGAGTAATATTCAGGGTATAATAATATAATAATGGGGTTGTACAGCTGTCCAGAAATATGTACCTGATAGTACTGAACGTGCTTGGTTTCCCACTATCTGTACCTATATGACACTCAAGTGTACCTATTGGGCATGCATTTGTACCCCGTAAATTTATTGTGTTACAATTAAGATTCAATACTTTGGATTTGAAATTATTCAACCTTGTTTGTCTAAATACTCTGAGATTTAAGTATGTGAAACATATGTCAACATGTCATTATATGTTTTGGATATTGGTGGTCACTACATGAAATCATATCATTCAAGCATATCATATTCATTCTTGTACTAGTTACAGTGAAGTTGAAAACTTTTTCATACTAATTATCACAATTTTTAAAGAATTCTAAAAATTACAAAGAATTTGATCACATGTTTCATACTTATGTAAACATATCATATACATGAATGTGCTTGATGCACATTCATATGTACTCCATGGTGTACTCGACTTACTCTATACATACTTTATTAAATACTAAACGTACCCATTTTGCATGCATTTGTACCTTGTAGGCTTATGATGTGTACTTAAAAAATTAAATTATCTACAACCGATCAAATAGTACTGAATGTGCTTGGTTTCTCACGATTTGTACCTACATGACGCTCAAGTTTACCTATTGGGCATGAACTTGTACCTCGTAAATTTATTATGCCACAATTAAGATTCAATACTTTGGATTTGAAATTATTCAACCTTTTTTGTCTAAATACTAAGAGATTTAAGTATGTGAAACATATGTCAACATGTCATTACATGCTTTGGATATTGGTGGTCACTACATGAAATCATATCATTCAAGCATATCATATACATTCTTGTACTAGTTACAATAAATTTGAAAATGTGTTTCACATTAATGATCACAATCCTTAAAGAATTCTAAAACTTATAAAGAATTCGATCACATGTTTCATACTTATGTAAACATATCATATACATGAATGTTCTTGACTCACACTCATATGTACTCCATGGTGTACTCGATTGACTCTCATACGTACTCCATTAAATACTAAATGTACCCGTTTTGCATGAATTAATTTGTACCTCTTAGGCTTATGATGTGTACTTGAGAAATTAAATTATCTACAACCGATCAAATGGTACTGAATTTCCTTGTTTTCCCATGATCTGTACCTATATGAAGCTCAAGTATACCTATTGAGCATGCATTTGTACCTTGTAATATGCACATGTACTAGAAATATGCTTGGTTTCCCACAATCTGTACCTATATGACGCTCAAGTGTACCTATTAGGCATGAATTTGTACCTTGTAAAGTTATTATGTGTAATTGTGAAATGGAATTATTTACATTCATCAAATATTACTAGATATATGCTGGATTTCTCACGATATGTACCTATATTACGATCAAGTATATCTATTATGCATGCATCTGTACCTCGTAGGCTTATGATGTGTACTTGGGAAATTAAATTATCTACAACCAATCAAATAATACTGAATGTGTTTGGTTTCCCACGATCTGTACTTATATGAAGCTCAAGTGTACCTATTGAGCATGCATTTGTACCTCGTAAAAATATATGTTGTGTACTGGAAATATGATTGGTTTCCCACGATCTGTACCTATATGACGCTCAAGTGTACCTATTAGGCATACATTTGTACCTCGTAACGTTGTTATGTGTACTTGTGAAATGGAATTATTTACATTCATCAAATATTGCTGGATATACCCAAAAATATTTAATTTAAGAATTTATGGGATTGAGATTTAAATTTCGAGATTCTTAAATTAAAGAATTGAATTGAAAGTTGCAAACTTGATATGGATGAATTGTAATTATTGAAGTTTTCAGGGACTAAAGTGAAAATTCCTTGGAAATTATTGGGACACTTGGCTTATATATATATATATATATATATATATATATATATATATATATATATATATATATATAAACGTGTAAATCATATGTATTCATCAGAATTGTTCATCCAAAAATCGATAAGTTCAGATTTTATCAACCAATTCATCTTCCAAATCTCGATTCTCATAATTCGTCCGTTTGAATTCAGAATCAATCGTATATTCGCGATCATCGCATCGAAGGCTTCAACATGAATTAAGTTTTTCTATGATCGAGCATGTTTTGATTTTAAATGATGTTGGAAATAGATATTATTGTATATATATGTTCTTGATCTGGTAGAGATTGTATATCTTAGACGGATTGGAAAAAGATCGACGTTTGATTATGCTTTTGATTTCAAAAATATTTTTGAAAATACCAATTTTTGATATTGCTGGTTTTGATGATATTTTTGCTGCTATGTTGAGGATATGAGTTGTGTTTGATTGATAACTTGATTTAGTTTAAGTTCAGTTTGCCGGTTTGTAACTGTTATGCAGCCGATTTGAGAATTGTAGAGTTTTGTGTCTAAGATTTGATTGCGTTTGAATGGTGATATTGAGCTTATTTACGCTTCATTTCATATTTATCTTGAAGGGTGTTGAACTCTAGAAATCCCTGAATTCAAAACAATGAAGTTGAAGCACATTTTGCAGCCATTTCTACTTTGAGGATTGATATGTATTGCAGCAGATTTTGATATAAATTCCTTATTGTAGATTCGAGCAACTTGAGATCAATATTTGAGGTATGAGTTGATATCACTTAAGATAGGAAAATTACTCGAGAAAGATGAGATTCTTGAGTTTCCTAAAATCACATACTTACATGCTTGATTGCTCTTGTTTGATTTATGTGTTTTATTGTATGGTTTGATTAACATGAGATTATACTTGCCTTGTTTATAGATTATTGAATCTTGCTTATGTATGCATTCATCTTGAGCCTTAAACCATTAAGCATAGAATACGGAATGACCTAGATTACAAAAGACGTTTGGAGAGCTATAATTGAGTGGCATGAGATGTAGATGAACTCCTAGAGCTAGATAACTCATTATAGTTGCACCAAAGTCTGGGGATTGAGCTACTCTACACCACCTCAATTGGGAGAATTGGTGGCTTTGTAGCGAGGTCTTTTCCCCGTGATCCCAAAAGAAGAACCAAGATTATTTTGAAAGCAGATTTTATAGCCTTGTTACCAAAACATGCATTTCATTTTTAATATGTTTACTTGTTATTGCATATTATCGTTTCTTATGCTGAGAATATTATTCTCAAGTGAGTTATCCGGTTGTTGTTTTGTTTGCATGTGTGCATAATAGCAGGTGGAATAGGAGTTGGTTAGAGATGACTTGGGTAGCTCGATATTGATTCATAGACATGGACTTCGGGTTTAGAAGTCGAAGTTTGAACTCGTTTTGTATTATGATAAACTTGAATTTTCGTATTTACATCGTTGAACAACTTTTATAGAGGTGTTGTATGCATTTAGAACCACGAGTAGTTATTAGAAGTGAATTTATGTTGCATAACTCGTTCAGGTAGATTTAGTGTATTTTTTTCAAGTTTGGTACAGCAAGGGGTCACGCCCGGGTGGCCAGATTTTACCGTCCGAGAGCAACTTGTGGGAATATTTCCCTTTTCCAATGCACTAGAACGCCTGGGCTGTCATATTCTACCGCTCGAGCACACCATGTGCTGAATTCTCCCTTGTCCAGAGCACTTGAGTGCCCGGTCAATAATTTTCTACCCCCCGAGCAGATCTATTTTAAAAAAAATTCGTCCCAGCTTTAGTTGTTTAGAGTTTGCACCCGAGGCCCCACACTAGGTGGTATCAAAGCCTAAGTTTCTTGGAATGAGATAGAAGTTAGTAAGTGAAACGACCCTAACTCTATAATAAATAAATATGCGGAAATTTTTTTTTTTTTTCTACTAAATAACATATGTACATATATGCCCATACATATATGCACAGAATAAAAAGATTTAAAAATAACTAAATGAATAAATAAATAAATAATTAAATACTTAAATAAAAATTGCATTCTTAAAAATAAACTAACTATCTGAGTCAGAAATTTAATTAAAAATTACTGCATAATTAAAATGAATAAAGTTTGCATACGCTGAAAATATTTAATAAAATATGCCAAATTCACAACCCCTGAAAATGATAAAAATGTATCGTGATAAAAATACTCAAAACAACATGCATGGTGACTAAGAAGCTATCACAGTCACGGGGCCACTGCATGTCTGCTCATACGTCCTCGCCTCCGGTGGGTACAATGTCATCCTCAACGTACTCACCTGCACCATACCAGTGTAGTGAGCCTAGAGGCCCAACATGCTAACATAACAAGGGTTTAAAATAATTTAAATCAATTTAATACTAATACATACATATACATGAATGAGCATGCTTAAAAATTACATAACATAACTTAACTTAAATAAACATAAATAACATAATACATAACATTTTGAGCAATTCATTTTCTAACATCGCATGGTTGTATCCGTAGTGTAACCTTAAATCATACATTAAATACTGATCAGCGTGGAAACCTACGTACGTGGCCGGTGACGAATCACCTCATTAAATTGGCAGTAAACTGCCCTTCAATCATATGGGGACAAGTCCCCCTTAAGTTGTCACACTACTTCAACTTTCAACATAAAATATTTTATTGCTCAACTTAAACATTAAATCATGCATAAAATATTATTTCATGAATGCGTGTAATTAAATAAAAGGTGTGTCCTTCATATATATTTAATTTAATTTCTTACTAACATATAAATATTAAAATAACTTAAATGCATAAAAATAATTAAATATATATTCAGGACGCATGCAAATTTTCATGGATGGTCCTGGACTGCTGGCCCTAACACTCAAGCCCATTAACTTAAAACTGGCCCATTAACATGCTTAAGCCCATTAACTTAACTTTAAGCCCAAATAATTATTCTAAGCCCAATTAAATTAAATAAGCCCAATAAAATCCACTAAGCCCAATAACCACTTAAACTGGCCCAATGGGCCCAAAAACCCAAAGCCTGGCCCAATAATTTTATGGGCCCAAAAGCCCATAAAATTAATGGACTAATTTAATTAAAATTTTAAAAGTCCAAATAAAATTATTTGGGAGTCCAAATAATTTTATTTTAATTTAATTGACTCAAAAACCCATTAATTCATAAAATATTTTAAAAATAAAAAGACTCGAGCCCGGCCCACCAAACCCGGACCCGGACCCACTTAACCCAACCCGCTAACTTACTGACCCGACCCGAGCCCCCCACGATCCGACCCGGTACCCTAAACCCTAGAACCCGAACCCCCTTACCTCACCAAGGCCGCGGCCGTGAGCAGCAGCCATTCCATGGCTGCTGCCGGCCGGCTCCGGCCGCCCCTGGCCGGAGCGCCGCCGCCCGGACGTAGCCCACGTCCGGGCGGACCTAACCCAACCCAGCCTCGGTCCCCATGCATAGTAGCCGTAGGATCCGAAGCCCTTTTCTCCCAAACCCTAGCCTGCGCCGACTGCACTCTTCCACCAAGAACCCGATCGGCCTAGCCCTTCTCAGACCCAAGCCCTGCCATGGTTCGATCCTTAGGCACCCTAGGACCTCTCCTGACCGAACCCTCAGCCCTGAACCAAGCCATGCCATCCAAAAATTCGTGAATCATGAATCATGCACGCAAACAACAACACCATTAACGATTTTTCTGAAAAATTCTTTAAATCAATCGGTATATACACGACACACTCTTAAATATACACTGATATAGTACAAAAAAATAAGAAGAATCATGCCTTGCACCGTAGAAAGGAAAGATGAAGGCGTAGATGACGATTCCGGGACGACGGGGCGACGACAACGAGCTTGGACCTTCAAAAGTGTGGCTATGGTGTTCTTGGAGCTTGCTAGGTCGAAGATGGTGAGGTTTTTCTGTGAGGGTGGCGGCTAGGTTGAGTGATCGGTTTGGTGAGGGAAGGGTTTGGGTAGATTAGGTTTTGTTTTAATTAAAATAGGTTTTAGGATAATTAAAAAGGTTTAAATATAAAATATAAAATTTAAAAACTCTAATTAAAAGTTGAAATCTGAAATATTAAGTTAAACATATGAAAATCCCGAAATATTAAATTAAGGGAATTTTAAAAATACTAAAAAGTCAATATTTTGGCTAATTTTTGAATAAAATGGACTCCTAAAATTATATAAAATTAAATACTAAAAATTTTGAGATAATAAAACTTAAAATAATATTTTAAGGCTCTAAAAAGGCTCATAAAATAATTTGGCTAAAAAGTTGTCATCTCGTACGTCCACGGTCCCGTCTACGCGATCAAATAATAAAAATACTAAAAATCATAACAAAATCACTAATTATGGGTTAAATGCTTAAAAATAAATTAAATCATGCACAAATAATTCACATAATTATTTAACCCATAAATCATAAATTTAAATAATTAAATATCCTAATTATGCAGGCGGATTTACGTAATTAAAAATACCGGGTGTTACAATTCTCCCCCCCCCCTTAAATTGAATTTCGTCCTCGAAATTAAAGTACTTACCCGAACAACTCCGGGTAGCGAGTCCTCATATCTTCCTCGGTCTCCTAAGTAGCTTCCTCCTCCGAGTGATTCAGCCACTGGACTCTGACCATCGGTATGACCCGCGTCCTAAGCCTCCGCTCCTCTCTAGCTAAGATCCGCACTGGTCTCTCCTCGTACACAAGATCTGGTGGCAACTGTAAGGGCTCGAAATCCAACACATGCGACGGGTTGGAGACATATCTCCGAAGCATGGATACATGGAAAACGTTGTGCACTGCCGCTAGCCCTGGAGGTAGAGCTAAACGATAGGCCAACGTGCCAACTCGCTCCAAGATCTCGAATGGCCCTATATACCTCGGATTAAGCTTGCCTCTCCGTCCAAAACGCGCTACTCCCTTCATAGGTGACACCTTCAAGAATACGTGATCACCTACAGCGAACTCCAAATCTCGTCGTCTGGCATCTGCATAACTCTTCTGCCGACTCTGAGCAGTCCTCATCCTATCTCAAATCTGTGTCACGATGTCAGCTGTCTGCTGCACAATCTCAGGACCCAACAAAATCCGCTCACCAACCTCATCCCAATGCATCGGAGATCTACATCTCCTCCCATAAAGTGCTGCATAAGGAGCCATACCTATAGACGACTGAAAGCTGTTGTTATAGGTAAACTCCACTAATGGCAGTCTAGTCTCCCAAGATCCTCGAAAATCGATGACACAAGCTCTCAGAAGATCCTCGAGAACCTGGATCACCCTCTCAGACTGACCATCTGTCTGGGATTGAAACGCTGTACTGAACAAAAGCCTAGTCCCCAAAGCTGTGTGCAGACTCTTCCAAAACGCTGAGGTGAATCTCGGATCTCTGTCTGACACAATAGACACTGGTATGCCATGCAGTCTAACAATCTCTCTGATGTAAAGCTCTGCATACTGTGTCAAAGTATAAGTAGTCCTTACCGGCAAGAAATGAGCTGACTTGGTGAGTCTATCCACAATCACCCAAATCGCTGTACACCCTCTGGTACTCCTCGGTAAGCCAATCACAAAGTCCATCGTAATATTCTCCCATTTCCATTCCGGAATAGGGAGAGGTCTAAGAAGTCCTGCTGGACGCTGATGCTCTGCTTTGACTTGCTGACAAGTCAAGCACTCGGACACCACTCTCCCGATGTCACTCTTCATCCCTGGCCACCAATACAATAGCTGCAAGTCTTTGTACATCTTCGTACTTCCGGGGTGAATGGAGTACGGAGATGCGTGAGCCTCTGTCAAAATCTCAGCTCGCAGCTGATCGACGTTCGGTACCCACATGCTCCCATGGTACTGAACGATGCCATCCTCCAATGTATACAAGAGATTACCTCTAGCCTCATCTCTCTGTCTCCATCGCTGTAACTCCTCATCATTGGACTGTCCCTCTCTAATCCGATCTCGTAGAACTGGCTGCACCATCAACACTGACAAGCTCGGTGCATGGCCACTCGGATAACACTCCAAGCCAAATCTCTGAATCTCGGTCTGTAGTGGTAACTGCACAGTCAAACATGATACCACTGATGACTTCCGACTCAAAGCATCGGCCACTACATTAGCTTTACCCGGATGGTAGCTAATGTCACAATCATAGTCCTTCACCAATTCCAACCACCTGCGCTGTCTCATGTTCAACTCCTTCTGTGTGAAGAAGTACTTGAGACTCTTGTGGTCTGTGAAAATCTTGCACTTCTCGCCATACAGATAGTGCCTCCAGATTTTCAAAGCGAAGACCACTGCTGCCAACTCCAAGTCATGTGTCGGGTAGTTCTGCTCATGAATCTTCAACTGTCTTGACGCATACGCAATAACCTTACCACACTGCATAAGCACTGCGCCTAAACCTAGTTTAGACGCGTCGGTGTACACCACTAACTCCTCGTGTGGTACTGTCATCGCTAACACTGGTGCTGTAGTGAGTGCTTCCTTCAGCTGATCGAAGCTCCTCTGACAGTCTGAACTCCATATAAACTTCGCATTCTTCTTGGTCAAGGAAGTCAAGGGTACTGCAATAGAGGAAAAACCCTTGATGAACTTCCTGTAGTATCCGGCCAAACCCAAGAAACTGCGAATCTCTGAAGCATTCTTCGGAATGCCCCAATTCTGCACTGCCTCCACTTTAGACTGATCGACTGCAACTCCATCTCTCGAAATAATGTGGCCAAGAAATGCCACCTGCTCAAGCCAAAACTCGCACTTGCTGAACTTGGCATACAATCGATGCTCCCTCAAAGTCTGCAAGGCGGTCTGAAGGTGCTGTCTATGCTCCTCGATGCTCCTAGAATAGATCAAAATATCATCAATAAAGACTATGATGAACTGATCTAGATATGGCTGAAAGACTCGGTTCATGAGATCCATGAAAACCGCTGGAGCATTGGTCAACCCAAATGGCATCACCAAGAACTCGTAATGCCCATATCGTGTTCGGAAAGCAGTCTTGGACACATCTGCATCCCTAACACGCAACTGATGGTAACCAGATCGCAAATCGATCTTGGAGAACACTGAAGCTCCCTGCAACTGGTCAAGCAAGTCCTCTATCCTCGGCAGTGGATACTTGTTCTTCACTGTGACTCTGTTAAGCTCTCGGTAATCGATGCATAGTCTCATACTGCCATCCTTCTTCTTCACAAACAACACCGGAGCTCTCCAAGGAGAAAAGCTAGGTCGAACAAAGCCTTTCTCTAACAACTCCTGAATCTGCTCCTTCAACTCTTTCATCTCGGTAGGAGCAAGCCTGTACGGTGCCTTAGAGATAGGCACGGTGTCTGGCACTAAGTCGATACTGAACTCCACCTCTCTCACTGGTGGAATTCCGGCAACATCCTCCGGAAAAACATCCGGAAAGTCACGAACCACCTCTATCTCGGATAATGATCTGCTAGATGGCTCGGATGTCGTGACAATACTCACTAGAAACCCCTGGCAACCCCGTCTCAACAACTTTCTCGCCTGAATATAGGATATCACCTGAGGAATATCACTGCTCTGAGATGCATGAAAAGTGAACGGGTCGCCCCCTGTAGGTCTCACTGACACTGATCTCTGACGAAAATCAATCGAAGCTCCATTGACTGTCAACCAGTCCATACCCAAAATAAGATCAAATCCACTCAAAGGCAAGACTACTACATCTGCTCGAATGGAGTGTCCCTGCAGCTCTAACTCCAGTCCTCGAATAACCTTCGAGGTAGAAATGATCTGCCCCGACGGCATAGTAACATCATACCCACTGTCGCTACTCTCAGGTGTGATGCCTACCCGTCTGATAAACTCCAGGGAGATAAACGAATGTGTATCCCCTGAATCTAGCAATGCAAACGTGGAGTTGCCTCCAACTAGAATTCTCCCTGCACGCAAAAAATTCCCAACAGTTTCATACCACTACTAAATTTTTCCCAAACGAGTCACTACAAGTTCTTAATTCTAACCACAAGTAAAACATGCTTCCTATTCTAACATGCAGTTAAATGACCCAAATAACAAGAATTTCAAATTGAATACTAAATTTTTAACCAAAGGAGAATTATTAAAATACTAGGGATAGGATGTACCGGTGATCAAGGAGGTGTCTGGATCGACCTCCTCAGCCTACATCACGAACACCCTACCAGCGGTGTTCTTCTTCCTGGGGCAGTTGGCAATCTGATGCCCCGGCTCTCTGCAGTGAAAAAAAACTCCTGCTCCCAATAGGCAAGGTCCCGAATGCATCTTCTGGCACTTCGGGCATGTAGGATAAGCTATGGCATTAGGGGCCCCGCCCCTCTGCTGCTGCTGCGGCCTCTGCTGCTGTGGCCTCTGCTGCTGATTCGGGCCCTTAGCCGGCCCTGTATACTGCTTCTTCGCAGGAGGCTGTGAAGATGGACGCTGGTATGCAGCCTGAAACTGCCTCTTCCCCTGCTGCTCTCTATGGATCTCTCTCCGACCCTCCTCGGAACGCAAGGCTCTACTCACTGCAGACTCGTATGTAAAGACGTCCGCCATACGCACATCATGCCTGATCTCAGCCTTTAGGCCCTCCACAAACTGTCGCAGCTTCTCCTGCGGACTGTCAGCAATCATGGGCACAAAGTGACAGCCCCTCTCAAACTGGCTCACATACTCCACAACAGACTTGTCCCCCTGACGGGGACTCATGAACTCACGGATCATGCGGCTGCGCACATCCTCAGTAAAGTACTTGGCGTAGAAGATACGCCTAAACTCCGTCCACGTCAGTGTAGGCAAGTGAACTCCCCTAGCTGCACCCTCCCACCATAGGGCTGCATCCCCTCTCATCATGTACGTCGCACAGGTCACCCTGTCGGTGTCTGTGATCCCCATGTAATCAAAGATGGACTCAAGTGAGCGAATCCATCCCTCAGCCACCAAGGGATCGGTGGTACCAATAAACTCCTTAGGTCCCTTCTTCTGGAACCTCTCAGCCACGTCCTCCTCATGGGATAGTCTGGGACGTGCAGCCTGCTGCTCCAACAGAGCAGTAATCCCCGCCATCATCGTAGCACTGGCCTGCTCCAGTGCTGTCATAGGGTTCTGCGGAGGTGGCGGTCGAGGTGGAGGTGGAGGTCCCCCACGTCGGTTCACTGGTCTGGGAGGCATTCTGCACCACCACATATTTATTTACGTAAATCTCCATGCATAACTAAGTGTTTAAAATTAAGGCTAACTTAAATTCTAGAAATTAAATCATACTATAAACATTTAAAACTTACAGACCGGTAGCGTGGATTTCTGAGCTCGCATAGCAGTGAGGACCCCTCCGAGGACCGTGCTCTGATACCAACTGAAACGACCCTAACTCTATAATAAATAAATATGCGGAAAAATTTTTTTTTTTTTTCTACTAAATAACATATGTACATATATGCCCATACATATATGCACAGAATAAAAAGATTTAAAAATAACTAAATGAATAAATAAATAAATAATTAAATACTTAAATAAAAATTGCATTCTTAAAAATAAACTAACTATCTGAGTCAGAAATTTAATTAAAAATTACTGCATAATTAAAATGAATAAAGATTGCATACGCTGAAAATATTTAATAAAATATGCCAAATTCACAACCCCTGAAAATGATAAAAATGTATCGTGATAAAAATACTCAAAACAACATGCATGGTGACTCAGAAGCTATCACGGTCACGGGGCCACTACATGTCTGCTCATACGTCCTCGCCTCCGGTGGGTACAATGTCATCCTCAACGTACTCACCTGCACCATACCAGTGTAGTGAGCCTAGAGGCTTAACATGCTAACATAACAAGGGTTTAAAATAATTTAAATCAATTTAATACTAATACATACATATACATGAATGAGCATGCTTAAAAATTACATAACATAACTTAACTTAAATAAACATAAATAACATAATACATAACATTTTGAGCAATTCATTTTCTAACATCGCATGGTTGTATCCGTAGTGTAACCTTAAATCATACATTAAATACTGATCAGCGTGAAAACCTACGTACGTGGCCGGTGACAAATCACCTCATTAAATTGGCAGTAAACTGCCCTTCAATCATATGGGGACAAGTCCCCCTTAAATTGTCACACTACTTCAACTTTCAACATAAAATATTTTATTGCTCAACTTAAACGTTAAATCATGCATAAAATATTATTTCATGAATGCGTGTAATTAAATAAAAGGTGTGTCCTTCATATATATTTAATTTAATTTCTTACTAACATATAAATATTAAAATAACTTAAATGCATAAAAATAATTAAATATATATTCAGGACGCATGCAAATTTTCATGGATGGTCCTGGACTGCTGGCCCTAACACTCAAGCCCATTAACTTAAAACTGGCCCATTAACATGCTTAAGCCCATTAACTTAACTTTAAGCCCAAATAATTATTCTAAGCCCAATTAAATTAAATAAGCCCAATAAAATCCACTAAGCCCAATAACCACTTAAACTGGCCAAATGGGCCCAAAAACCCAAAGCCTGGCCCAATAACTTTTATGGGCCCAAAAGCCCATAAAATTAATGGACTAACTTAATTAAAATTTTAAAAGTCCAAATAAAATTATTTGGGAGTCCAAATAATTTTATTTTAATTTAATTGACTCAAAAACCCATTAATTCATAAAATATTTTAAAAATAAAAAGACTCGAGCCCGGCCCACCAAACCCGGACCCTGACCCACTTAACCCAACCCGCTAACTTACTAACCCGACCCGAGCCCCCCACGACCCGACCCGGTACCCTAAACCCTAGAACCCGAACCCCCTTACCTCACCAAGGCCGCGGCCGTGAGCAGCAGCCATTCCATGGCTGCTGCCGGCCGGCTCCGGCCGCCCCTGGCCGGAGCGCCGCCGCCCGGACGTAGCCAACGTCCGGGCGGACCTAACCCAACCCAGCCTCGGTCCCCATGCATACTAGCCGTAGGATCCAAAGCCCTTTTCTCCCAAACCCTAGCCTGCGCCGACTGCACTCTTCCACCAAGAACCCGATCGGCCTAGCCCTTCTCAGACCCAAGCCCTGCCATGGTTCGATCCTTAGGCACCCTAGGACCTCTCCTGACCGAACCCTCAGCCCTGAACCAAGCCATGCCATCCAAAAATTCGTGAATCATGAATCATGCACGCAAACAACAACACCATTAACGATTTTTCTGAAAAATTCTTTAAATCAATCGGTATATACACGACACACTCTTAAATATACACTGATATAGTACAAAAAAAATAAGAAGAATCATGCCTTGCACCGTAGAAAGGAAAGACGAAGGCGTAGATGACGATTCCGGGACGACGGGGCGACGACAACGAGCTTGGACCTTCAAAAGTGTGGCTATGGTGTTCTTGGAGCTTGCTAGGTCGAAGATGGTGAGGTTTTTCTGTGAGGGTGGCGGCTAGGTTGAGTGATCGGTTTGGTAAGGGAAGGGTTTGGGTAGATTAGGTTTTGTTTTAATTAAAATAGGTTTTAGGATAATTAAAAAGGTTTAAATATAAAATATAAAATTTAAAAACTCTAATTAAAAGTTGAAATCTGAAATATTAAGTTAAACATATGAAAATCCCGAAATATTAAATTAAGGGAATTTTAAAAATACTAAAAAGTCAATATTTTGGCTAATTTTTGAATAAAATGGACTCCTAAAATTATATAAAATTAAATACTAAAAATTTTGAGATAATAAAACTTAAAATAATATTTTAAGGCTCTAAAAAGGCTCATAAAATAATTTGGCTAAAAAGTTGTCATCTCGTCCGTCCACGGTCCCGTCTACGCGATCAAATAATAAAAATACTAAAAATCATAACAAAATCACTAATTATGGGTTAAATGCTTAAAAATAAATTAAATCATGCACAAATAATTCACATAATTATTTAACCCATAAATCATAAATTTAAATAATTAAATATCCTAATTATGCAGGCGAATTTACGTAATTAAAAATACCGGGTGTTACAGTAAGCAGGGTCGATTGAGTCCTCTTGATTTATTTATTTCGCAGGATATTGATTTCATTATGTGAAAATAGGAATTTCATGCGAACATGTTTTACTATTTCATAAATTATATGCCTACGTGACTATGTGATTTAAATTTTAAAGCATGTATTATTTGTAAAACAAATTAGAACCAGTTCTTAATCCGAACCCGAATTCTCATAAGAACGCATGAGCATGCCAATCAGAGAGGATATCAACAGAATTGTTGAATATGATATTGTGAGATACTTGTGTACTAATCTTTTGAATATCAGATATGTCTCCTCGTCGTGTACCGAACGTACCACAAACAGTGGCAGTTCCTCGGACAGAACAGGTGAACGTACCACACAATGGCAATTCCTCATAATGAACAGGCAATAATGCTAATGATCCTATGGATGTTACTCCGACACCTATGGAAACATTATTGAAGAGATTCCAATAGTTCAAATTACCAAACCTAAAGGGAACAGAAAATTCAGTTGAATGTAAAAGTTGGTTGGATGATATTGAGCAGTTGTTTGAATCTTTTGACTACTCAGATGACCGCAAGATCAGATTGGTTGTGCATCAACTTCACAATGTTGCAAAAAATTGGTGGATCACAACTAATAAAGCATTGGACAATAAAGGTACGACTATTACCTGGAGTTTTTTTTAAATTGAATTTTATCAGCGTTTCTTTCCAGTAACATACAAAAAGGATAAAGGGCTGATTTTGCTATCTTGATGCAAGGAAATCTAAACATCGAAGATTCATATTGTTCCAAGATTTGCTCCGTGATTTACAATCGAGAGTTGAAGGGTTTGGAATTCATGGGAATCAAGTTGGAATATTTGAAGATCATTTTGGAGGAAGTTATAATAATATTGAAGACCAAAAGGATCAAGAAAGAAAATAAAACATCAAAGGAAACACAAAAATAAAGTGTATGGTTCGAAGCCAAGGCGCGCCCGCGCTACGTTTTGTGCACAAAAAGCGCGCCCGCGCCGTTCCAGAAATTGTGAAGATTTATTTTGCGAAGTTTAAGCACGCCCACGCCGACGTTCTCTCACACACACTTCGGCATGTAGTGTGTGCGCGCGGAATATTGAGTATTTTGATATATTGTGATATTTTGAGTCTTTTAAGTTTATTAGGAAATTTTTAGATGATATCTTTGATATCTTTAGATATATTTTTGCATTATCTTTAGGATTTTGAAATTATAGTCCAACTAGGAAATCTTTAGTTTATTCTAATAGGATTCCTAGTTTATTTTCTTCTATATATTGTAAACTTCTCATTCATGAGAGTTAATTAATGAATTATTCAGTTTATTGATTTTATAATTCTTAAAATTCTTTCTAGAATTTTGTCAAAGCTTTGCTTTGTATTTTATCAAAATCAAATTTATCAAAGTTTAACAACTTTGTGGCATTTGTCGATTGATTATCTTCGAGGGTTGTCAAAGACAGGTTCCTTTGAAGTTCCCGTTGTGATCGATTGTTTATTCCGCAATTATCTGTTGCTAGTTACGGGTTCAACTAGAGGTGGATTTTGCAAACTTACTTGTTTCAAAGATAGGGAAAAATCGTTGTTTCTTTTGTTATCGAATTGAGGTGCGATTCGTTGTAATCGTGTTGCCTTTCATACATAAGATTCACATCATTTGGTATCAAAGCTTAAGGTTTTGACTCAAGTAAGTCGTATCCTTCTTTACTCTATATTCTTTCTTCGTTCTTCGTTCATCTTTCCTTGTTCTTCGTTCTTCATCTATCTCATCTCAAATTTCTGTGTCATTCTTTCAAACTTGTTATCCAAGTCTCGTGTCTTGTGCTACAAGTTATAAATTCAAAAAAAAATTCAAAAAAAAAAAGTGATTTGAAATCGGTCAAAAAAAAATTAGAGACCAAAATTGTCAAAAAAAAAAAAGAGGAAGCAAAATAACTTGTGGTCAAAATTTCTTGTGTCTTGTGAGTCTTGGGTGCCAAGTTTATTTCAATCTTCATAAAGTCAATTTCTTGTTTTTGTGCAATCTACGTGAGTCGATTGACAAGTGTTTACAAGTTTTGAACTTGTGAGTTTGATATTTAAAATCACAAAGCATAAGCTATTCCATATATTTGAGTGGAAAGAAAAAGAGTGATTGAGTGATTTTTTTTTTGGAGTGACTAGTGAGAATTTGGGTAAGGATATTTTATTACTAACCTTTTTCTTGCAGGTACTATGTTTGAGAGAAAATTCAATGGGTATAGGGAGAGTGAAAGGAGATTTGATTATGGGAGTAGGAGAGAGAGAAAAATTGATGTGTATAGAGATGATGATGGTTGTCGTGGAGAAAAAGATTTTAATTATTATTTGGATATGTTTAAAAAAAATAAAATTCCGTCATTTGATGGATATTCGGATTCGGAATCGTACTTGAATTGGGAGAAAAGAGTAGATAATATATTTGAAGGTCGTGATTTTTCTGAATCTAGGAAGTTTAAACTTGTTTTACAAGAGTTTACCGACTATGCTTGCACTTGGTGGGATAAAGTTGTGGTGAACAGGAAAAGACATGGAATGAATCCTATTTCTACATGGGATGAGTTGAAGAGAGCTATGCGGACACGTTTTGCTCCTAATGAGAAGCAACGTGGGGTTTTCAAATGTGAACATCAAGGTACATCTAAACTTTCAAATTCTAGTATCTTTGATATTGCATGCTTATGGTGTCGTAGAAAAGATAAGCATGATATGAGCCAATGTTTTAAGGAGGCTATGAAGAAAGTGGTGGATTCTCGTGTAGAGATTGAATCTAATGGTGTAGTAGAGGTTGAATCAAAAGTTGAAGTTGAGTCGATAATTGAGGATGAAACTTCATTGATTGATGATGTGAGTGTCGAAATTTGTGCGGTGAAAGGAGAGTGGCTTGATGAAAAACCTTCTATTGTACATGGTGTGGTTGATAGTGTTGGCAAATGTGAAGTTGTAGGTGAGTTTGTAGGTGTTGAAGAGTCATCTAATATTTTTGTGGTAGATGAGAGTCCTATGGATGTTCACAGTGGGACTAGTAATTTCTTGGATGAGTCTTGTAATATTGCTATTCAATTGAGTCCAAAAAAATTTCTTGTGGATCAATTGAAAATTGAAAATTTGAGTGATATGGCTGAAAAAAAGAGTGATAAAAAAAGTGAGATGACCATGGAAAAAGAAAAAGAAAAAGAAATATTTGAGGCCAAAAGAAAGATAGTTCAAAAGAGTGAGATGACCTTTGAGGTAAAAAAAGAGAGGAAAGAAATTGAGTTGAAAGAGACCAAGAAAAAAAGAAATATTATGGTCCAAAATTATGAGATTGAAAATTTTGTGCAATTGAATAAGATCTTTAAAGTACTTATGTAAAAAGAGATTTTATCTCATTGTGATGATATAGCCGGTTCAATCCCGAGCATTGTTTGTTCTTCTTTGCAGGATTTTGGAGATGTGTTGTTGAAGAAGCAAAGGAGATACAAAACTAAAAGGCTTAACATGTTGGATCCATGTCAAGGTGAGGTTGGAGGTTTGCAAATTGTTCCCTTTGTGAGGTATGGTTTAAATTCAAGTTTAAACTACAAATCCAATTTCAACTTTCAAAGGTATGAACTCAATTCAATATTGCATGGATTTAATTACTTTATTGAAGGATTTGAGAAAGTGTTAGTTATTACTTATGCTTTAATTTCAAATTCCGATCTCAAGTCTCTTGAAATTTTGCATACTACAAGAGTGATTGATTTTGATCATATTGATTTGTTGAAGTCACTTTTTGATCTCAAGGTGTTTGAATTGTTGTATGTTATTAAATTAAGTGATTTGGTTTATGTTTTTGTGCGCGAGTGTTGCATGAATAGCATAGGTAGAAAGTCCTATTTTCTTGAATGGCTAGTGATGACTTTTGGGCTAGCTTATGTGCATAATCCTTTCATGGGATTGTTGGGTTGTATTTTGCATGCATCTATGGGTAACTTTGTTGTTGTCTGCTTTGATTATATCTTAGTATATAGCAAAATGTTTAAAGTGCATGTTGAAAATTATGGAATTGTGTTAATCATGTTGGGTATAAAGTTTTTGGATCATGAGCATGTTAGAAATTTGAATGTTTTTCGTGCGAAAGAACTTGTTGGTTTTGGTGTAAGTTCTCAAGGATTTAGAATTGTTAGTGAAGAGTTGATCAAGTACCAGCGAGGTAGGAAAAATGTGGTAGTTACTACACTATCACAAAGGTATGAGTTCTTATCTCTTTTGGTTATAAGGTGCTTATGGTTTGAAAATTTTAATGAATTGCATGAATAAGTTCTTGGTTTTGAGGAAGTGTTTGGAAAATACTTGTGCGGTGTTAATGATGAATTCTATGTGATCAATAAGCGTTTGTTTAAGACGAATAGAATTTTTATTCCATCTTCGTCATTGAATAAGTTACTTGTTGTGGGAGCATGTAGTATAAAGTTGATGAATAAGTTGCATGAATATTTGTTGTGATTGCACATGAAAAGATTTATTGAGTGGAGTTGTGAGTGTCATAATGCATGTGAGTTGTTTCTTATTCCTAAAAAACAATGGTTGTACTTAACTATGAACATTGTGTTGGTGTTAACTAGGTATAAGGAGGGGAGGAATTTAGTGGTTGAAATGCTTAATGAGATTTTAATCATGTTTAAGCATGTGAATGGTTATGAAGTGTTTAATTTGTGCATAAGAAATTTCGTGACTCTTGATATGGTTTTGAGTATGCAAGGTATATTATTGCTTGTCGGTTATATTCTTAAAGTTTCTAAATTTTGTTTGAATTTTGTAGGCAAGGGTCAAGATTTGAGGACAAATTTTTTTGAAGAAGGGGAGTCTGATATGAATTTAGGAGGTGCTCGAAGATTTATATTGTTCCAAGATTTGCTCCGTGATTTACAATCGAGAGTTGAAGGGTTTGGAATTCATGGGAATCAAGTTGGAATATTTGAAGATCATTTTGGAGGAAGTTATAATAATATTGAAGACCAAAAGGATCAAGAAAGTAAAGAAAACATCAAAGGAAACACAAAAATAAAGTGTATGGTTCGAAGCCAAGGCACGCCCGCACTACTTCATTGGCGCGCCCGCGCCATTCCATAAATTGTGAAGATTTATTTTGCGAAGTTTAAGCGCGCCCGTGCCGACGTTCTCTCACACACACTTCGGCGTGTAGTGTGTGTGCGCGAAATATTGAGTATTTTGATATATTGTGATATTTTGAGTCTTTTAAGTTTATTAGGAAACTTTTAGATGATATCTTTGATATCTTGTGAAATCTTTAGATATATTTTTGCATTATCTTTAGGATTTTGGAATTATAATCCAACTAGGAAATCTTTAGTTTATTCTATTAGGATTCCTAGTTTATTTTCTTCTATATATTGTAAACTTCTCATTCATGAGAGTTAATTAATGAATTATTCAGTTTATTGATTTTATCAATTCTTAAAATTCTTTCTAGAATTTTGTCAAAGCTTTGCTTTGTATTTTATCAAAATCAAACTTATCAAAGTTTAGCAACTTTGTGGCGTTTGTCGATTGATTTTCTTTGTGGGTTGTCAAAGACAGGTTCCTTTGAAGGTCCCATTGTGATCGATTGTTTATTCCACAATTATCTATTGCTAGTTACGGGTTCAATTAGAGGTGGATTTTGCAAACTTACGTGTTTCAAAGATAGGGAAAAATCGTTGTTTCTTTTGTTATCGAATTGTGGTGCGATTCGTTGTAATCATGTTGCCTTTCATACATAAGATTCACATCACAAGGGCAATCAAAAAATCGTCCACCTCTTTTCAACGACATAAAATAGGGCTATTGGAAAAATCGAATGTCCCTATACATCCAATCCGTAGACTATAACATTTGGAAAGTAACTGTGAAAGGTCCCTACATATCTATGAAAGAGGTTGAGGGAGTCAAAGATCCTAAGGAAATGGACGACTTTTCCAAGGAGGACATGCGATTAATTTTTCAAAATGCTAAAGCTATGAATATTTTGCATTGTTCCCTAGATATGAACGAGTACAATCGGATCTCGATGTGCTCCTTGGCGAAAGAAATATGAGACAAGTTGGAGATATGACACTAAGGGACCAATCAAGTCAAGGATACAAAGATCGATCTACTACAATTCAAATATGAGACCTTCGACATGGAATCCAATGAATACGTGGATACAATGTTTCGAAGGCTCACTCAAATCATCAATGAGAGATAGCCCAACTTGGAGAACAATATCCAACCAAGCAAGTGTGGAGGAGAGCTCTACATGCCTTATCCAAGGTGTGGGATGCCAAGAGAACTGTCATCATTGAATCCAAAAAAGGTGAAACCGCATCCTATGACCTTGATCAACTACATGGAACCCTAAAAACCTATGAGTTGTAATTTTCTACAAGGAATGATTTAAAGAAAAAAGATGAAAAGATCAAGGCAAAGGGGATTGTCTTATCTAGTCAATACAAAGAAGAAGATGATGATGATATGGCACTATTAGCTAGAAAGTTCAAAATGTTTATGCGAGGAAACAACTTCAAGAAGAACAAAAGGCCGGTCAAATAAGTAACTTGCTACAACTGCCAACAACAAGGCCACTATGCAAATGAGTGCTTTCTTAAGAAGAAAGTTGACAAAGGCAAGAAGAAAGCCCTAATAGCAACATGGAGTGACAGTTATGATGACGAGGAGGAAGCCAACATCTCTCTCATGGCTAGGGATGATGACATTGTCTCCAACGACGATGATGAGGTACCTTCCTACGATGAATTAATACATGCATATAAACTTATGTTTGACATGGCCAAATCACTTAGAAAATAAAATAGAAACCTCAAAAATGAATTAGAGCCTAAGGAGCATGAAACCTAAGATTAAAGGATGACATAGCTCAATTAGAAAAAATCATTCGATAAATTCAATGTTAGTAGTAATAAGTAGAATAAGTTACTAAGCATGCAAAAATGTAGCTTTGATAAGGGTGGAATAGGGTATGGTAAGAAATCAATAGATTTTACTAGCCTTATCGCTAAAACTAAAATGAGATCACCCCCTGCATGCTCTTACTGCTGTAAAATAGGTCATGCTAGACATAAATTTAGATCTTTTAAATATCAATATGATCAAAAGAGCTATATGAAATGGAGGCCTAAGAGTACTTAACAACTCATCATTAGGCATTATGGGAACATGATCTAAGGGAGTTCATCATAGACCGGTTTAAACTGCCTTGACTTGCGACTGGTCTTCCTGATGAACGCTGCTCTGTATAAGGAAATAGGTTTTTTAAGAGGTCTTAGCCCTACCTACTACTAGGATCACTCTTGGAAAGTGTCGATGATGTCGCTATGAAAGACTGAACTCTTAGAAATCTATTTTGTATCTCTCTTTTCTAATAGTGTGGACCCAAAAAAACTAAAGGGTACAAAAATTAATTCTTGCAAGAACATAGGAAAATTGTTCTCCCTAGCATATGTTATCTAGACAGTGGATGTTCTAGACATATGACGGGAAACAAGGATCTACTCCAATCAGTCAAACCAAAGGAGAAGAGAACTGTCACCTTTGGAGACAACAACAAATGAGTGATTGAAGGCATTGGCTCGATAGATTTATCTAATTCCTGTTTGATTGATGATGTACTCCTAATGAATGGACTTAAGCATAATCTACTAAGCATAGTCAATTGTGCGATAGAGGTTATGAAGTCAAATTCACTTCCCAACACTGCACTATATCACTCATCAATGATAAATCCATAAACTTCAAAGGATATAGAAGTGAAAATGTTTACAAGGTTTCTTTGAATAATTTATCTTTTTCAAAAATAAAAATCCTTGTATCCTTGAATGATGATGACAAAATTTTTTGGCATAAACGATTAGGTCAATTTGTGTTGTTGAAAATCATCGTTACTGTTGGTGATTGTTATTCTTGCACTGATTGAAATTTGTATGATTTAATTGTGGATTGAGACTTGTTTAAAACTAACTCGGACACTCCTCGAGGTGAAATACGGCATAGGTGTGATTAGGAATGATGTAGGCAAATTTTTTGACATCGTTTGTGTCTTTCAAGCTACCCATTGATACATGTTATCTCTAGTACCTTGTTTGAGCCTTATTGAAAATGAATGACATGCGTGTAAACGTGTGATAAACCCCCATTTGGCATCGTTTCAAGGTCCTACATTTACTATCTATGATTCGCTTAAACATTATTTTCTACCTTTAAGGAAGTAATTTAAATTTTTGAATTTTATATGCTCAGTTTATAATTGTGAATATCGAATGGTGTGGTGGAAGAATTGAAAATAAAAAGGTAGTATTGAAAAAAAAAAAAAAGATGAAATATCAATGGGGTGAAAAAGAGTTGTGAATTGTGAATGAAAAGGAGCTGAAATTAGAGATGGAGCATAAGTTACTCCTTTTTTTGAATTCTTATTCCTTTGTTTGAAGCCAAGAACAAGGCTTGACTTTACAAGTCGATTAAGTCCTACTGACCGAGTCACAGTCGCCCAATATACTAATGGAGAGGGGTTGCGAGAGTCTAGCCTATGAACTGTCGATTGACACATTTAATGAGTATGAATTTTTTATCAAAACACACACACACTACTTTTTTTTGAATTAACCTGATTGTGAGTGTTTTGATTAATATCCTTAATTTGATCATGTGCTACCTTGAAAAGTCATCATGATCTGTGAACGTTTGAATTGAATTTGAAGAAGAGTATTTTGAAACGTGAGTTGCGGATAGGGATGGCAACGGGGCGGGTTTGGGAAAACCCGAGACCCACCCCGCCAATCCGCCCCGTCTCGTGGACCCGACGGGTTCAATTCGGGTTAGACCCGTTGGATCCTCCAAATTAAATATAATTTAAATTTTATTAAATAAAAATTAAATAAGTTAAAAAATTAACAAATCATCATTAAATTATTTTTTAAATTTATATTAATAATATTTAGGACAAAAAAATATTCCTACAAGTTAAAATATATCATTTTTTATTTAATTAATAATTAATAACAAAAAAATCATAATAATATATTTTCATATTAAAAATATCATAATATATTAAAATTATTTAAATCCAAAAATATTATAAAATCAAATTAGGAATAAAATATTGATTATGTAATATAAATAATATAATTAAATATTATTAATATATATACATGTATATTTTATATTTATATTAAAATATATTTAATATATATATATTTTTCGGGGCGGGTCCCGCGCATGTGGACCAGCTTGGCCAGGTCTAAACCCGCCGGCCCGGGCCGGGTTCAATGCGGGGCCGGGTTTAGACCCGACTCATTTCCATCCCTAGTTGCGGAGTTTATAAGTTTATGAGGTTGAGCTAATTTTCTTGATAAAAATTTTTTCAAGTGTTAGTAGGTTTCATCTGATTGGATTTGAATTTTTGAAATCAACGCTGAGGTCATTGATCCATAGTACTTCTTGAAGCATATGTGTTGGAAGTTTGGAGTTTGTGTGGTTAGTTATGTTCGGGACAAACAAAAGTTCAAGTTTGGGGATATTTGAAAAGTGTATATTGTGCACTTAATTTGTTTATGATTTTACTTGATTTTTGTGATTTAATTGGAAGATATTGCGTGAATTTGTTTTTGTTTTTGTGATTGTAGGGAAAATAAAGTTTGATGAGTTTAAGTGGAATTAAGCCCAAAAGGTTGGAGTTTAAATGAAAAATCAAGAGTTGAAAAAGAGAAGAAAAGAGCTAAAGTCGAGGGTAGCACGCGCCCATGCAGTCTGTGAAGAATTGAAGAACCGCGCAGCTTTTACGCACACCCGCGCGATCTGGAGATTTTTGAAGAATTAAAGTGCAAACTTTCAGTGCGCCCGCACCATAGCGTATTCGGAATTTTATTGTTTGTGTTTTATGGAAGTTTTGGGGGATTTTCTTAGGCTTATTTTGGACAATCTTTAGGGCATATAAAAGGAGTTTTTCTGAGTAAGATGGGGAATTATCAGCCGCCACAAGCACAATAATTTTGAGAGAACACTTTGTGAGATTTTTTGAGCTCGTGAAGTGAAGAATACTGAGAACAAAGACGGAAGCTTTTCACCCGGACACGGAAGAAATATTACGACTTGTTATTCTATTTTTATTCATCTGTTGATTGTTGAATTATGCTTGAATTATTAAACATGATTTGGTTGTGTTTGAAGTTTGCTATGAACTAAATTTTCTTAGTCTAGAGGTTGATGTAGCCTGGTTGAGACTCGTTCATGAATTTATGATTTTATTGAATTGAGTTTTTCTAGATTATTTGTGATTCTAGTTTTGGTTTTCTTTTCAATTTACTGGCCATAAATTGATTTGTTATATTTATTTGGAATCCGACAATCGGGAGAGGGGATTTTGAATAGGATCGTTAGAATTCATACTATTAATATTTATATAGCTCGGGAGAGTATATAATTTTAATAGAGATATTGAAATTGAAACGCCCTAGTACTACTAAATGCGGAAAAACTTTTTTTTTTTATATACTAAAAATAATACTATACATATACGCCCATACATATATGTATATAAAAAAAAATAACATACTTTTCTTAAGTAACCTAAAAAAAATATTAAATAAATAAATCCTTAAAATTGTTTCATGCATCAATTTAAAATATTAAACAGTGCTGCTAAAAAAATATCTCATATGCGGAATAATATTCAAATAAAACATGTTTCAAAATTCAATCATAGTAAACTAAATAACTGCGACGGTCACGGGGTCCACTGCTCCGTGAGCTCATACGTCCTCCCCACCGGTAGGAGCTACATAAATGTCATCATGCTCACCTGCACCATATAAGCGTAGTGAGCCTAGGGGCTCAACATGTCTAATCCTTTATATCAAGGTTAAAAATAATGCATCACATAGATACTAATACATATACATGTACATGATCATGCATGGAAACATTTTTCATAACATAAATGCTGAATCATAAATCATAAACATAACATAACTTTCTTCATCATACATAACATAATTGAGCATGTCATAAACATAAAAACTGAGTATGGTCATATCCATGAATGTGACTAATAACTGTGCCGACTGATCAGTCTAAAGAACCATCGTACGTGGCGGTGGATAAATCCACCTCTATGCTGGTAGTAAACTACCTCTGTGCCAGTGGTAAAACCACTTCTATGCCGATAGTAGAACTACCTCTGTGTCAGTGGTAAAACCCACTTCTATGCTGTCACATCACTTCAATTTCCATAAAAATATTTTTCATGCTCAATTCTTAATCATAAACACATCATAAAATATTTCATGTATGCATGCACTTAAAATATGTCCGTAATATATATTTAATTAATTTTAATAATAAATATACTTTTACTTAAAATAGACTTCATGCATAAAAATAATTAAATATATATTCCGGACTTAGTTTATTTTCATGGATTGGTCCAGACTGCTGGTCTCTCTACTAAACCCCTTAACTGACTTAAAGCCTGTTAACTAACTTAAAGCCCATAATTAAATAACTACTTTTAAAAATTATAATTTTTACTAAAATAAAATACTTAAATGTTATTGGGCTTAAATAAAAATATTTAGGCCCAATAACTAATTTAATTCATAAAAATTCCTAGACTGACCCAATAAAATCACTGACTAGCCCGAAAATTCCGATGGCCCACGGGCCCATAAAATTATTGGGTTAACTTAAAAATAATTTAAAAAGCCCAAATAAAAATATTTGGAGGTCCAAATAATTTTCTAACTAATTAAATGGCCCAAACAACCAATTAAAACATTAAACATTTAAAAATTAAAATACTCGAGCCCGGCCCACCTAGCCCGGACCCGGACCTACCTGACCCGACCCTAGACCCTACTGACCCGACCCACTACCCTGACCCGACCCGGAACCACCCAGAACCCCCCCTACCCGACGCCCCCTCTCCTTTGCCCTCGGCTGCGCGAGCAGCAGCCCTTCAGGGGCTGCTGCCGCCTCGCTCCGGCCACCCCTGGCCGGAGTGCCGCCGGCAGGACCTTCCCAGGGTCCTGCCGGTTCGAACCCAACCTTGGCTCGGCTGGGTCATGGCCTAGCATGACCAGCCGAGCCCTCCTTCCACTAAACCCTAAACTGTGAGCCACCCTTGACCAACTTGTTTCCAGCCTTGTACCCGATGAACCTAGCCTCTAACCAACCAACCAAACCATCTCCCAAGACCCTTACGCACGCATGACGGCACGGACCAGCAGCCATGCCCCCATCCATGAGAGAAAACGTGATAAATGTGCATCTAAACCATCGAATACATATACCGCAAGGGAAAAATCATTATTTTCTAACATAAATCAGAAACATGAACGTAAAAATCTTTCAAAATCTGTCCATGAATGCATACATAGCTTATATGGTGTTCAAACGAAGGAAAAAGACATGGATAATTTTTAAAGAAGACTATCGCGTGTACGGCACCCGGACGACGAACCAACGGACAACTCTAAATTTTTCCTTGAAGAACACGGCTATGGAGTGAATTTTCTGCTGTTGGATCGTGAGAATGGTGGTGAGGGAGGTGAGATGTCGGCTAAGGGTTGTTGGGAGCGTGGGGTTTGGGGGTAGGTTTAGGTTTTTAAATTATTTTTTGTATAATAGATATTAACTAATTAATATAGATAATATATCATAGAAACTATAATTAAAACTCTCTAATAAAAATAGTAATCTGATAAGATAACTCCAAATCTCGAAATTATTAAATAGGCTAATTTTAAAAATTAATAAAAGTCAATAAAGAGACTAATTTTTGCTAAAAATAAACCCTTAAATAAATATATAATTAAATACTAAATTTTCTTGACAAAATACCTTAAAATGTTATTTTAAGGCTCATAAAACTCATAAAATATTTTTGGCTAAATATTTTGGTATCTCGTCCGTCCACGGTCCCGTCTACGCGATCAAAACCAATTAATTTCCATAAATCACAAAAATCACTAATTTTGGGTTAAATGCCAAAATAACTTAAATCATGCATATAAATCACATAATAACACATAAATTCATTTAACCCTTATTTTAAAATTAATTTCTCCTAATTATGCATGCGAATTTACGTATTAAAATTTCCGGGTGTTACAATTCTCCCCCCCTTAAATTGAATTTCGTCCTCGAAATCCGACGGATCAAATTCTAATAACGGAGTTCTTCAAAATCCAATTCGCTAAACTCATTATCACATATCTAGTTCCCAAGTTTCGGTATCCCAAAAGTAATGCTTCTGCTGCGCACTCTGATAAACAAAATATTTTTAACTTCACCAAAGTTCCCTTAAAAGAATAGGTTAGGGCATACCGGAGATTAAAGAGGTGTTTGGGTCTGCCCCAGCTGCTTGCATGACAAACACCCTCCCGGTGGTGTTCTTCTTCCTTGGACAATTTATGGACATGTGCCCCGGCTCCTTGCAATGGAAACACACATTCGACCCACTCAGGCACAGACCCGAATGTGGTTTCTGACATTTCGGGCAAAGTGGTACTCCTCCTGCCTTAGGGGCCCCGCCCCTCTGTTGCTGCTGCTGCTGACCCTGCTGACTCTGCTGGTTAAGGTCCTTAGATGGCCCTGTGAACTGTTTCTTCGTGGGTGGCTGCGAAGATGGTTGATAAGATTCTAGCTGGAGCTGTCTCTTACGCTGCTGTTCCTTCTGTATATCCCTTCTCCCCTCCTCAGAGCGCAATGCTCTACTAACTGCAGCCTCATAAGTAGCGACATCCAACATGCGGACGTCATGCTTAATGTCAGCCCGTAACCCATCAACAAACTGTCTCAATTTATCCGGTGCACTGTCAGCAATAAGGGGTACAAAGCGACACCCTCTCTCGAACTGTGTGATGTACTCCACCACAGACTTGTCCCCCTGGCGGAGACTCATGAACTCCCGGATCATGCGGTGCTACAACTTAAATTGTAATTCACCCAAGTGTAGGTTGTCTGCAAGTAATATACTCGTGAGTACGAGATCGATCCACGGAGAGGATGTTGTAAGTTTAATTTTAGCAATAATATATTATAGATGAAAATATTATTATAAAACTTCAAATACACAAATTATAAAATTGTCAAGGTTTCAAAGGTTCATTGTTGGTTTATTTAAGATTGCTAAATAAAAATAAATAAAAGAAACTAAAATAAAAATAAACATAAAAGAACAATGAAATATTTAAACAAGTATATCATATAATATAGTTCCCACTATATTAATATCAGATTAACCGATATTTAATACATGGTACCCATAATATATATATAGATGAATAAATATAAACATAAAAAGAACAATTAAATATTTAAACAAGTATATCATATAATATAGTTCCCACTATATTAATATCAACCGATAATTAATACATGGTACCCATAATATATATAAATGCATAAATATAAATTGACATAAAAGTAAATGTTAGATCAAATCACAATATTTTATTTAGAACAACCGGCAGAGCCACGCTATCGTCTAAATAAAATATATGACTTTATGTTAGATGCGATAAAGTAAATGTTAGTTGCGATAAAGTAAAAGTTAGATGCGAGAAAGTAAATGTTAGTTGCGGAAAAGTAAATGTTA
The DNA here is from genome assembly GCF_033568475.1 of Henckelia pumila. Lineage (NCBI taxonomy): Eukaryota > Viridiplantae > Streptophyta > Magnoliopsida > Lamiales > Gesneriaceae > Henckelia > Henckelia pumila. The sequence continues at coordinate 114,795,252 of NC_133121.1, read as the reverse complement.
GTTGCGATAAAGTAAAAGTTAGATGCGAGAAAGTAAATGTTAGTTCAAATCACAATATATTATTTAGAACAACCGACAGTGTCACGCTATCGTCTAAATAATATATATGACTTTATTATAAATAGATACATATATTTATAGTATATAAGTATTGTACTAATTATTGTATCATATTTGACAACAAATCAAGGTAACCACATTCAAGGTACCAAGCATTTGATGTAAATAGATAACAACAAATCATCCAAAATTATACCTACAAATAAAGATCAATTAGTAAAAATAAAAATAGAAAAGAAAAGAATATACAAAATATAGACAATCTTACTTGACCAACAATGAAACCTTTTCACCTTGACATAAAAAGATTTAGCTTTCCATGAACATGAAACTCAAGAATAAAGATAAAAGAAATTTCATACTTGAACTTGAGAAACTTGCACACTCAAACTTTTATTCTCACACACACAATATTTATTTTACAAATGAAGAATTCTCTACACTCTTGCACACTACAAAGCTTATACAACACATCTATTTATAGGCCAAATGAGAGCAAGAGTCCAAGGCTCATTAAATGTGAAATAGTAAAGTTGGTGGGTGCTTGTCTCCTTGAATGTCAATACCATGACCCAACTTTAATTGGCATGTTTGATGCCTTAGACCACCGATTCAGCCTTTTTTTTCAACATAAAACACGTAGGATATTTTGTGTAGATGTGTTTGGACAACTCATTCACCCCTTTTGGATAAAATATGAAATACTTATGATATTTTTACTCCAAGCTGGTCATAGTAAAAGTAAATCTATCTCCATTTTGATGTTTTATTATTTTGATCATCTTAATGAAGTTTTTGGAATTTCTTGTCTTCTACAAAGTTGAAGATGCCTCTTTTGTGATTCTACAGGTTTTGAGATTACTCTATTATGACCACTTTAGCTTGAGTAATTTTATTTTTACCAAACCTGCGCAAACCGTAAAATACAACATTTTAGTAAAACATTTAAATATAAACACATAACACTAATATAATACAACTTCATAATTTTAATTAAACTTAAATTTTAAAACACACTTTTTAACATATAAATAATTACAAATTTTAAGTTTCATCACACCCCCAAACCGGCTAATTACTAGTCCCTTAGTAATAAAATATCATAAAATATCATAAAATATCATAAAATCACAAGTTAGATTTTTATTCCTTAATATATATATTCAAATTTGCAAACTTTGAAATTTTAAAAACACACTTGTGAGGAGATCATATGTTTATTTATAAATCTCATTATCAACCAATATATCAATATGTAATTGGATGGGCTATACATATATATTTCACACAATATCAAAATATTAAATATATATAATTTTTTTTTTTTTACATAAATATTTTCTAAAAACTTTGAGAATAATATAATTAAAAGGATAATAGAAATCATTTTCATAACATGTATATCATCAGGAATATTAATGTAAAAGTCTCAACTCCATATTCTCTCGGGTTAAAGTATTTTATATATAGCTGTTTTTCACTCATGGAGTTGGAAGAAATTATACACTCTTTGAAAATGGCTAGTAAAGCAGACAATCAAATAACCTAATATTGAAAATAAGATAGGATGATTTACAAAGAATAAACCCATTTTTTTTTGTTTTTTTTTGTTTTTTTTTTTGTTTTTTTGCTTTTTTGTTTTTTTTTTTTTTTGCTTGGCTGCAAAATTGTTTTTACATAATCAAATACCTCCAATAAACTTTAAAAATGTAACATTTTTTTTTTTCAAAGTTTATTTTTATTTTTATTTTTTATGAGGTAAATCTATTACATTAATAATTATAGTAGAGATATTAATACTCTACATCTTTACAATCAAACTTCAAACAACTTTGCAGCCAATTTTCATTTTTTTTTTCTTTTTTTTTTTTTAAAAATGGGTTTAATCTAGTAATCAACCATTTCTTAATAATCAATAAAAGCTTATAAGTTGTTTTCTCAATTCTTACCCCTCACTCACAAAATTTATGTGAGTAACTATTGCACTTTTACAAATTAATTCCCTCAATTATACATGTTATTATTTATTCAATCAATATCACTTTAATTATATACTCATAAAAGTTTTAGAAAATATGTATTTGAAAACACACAATTATATATTATTTATAACTTATATCCCATCAATTATATATTTTTTATTAAATTGATAAAAAGAATAATAAATAAACATCTATACAAAAAGACTTCATTTTCTTAGTAGTTTGCAATTTAAATATATACGGAATATTAAAATCTAATCTATTGTGATAAAATGATAAATAAAAACTAATGCGTGTCAGGAGTTTTTGACTCCTTACTCTGCCATTGAAAAAGAAAAATAAATATTATTATAGAAATATATATATTTTTTTTAAATTTTTTATTTTTTATTTTTTTTTTTAGAGATAAACCCTCCCCCAAACCTGAATATGACATTGTTTTTAATTTTTTTTTTTTTTTACAAGAAAAATAAAGAGTACATGATGAAAGAGATATCACCTGGAATTTATTGAAGATGAGGAACAAACAAACCATTTCGTAACATGTTGAATCAATGATGACTTCAACGTCTTCTTATGAGTTGAGGGTTGGCTTCCCATCCAATTTTCTTATAAATTGGCAAATAGGGTCTTTTTTAGTCAGATTCCCAAGACCATTACCATGACGCTGCGCTTGGAATAGTTTCCATAAACGGAGAAGTTGACCTTGTACATCTCCACTAGAATGCGTCTCAAGAGTCAATGAGATATCATCCAATGACTCTTTACTCAGCCCATTCTTAATGAAATCAATTTTATCTTCTCTATTTGTGGAAACACATCCCAAAGATCTGCATCGTTTGTTACAAGTCCATCTAGCACATTTATGACAAACATCTAACCCTTTTGCCCTCCTTTTCTTCGCATAGGTGCTTTTTCCTAGTCCGGACATATTTCGAACATATAAGAATTTTGGAACTTCGCCACCTATTCGAACCTTGGCTTCAATTATAAGACGAATATCCTCCGGAATTCCTTTTTGCATAAGCATTCTCAATCTTTCACGTCTGCATTCATAAATCATTCTTCGAACTTTTTTAGAAACAGAAGAACAAATATATTTTCCATGTTCTTTGATAGCTTCTTCCATTTTGAAAATAAAGAAATTTTTTTTTTTTTTTTTTGATCAGTTATTGTGGGAAACCAATTTAACCGACTGTAAGAGCCACGGAGTACCGTTATCCGCCACTTAACCGGGAAGTGTCCTAATTTCTGCAAAAATAAAATAAAAATATAAGTAACAATTAAGTTGGATCATATAAAGGCATAAACTCTTCATTAAGAACTTCATTTTCTATAAACGGTTTAAGTCTTTGCCCATTAACTTTAAATACATTATTATTTTTAGGATTTTCAACATCAACAGCACCATGAGGATAGACAAATTTAACAATAAATGGTCCAGACCATCGCGATCTAAGTTTTCCTGGAAACAAATGCAAGCGAGAATTATAAAGTAAAACTTTTTTTCCGATTTCAAAAGATTTTCTCATAATATTTTTATCATGAAATGCTTTTGTTTTATCTTTATAAATCTTTGCATTTTCATATGCATCATTTCTTAATTCTTCTAGTTCATTTAATTGCAATTTTCTTGATTTAGATGCATCATCTAAATTAGTATTAAACGCTTTAATTGCCCAATAAGCTTTATGTTCAATTTCAACAGGTAAATGACAATGCTTTCCAAAAACTAATCTATATGGTGACATCCCCAATGATGTTTTAAATGCATTTCTATATGCCCATAATGCATCACTTAATCTTAAAGACCAATCTTTTCGATTTGGATTGACTGTTTTTTCCAAAATTTGTTTTATTTCTTTATTTGCAAGTTCAACCTGACCATTCGTTTGAGGATGATATGGAGTAGAGACTTTATGTGTAATACCATATTTTTTTAACAACGAAGAAAATGATTTATTTATAAAATGACTTCCCCCATCACTTATTATAGCTCTAGGTATTCCAAATCGACTAAAAATATTTTCTTTCAAAAATTTTATCACAACTTTATGATCATTAGTTCTACATGCAATTGCTTCAATCCATTTTGAAACATAATCGACAGCTACTAAAATATAAGTGAATCCAAAAGATAATGGAAATGGACCCATAAAATCTATTCCCCAACTGTCAAATATTTCAATAGTCATGATTGGATTTAAAGGCATCATGTTTCGTTTTGAAATTGAACCCATTTTCTGACAATTTTCACAAGATTTGCAAAATGAATGTGTATCTTTGAATAAAGAAGGCCAATAAAATCCACATTGAAAGATTTTTGCAGCTGTTTTCTTTGACGAAAAATGACCTTCACATGCCTCAGAATGACAAAATTTAATGACACTACTTACCTCATTGTCGGGTATGCATCGTCGAAAAATTTGATCAGGACAATACTTAAACAAATAAGGATCATCCCAATAAAATTTTTTGACCTCTTTCAAGAATTTATTTTTATCTTGTGAACTCCAATGAGAAGGCATTTTATTTGTCACAAGAAAATTTACAATATTAGCAAACCAAGGCATAGTAGTAGCATAAAATAGTTGATCATCCGGAAAATTTTCATTTATTGGTATTTCATTTTGAGATGATTCAGAAATTATTCTTGATAAATGATCGGCTACTACATTTTCTTTTCCTTTTTTATCTTTTATTACAAGATCAAATTCTTGTAACAACAAAATCCATCTTATTAATCTCGGCTTAGCATCTTGTTTATTTGATAAATATTTTATGGCAGAATGATCAGTGTAAACAATAGTAGTAGAACCAATTAAATAGGATCGAAATTTATCTAATGCAAACACTACTGAAAGTAATTCTTTTTCAGTTGTTGAATAATTGATTTGAGCACTATTTAATGTTCTACTTGCATAATAGATCACATAAGGTTTACCTTCTTTTCTTTGTCCTAACACGGCTCCTACAGCATAATCACTTGCATCACACATTAATTCAAATGGTAAAGACCAATCAGGAGGTTGTAAAATAGGTGATGTAGTTAAAAGATTAATTATTTTTTTAAAAGCAGTTTCACACTCTTGAGTCCATTCAAATTGTGCATATTTTGTTAAAAGATTTGAAATTGGTTTCGATATTATGCTAAAATTTTTTATAAATCTTCTATAAAATCCCGCATGACCCAAAAATGATCGAATTTCTTTGATCGTGTTTGGTGATGGTAAATTAGCAATAACATCAACCTTAGCTTTATCAACTTCAATTCCTTTTTCAGATATGACATGCCCTAACACAATTCCGGATTTAACCATGTAGTGACATTTTTCCCAATTTAAAACAAGATTTTTTTCTTCACATCTTTTTAAAACTTCTTCCAAATTTTTAAGACAGTTTTCAAATGAGTTTCCAAAAACAGTTATATCATCCATAAAAACTTCCACAAATTCTTCAATCATGTCACTAAAAATACTTAGCATGCATCTTTGAAAAGTAGCCGGGGCATTACATAAACCAAATGGCATTCTTTTAAAAGCAAAAGTTCCGAACGGACAAGTGAAAGTAGTTTTTTCTTGATCTTCTAATGATATTGGTATTTGATAATACCCTGAATACCCATCAAGAAAACAATAATAAGGATTACCTGCCACTTTTTCTAAAATTTGATCTAAAAATGGTAACGGAAAGTGATCTTTTCTAGTTGCATCATTTAATTTTCTATAATCAATGCACATACGCCAACTAGATGGAATCCTAGCTTGTAATAATTCTCCCTTTTCATTTTTTATAACAGTGATGCCTGATTTTTTTGGTACTACTTGTGTTGGACTTACCCATTTACTATCCGAGATTGGATAAATAATTCCGGCATCTAATAGTTTTAAAACTTCATTTTTAACAACTTCTTTCATGTGTGGATTTAATCTTCTTTGTGGTTGTTGATATGTTTTAGCATTTTCTTCCAAGTGAATTCTATGTGTGCAGATTAAAGGATTTATACCTTTTATATCTTGCAAAGTCCATCCAATTGCATTTTTGTGTTTTTTAAGTAGTGTTATTACATCTTCTTCTTGTTTTGGTAAGAGGGTAGAAGATATTACAATAGGATATGTTTGATTTTCACCAAGAAAAGCATATTTTAGTTCTATTGGCAAGGGTTTTAATTCAAGTTTTGGATGATCATTTTCTTTTACTTCTTCAAGTTCATTAATTTCTTCAAATAACTTTGATTTAAAAACATTTTTTGAATCAAAACTTTCCACTAAACAAACTTCAGATTGTTGATTTAAGTTTTCTTGGTGTATATTTTCTTCCACAATTGTTTCTATTGCATTATCATCTTCATCTTCATTAATACTTGGTTGTTTACATAAATTGAACACATTAAGTTCTAAAGTCATATTTCCAAAAGACAATTTCATTATTCCATTTCGACAATTAATTAAAGCATTTGAAGTTGCTAGAAATGGACGTCCCAATATTACTGGAATTTCGTTATGTACTTCTATTGGTTGTGTATCCAAGACAATAAAATCCACAGGATATATGAATTTATCGACTTGAACTAACACATCTTCTACGATACCTCTAGGTATTTTGATTGACCTATCGGCTAGTAAAAGAGTGACAAATGTAGGTTTTAAATCTCCCAACTTAAGCTTTTCATAAACTGAATAAGGAATTAAATTCACACTTGCTCCCAAATCTAACAAAGCTTTTTTAATTTTATTTTTTCCAATAATACATGAAATTGTTGGACAACCGGGATCTTTATATTTCAAGGTAGAATTATTTTGAATAATAGAGCTTACTTGCTCCGTTAAGAATGCTTTCTTCTTTACATGCAATTGTCTTTTCACAGTACATAAATCTTTTAAAAACTTTGCATAAGAAGGAACTTGTTTAATAGCATCTAATAATGGAATATTTATTTTTACTTGTTTAAAAACTTCATAAATATCAGAATCATTTTTTTGTTTTTTATTATTTACTAATGCATGAGGAAAAGGAACATGTTTATTTATTTTATCATCAATTTTCTTATTTTTAGGACTCAAAGCATCATCTTTCTCAAAAGTATCAGGATTTGAATCCTTACTCTTTGAGTTTAATTGATCTTTGTTTTCATCACTATATGGATCATTAACTATTTTACCACTTCTAAGAGTAATAACAGATTTTACTTGATCAAATTTTTCTTGATTTTGATTTTTAGGATTAGGTTGTGGTTGAGATGGAAATTTTCCTTTTTCATGAATATTAAGTGCAGATGCAAATTTTGCAAGAGTTTCTTTCAAATCATTCATAGATTGAATGTTTTGAATATTGATAGACTCTTGCTTTTGAATGTATGCATGAATTTCATCTTCAAAATTTTTTCTTGGAGGTGGGATATAAGGAGCATAACCTTGATGATTTTGGTTATTTTGAAAAGGTTGTTGTGAAGGTTGTGCATTATTATCGTTCCTCCAACTAAAATTGGGATGATTTCTCCAACCAGGATTGTATGTTTGTGAAAAAGGATCTAATGTTGGTTTTTTAAAATTGTTAACATAATTGGCTTGTTCATGGAGACATTCTTTAAATGAAGGCAAAGTAGGACAATTTTTTGTAAGATGATCATGTGTGTCACATATATGACAAATAATTTCTTGAACACTTTTTAATTGATCACTCTTTTTCATTTCTAATGACTCGATTTTTCTTGCTAAAGATGCAAGTTTAGCTTGAACATCTACATCATCTTTAAGATGATAAATACCACCCCCATTTGTTGAATTATTGGTTTTACTTGGTGGTTCAATTGAGCCTATATTATCCCAATTTTGAGCATTTTCTGCTAATGACTCCAAATATTCCATAGCTTCATTTGGGTTTTTATCTTCAAAAGTTCCATTACACATGAATTCTATCATTTGCCTATCTTTAGGTATTAAACCTTCATAAAAGTGAGAAACTATTCTCCATATTTCAAAACCATGATGTGGGCTTGTATTAAGTAACTCTTTATATCTATCCCAACATTGATAAAATGTTTCCCCTTGTTTTTGAGAAAAAGTTGTAA